>NW_017731450.1:1991036-1996500 GCF_001890085.2 Hipposideros armiger | reverse complement strand
AAAAGATGGAATTTGTAATCTTCTGTAGTTTCCTTGAGACCATCATTGTTTTTAAAAACACTGCTGTTGTTACTGTAGAAATTCCTCTCCATATCCCCCACTGCCCCATTTTAGAGTTAAATGCTCATAATGATAAAATGCCGCATTCCCATGGGTCTTTCACTGTACCTCACTCATCTGAGTTTAGACTCTCACATATGATCGAAATATCTATGAAGAGAGAAGGGCAGGAACTGTGCTCCTCTTGGAAGTGTGGACAGAGACAATGGAATGTGTTCCCTGGGCCCAAACGCAGTAAGCAAGGCCAGTTGCTCTGAGCTTTTCCAGGTGCAGGACATGCACACCACACCCACCTCCCCACCCCCAGCCTCCGCACTCGTGTGCACACTTCAGGCCTTCCTGTAAGGACTGCTGAGGCGTGGGTAGCTTACTTACCCACGTCCCTCTCTGCAGGGCCAGTCCGGGGCCTCCCCCCCATTGTAGGGTTCTGTTCACCGGAGCACAGGTGGCTGGCTGCTACAGTCCCCACTTCAATATGGCGGAAGTGACAACATCAGGGCCACCCTGTTTTGAGGGCAACGGTTTAAAATTGAATATAAACACCATAGATGTAAGTACTGCTGTTCACCTGGCTGCATAATTATGTTCTTTTCCTGAATGATGAAAGAAGAATCTGATGAGAGCACACCGTGAAGGAAACTGAATAGAGACCTGGGGACTCAACAAAGATAGAGGCGGTTGCTGCAGACAAGGCTAAATTCCTTGGGCGTTCTTCACTGTGGAGTGTCCACTACGGGAGTGTTGGAGTGGGAGTTTCTGTGAGTGGTCCCCGCGTGTGAGAGTGGGTAGGACTTAACAGCCTGCACCGTGGTGCTGCAGAGAAGGGAGGACTAGGAGCCAGGACAGTGAGAAGGGAGAGGAGATGCTGACGGAAGCGAGACTGCAGGGAGTTCGGGGGAGGACGGTGAACCGGAGAGACAAGTCAAAGCTGGCTCTTGGTTTTGTGTCTTGTGACTCAGATAACTTTGAGCGGTGGGCAGGTCTCGCTGTGCAGAGCGGGCCCTCGATGACGTTTGCTGGCTCAGGAATGGAGAATGTGTAGCTGGTGCCTGGCTGCTTTTGCTTCCTGGTCCTCTCAAAGGACGTGTTTTTGAGTTTCTTATTTTTTAACAATGTAGCTTACTTCTTATATTCCTGTTGATGTCTGTCCATCTCTGGAACCATTTGTAAACAGCACAGGGGATGTTGTGTTCCCCGGGGAACTTGTCACACTTCTCCGTCAGACGAGCCATGCGATGGATTGCGGAAGCAAGCGTTGTGGAAAGGACCGCTGGGCAAGCCTCCAGTTGGAACGCACACTTTCACCCAGAGTGTCACCCACACCGAGGTAACCTCTGCCAGGGCGGTCATCTCAGTAGCAGAGCCTGCCGGTATAGACAATGATTGATTTAAGACTTTTTGGAGGTCTAAGGCATTTCAGGCATTCTAGAAGGAACAGTAAGATTCTTGTGGGCAAAAGGATCTTTTCAGAGTCTGTAGGAGAAAAGGACACATGTGGAGAAATGCTGCACATCTGGAAGAGAGAAAGCTAGTGTAAGGGTAATTTTTAAGAAATTGGTATATAGCAAAATTAAGGAAAGATGAGAGAAAAAGAGCAAAATAGAAAATATGAAATAAATTGCCGAACGTGACGTGAGAAAAAAGTCTCAAGCTGTATTCTCCTAGGGAGAGTGGAAACACTACACACACCCTAACTTGTGTGCCTTCCTTGTCTAGAAACACAAGAGGGGCACTCCTTTTGGAAAATATATTCTCTAGGAATTAGAGACCATTCATTCATTCTTCCATTCCGTTCCTTCCTTCATTCAAGTCTCCTCTTATTCTGCTCTGATTTCTGCACTTTTCATCTTCTGATATGGCTTATGACTTATTTGCTGTGGCTGTTGTCACTCTGTCCCCAGTTAGCGACACAGGATAGTTTCCTCTTCTGTTTTATTAGAAGCACACCTTCCTCTCCTAGGACAGTATCTGGCACATAGCGGGGACTCAGAAAGGCTTAATGAATGAATGAATGAATGAATGAATGAATGAGGACCTCTTACGGGCCTAGTCTCCAGCAAGGAAATAGAGACAGGGGAGAGAGATCTGACCTTGAGTATGTCCACCTAAGGGGCATCAAACAAACGCACAAATCTAAACCACAGTGGAGGTATTGTCCAAAGGCCAGATATAGGCACTTTCAAAGGCAGTAGGGTCAGACTGGCACTTTCAAATCTCAGTGGCAGTTCTGTCACTTACTAGAGCTTAAACTGCTTAAAACCCAGGCACCATATCTGCAAAATAGGGTAATAATCTCTGCTTTGTGGGCAAAATAAAGATAAAGCACTGTAAGATTAACAATGTGCAAAAGCAGTGATTAGGACTGTAGGAGAGTTAGAGCCACCAGCATGCGTAGTGCTGTCAGGGGAGCGGCGAGGGGACTTAGGGACAGGGAGGGCACGCTTCCCTACATGTGGTCACTACTGGCTGCGCCTGCGTCCTGGCTCAGACGTCCAGACTCTCTCAATGGTTCCTTTAGAGGGAGAACATGTTATAGACTGACTATCAAGTGGGAGCGGAGATAGTCTCTGTCACATGTTGACCCCTTTGGTGTGCATCGCTAACCCCCGATGTACCGTTCCCACGTCAGTCTCGTGTTCAGCAGACCTGTGTGGTTCCGAGAACAATGCCATGTGGCCCGCTGACAGAATTACGATCAGGTCGTCCGTTTAATCTCTCGGTTTTTCACTTTGGTTTTGTTTTCTTTACATGAGCTGTTGCATTTTCAGGTCTTGGCACTCTGCTAACACTGGTTGAAATGACCTGCGAAAGGAAGTCGCCGTCAACACAGCGTGTGACACTGTCAGAGCACGCTGAGTGTTGGCCTCGCTTTCCTGCATGCCTGAAAGGCAGTGCCATTTCTAAATGGGCGCGCTGGGGCTCTGGGCCAGCCAATGTGAAAGGGGCAGTTGATATTTTAATGAATTAAATGACAAGAATGAGGGATCGGGCCTTGAGGACAGGGGTTTCTGCTGCCGACTTGGTCGCTAATTGTTTTTATTTTTGTGTGTCTCTACTTAGAGGCTATTGTGATAGACACACTTTTTAAAAAAAAATTCAAAATAAAAACACAATGTGTTATACCCAAGGCATTTTTGTTCCTATTTTTAAAATATGCGTACATATGCAATTTAGGAGAAATTTTATTCAGATGGTTTAGATTCACTTACACTGAAATCATTAGAGTTTTTTGTGGGTTCTAATCCCTAAAACCTATAGTGAGCTTATTTAGAAAACACCCTTTTTTTTTCTTTCCATAAACACTGTCACCATTTTCCAAAGGTACATGAACTCCACCCCTAGAGTCGGGGCTTGTCCCAGGGAACTTACAGAGCCATGTGTTCTGATGAGAAATAAATGTAGTCCTACCTGGAGAGCCACAGCGGATGGCACTAACAGCTGCCCCACCCACGGTGCAGGCACCTGAGGCAAAACCACCGAGCTGCTTCAGGGCCCCACAGAGCAGCTAACCTGCTAATGAGAGCAAATGAGACCGTTTCTAAGCCCGGTTTCAATATTTAGCCCTCAGATTCACTTAGTTTCCCTCTTGTTAAAGGGAACTGCTGGGTCCTCTTCTGCCTCTGTTTTCCGCCCCTCTCCCTTGATTTCCTTTTTAGTTTCGTCCTCACAGACAGCCACTTAGGTGCCTCCAGGTGTGACGGTGGGATCTGTGAGTGGCCATGCCCAGTGACAGGCGTTGGGCACGGACAGGATGGGTACTAAGTGTGCAGCGTTTAAATAGAACACTTAACGTACCCGTTAAGATGTCGGTGTTGTACAGGCTCGTTTTGCTCCACTTTTAAGAATGTGCCTCCTTCCTGTCTGCAAGACGAGAGCAAACAAAAAGCCCCTCGCCTAACGGGCGCCTTCACGCTTTCCTAATTGGGGTGGAACTCCGTAGCTTATAAAAGCAGTTGAGTGGTTTGTTTTAAGGGCCGTCATTTGACTTCTGGGAATGTAACCTGAGGGAATAAATAACAACCTAAAGTCCCCCAGTCCACCAGCCGTGCACACCCCAGATTGGGTCAGAGCCCACCATCTGTGCAGCCGGCCTGTGGTTCAAAGGGCTGCACACAGTTGGTGTTCAATAAACGTTACGCGTTCCCCTGGCCACCTCTCTCAGCTTCAGGCTCCTTATCTGGAGAATATGAGCAACACTTTTACCCAACAATATTATGGTGGGGACTAAATAGGGTTATGCAGGACAATGTGGTGTGTAGCATGCAGTAAACACACAAAAAGTGTTATCAGCTACTCTCCATTTGGTTGCAAAACCTTTGGTTGCAATAAGTGCGAATGAAGCACTTATTGCAGTACTATTTCTGATGGCAAAATAAAATGAAAAAATGAGAGGAACTTGGTTATTTTATTTGGTTGATATTTGGAAGGTAAAATAATGTTTACAATGAATTTTAATAACATTGGGAAAACCTGTGGTAAAACTATTAAATTTAAGAAGAGATAAACCTTAAGATATCACCTGAAAAAAAACTACACAGGGAAAAAAAATATAGAAGAAATACGCCAATATATTTCTTAGTGCTTGCTTTTGTATGGTGGGATTGAGAGTGTGTTCAGAGTTCTTTATATTTTTGTGTTTTTAAATAATTTGTTACAGTGAGGAAATATTAACTTTTAGAAACTGGGGGTGGGGTAATCCCTCTACAAAATGTTTTAAAATATTTTTTTAGGTCTAGGTTTTGTAAAATACTTCCTGCTGTCTAGATCAGTTGGTGGCACTGTGGCCACTGGGAGAACTGGGCCGTAATAAGGAATGTTATGCCGACCGTCTGACATCAAGTAGTAAATGACAGTGTTAATGAGAGTACCCCCACCCTCGTATCAGGCACTTGTCCATGCACACCTGATTAAAATTTAATAATTTATTAAGCACAAAGATTGGCACACACATGCTCAATAAATATTTATTAAATGAAAAATTGTATTAAAATGAGGATGGTCATTAAGTAAGGTCTAATCCCCATAATGCCACCTGAGGTTATAAGACAAAGGATGCCGATGAGCCAGCTGTTTGAGCACAAAGAGCCATGATGGGGTTGGGATCCACGATTCTGGGAAGAGAGGCGAGAACGGGGTTCTCCGCTGCGCCCCCCCTCCTGTGCGGGGAGGTGTCTGTGCTGAACGTTTTATTGCGTCTTTTCTAGACCCGAGATTCTAAGTGGCATAAAAATGATGGAGATTTGCATTGGTCGAATGCAAGTGTCCAGGCAGTTCGTACGTGTGACACGGAGTCGCCTTGTTTCCTGGCGGGTCCGGAGTGATCACAGCCCTTCCCGAGACCTGGGTGCAGACGCTGATGGGGCGCTGCCCCCGCTGCCACGGCCTCAAGGCTGCGCTTCCCAGG
>NW_017731450.1:1982625-1984796 GCF_001890085.2 Hipposideros armiger | reverse complement strand
CACCACCACCACCACTACAAGTTAGTGTTTAATTAAACTCAGGGGAGGACTATGTAATGTTTCTGTATTTACTATGTAAATGAGCTGCAGCAACAATGGCATCACTTACCTGCCCCACTGTGGTCAGCTAAGTAAAGCCCTCCAAAGATGTCCACGTCCAAGTCCCCAGAACCTGTGAATATTGTACCTTCCATGGTAAAAGAGACTTTAAAGTTTCAGAACTAGGGACTGCTATAATAATTTAGCTCAACCTCCTCTTTTTATAGAGGCACATAGAGAGTCAAAGCAGCAAATTGGTTTCTTGAGTTTTTTGTCTTGTGCGCAAGTACAGTTTTTAATGGGGGGTCGTCTGCAGACGTTTTTTGGTTGTCACAGTTGAAGAGTTGCTACTGCCATCTAGTGGGCGGAGGCCACGGGTGCTGCTAAGTGTCTTACAACTCCCAGGGCAGCTTCTGTGACCAAGAGTGACCCAGCCTCAAAAGTCACCAGCGCTGACAGCACACAACCACTCAGTGGCAGAGCCAGGATTTAATCCCCTCGTGTCACCATTGCAGAGTGTGTCTCTCCAGAAAGGTTAATCAGCACTGACCGAGAAACTTGGGCTCACCGTGAACTGGCCAGCTGGGAAGCCCAAGTGATGTGTAATGGAGCCATGTTAACACGTCAACCTTTACCAGGCCATGAGCTCTCGGAGCCCAGGGACGAACGACGTCTTACCAGTTTCTCAATATCTAACATCTAGCACATTACCCAGGAGGTTCTTAACCGATGTTTATTAAATGAACACATGAGTCATGAAGTGACTTTTCTGTTCCCCTAAAGTTGACACTAACTCTAGCCACCTGTTAAACAACTTGAGAAAGATATTTTATCAAGCATGCGTCTTCTTCCTGATTGACAAAATGTGCAGCTGTCCTCAGCCCTGCAGTGGAACTGTGGCCTGCAAATTAATTTGACTGTTGCTGTCTTGGAGCTGAGCAGGCCCTGTCTCCCCCTACATGCCGAGGCGCACTTCCTCTCATGCTGCATGTTTATAGCGGCCTCCTCATTTCTTCGGAGTCTGGTAATTCTCAGCAGCTGCTTTCAAAGGATAGTCACCACTCGAGTGGCCGTTTTTCTGGGCCTGGGGTCTTTGTGGTGCCTGCCCCACTGCCCCACAGCAGGAGCTGAGTTGCTATTATGTCTCACTTCCCTTTAGTAAAGAGTCTCTTGTGTGCAGAGGTGTTTCCTTAATTGGCATTTTTGTGTTGGGGGCTTGGGAAGCCGGTTGCCTCCCTCTGCCCCTCATTTACTGTTGTCCCCACCTGACCTGTGGCTGCCCATCCACCTCCTTTCCCAACAAGAAACCTTCACTCCCGTGTCCTTGGGTTTTATCATTAATTTAACCATGGACTGTGAACCCGTGGAGTTCACAGTCCTCTGCAAAACAATTTCCAGAGCCCAGGAGCCCAGTATTATCTGAGCTGCGTCCAAGGTATTTTAGTCCATTAGAAAAATAAACAACTTGGTGAAAAGGAGGGAAAAGACGCTGTATCCACGAGCTCCCATCCCCAGCAAGAGGCTTTCCGATTAGGAAAAAATCCTCAACACTGTGAAGCTGCACACTGATTTGGTGCAGTAGCCGTCAAGGTAGAGTCTGCGAAAATGACTTCCTTGTTGGGCTTTGAGCCTGTTCTGCCTGCTGACGTCCGTTTCTGCATTGACTTTAATGAGAACAGGTGAAGGCCATGTCTTGGTTAAAAGATGGAATTTGTAATCTTCTGTAGTTTCCTTGAGAACATCATTGTTTTTAAAAACACTGCTGTTGTTACTGTAGAAATTCCTCTCCATATCCCCCACTGCCCCATTTTAGAGTTAAATGCTCATAATGATAAAATGCCGCATTCCCATGGGTCTTTCACTGTACCGCACTCATCTGAGTTTAGACTCTCACATATGATCGAAATGTCTATGATGAGAGAAGGGCAGGAACTGTGCTCCTCTTGGAAGTGTGGACAGAGACAATGGAATGTGTTCCCTGGGCCCAAACGCAGTAAGCAAGGCCAGTCGCTCTGAGCTTTTCCAGGTGCAGGACATGCACGCCACACCCACCTCCCCACCCCCAGCCTCCGCACTCGTGTGCACACTTCAGGCCTTCCTGTAAGGACTGCTGAGGCGTGGGTAGCTTACTT
>NW_017731450.1:1934681-1975175 GCF_001890085.2 Hipposideros armiger | reverse complement strand
ACCGCTCACTTAGCTGCCCCACTTGGTCAGCACTCAGGTCCGCGTTACCTGCGCAGGGACACGCCCCTTGCTTCCAGGTCTACACACCTGCTTCCTTCTCCTGCAGAACGGGGCTCCCTTTGTCTTTGGACTGTTCCTCTTATTTTGTAATTATGCCTCCACAAGTGTGGCTGACTACTGCCTGTGTCTCCCACTGTTGTCTACTTCCTTTTTTTTCTTTTTTCTTTTCTTTTTGGTATGTATGAAGCACACGGTAACCGGAAACTAAAAATCTATGCGAGATATACAAGAGATAAAGAGAAAGGAATCCAAACACAACACTATAGAAAGTCATCAACATGCAAGAGACGAGAGCAAGAGGATAAGAAAGGAACAGAGAAGAAATACAAAAACGAGCAGAAAACAATGAACAAAACGGCAGTAACTACATACCCATCAATAATTACTTTAAATGTAAATGGACTAAATGCTCCAAACAAAAGACATAGGATAGCTGAATAGATGAAAAAACATATGTTGCTTCCTCCTTTTTAAAAAATGTACTGACTCTTTATATTAGGAAATTTTCTTCTTTCTTTCTTGTGATATTTCTGATCTTAAATTCTATATTGTGTTAAAAATGAGGTTAGTCATTGAAATAAGATTTAATCCCCATGACGTTATCTGAGATTGTAAAAGATATACATATATCTCTCATAGTTAAGGTTTACATGTCATTTCTTGCATTTTTGTTTACTCTCCACCTCTTTGTGTCTTTGAATCTAAAATTTGTCTCTTGTAGATATAATAGCATACAGTGGCATCTTGCTTTTTAAACCAGTCTGTCAATCTCTGCCTTTTGGTTGTTTAGCCCATTCACATTTTATGTAACTGTTGGTATAGTTATGTTTATTCCTGCCATTTACTATTTGTTTCCCATATATGTGATATTTATTTTTGCCTCTTATCCTCACTTATTGCCACCTTATTTTGTGATAAGCACATATTTTTAGTCTACCATTTTAATTCCTTTTTTTTTGCTATACTTTTATATAAAGTTATTTTTCTAATGCCTGCTCTTGGGATTACAATATGCATCATATAGTAGAACAATCTACTTCAGATTAATGTCACCTTAAATGTACAACTTTTGCTCCAATGTCCATTTCTTGCCCCCTCCTTTGTTCTATTATTGTCACATATATTCTATCTGTATATGGTATATACCTAATACTACATTGTTAGAGTTGTTTAGCCAATCACGCCTTCATCTCAACAAGTTAAGAGAAGATATAGATTTATAGTCTTTTATAGGAAAGCTCCTGCTTGTGATTTCCAGTTCTCTTCATTTTTTTCCTGTGGGTTCAAGTTACCATCTTATGTCATTTCTTTTTAGCTTGCAAGAATGCCTTTAGTATTTCTTATAAGGCACGGCTACTATCCACACAGCCTCAGTCTTTGTCTGGGAATGTCTTTATTTTACTTTTACTTTCAAAGGATAGTTTCACTGAATACAGAATTCTTGATTAACATTGTTAAGTATTTTGAAAATGTCACTCCATTGCATTCTGGACTCCATTGTTTCAGTTGAACAATCAGTCATTAATTATATTAGTACGTCTGTGTATGTGATAAGCCATTTTTCTCTTTATGCTTTCAAGATTTTCTCTTTGTTTCAGCTCTGCATGGTTTGACTGTAATATGTCTAGATGTGGGTCCCTTTGTGTTTTTCTACATGGGATTCAATGAACCTCTTGGAAATGCTTGGTGTTTTTCACCAAATTTGGGAAAATTCCAGCCAGTTTTTTCATTATTTTTCTTCCCCTTTCCATTCTTTATTCCCAGAACTCCTGTTACACGTGCTGGTTTGCATGATGTTGTCTCACAGTTATGTTTCTTCAGTTCATTATTCTGGATTTTCTTCAACCTTTTAGTCTGTTGTTCAGATTGAATTATTTCTATTGACCTGTCTTTACTTTCGCTGATTCTTTCTTTTACTATCTCACATTCAGTTGTTGAACCCACCCAGTTGTTTCAGTCATTGTACTTTATAACTTCAGAACTTTTCTCGTTTCTTTTTGGTTTGTTTTTTTCTGTATCTGTGCATTTATTTCTGTTTTGTTTGTTTTGTTCTTTAGATTCCACATATGAGCAAAATCACATTGTATCTGTTTTTCTCTGACTTACTCCTCTCAGCACATACCCTCCAGGTCCATCCATGTCACTGCAGATGGCAAAAACCCATTCCCTTCCCTGGCCGAGCAATATTCCACTGTGTATATACACCACCTCCTCTTTATCCATTCTTCCATCGACAGACACCCAGGCTGTCTCCACATCTTGGCCATTGTAAACAATGCTGCAACGAACATATGGATGCACAGGTCCCCTCAAAGTAGCACTTGGGGTTTCTTTGGATAAATACCCAGAAATGGGATTAGTGGATCCTTCTTTGTCTCTTGTTGTAGCCTTTGTTTCCAAGTCTATTTTGTTTGGTGTAAGTATTGCTACTTCAGCTTTTTTGTTTGTTTGTTTGTTTCCACTTTTATGAAACATTCTTTCCATCCCTTGACTTTCAGTATCTGTGTGTCTTTCGATCTCAAGTGAGTCTCTTGCAGGCAGCGTATGTGAGGGTCTTGTTATCCATTCAGCCCTCCTGTGTCTTTTGATTTGGGCATTTAATCCATTTACATTGAGAGTAATTGTTGATAGATATGTAGCTATTGCCATTTTATTATTCATAATTTTGACCTTTTTTTTCTGTCTTAAAGAAGTTCCTCTAATATTCCTTGTAATACTGGTTTGGTGGTGATGAACTCCTTTAGCTTTTTCTTGTCTGGGAAGCTCTTTATCTGTCCTTCAATTTTAAATGATAGCCTTGCTGGGTAGAGTACCCTTGGTTGTAGGGCCTTGCTTTTCATCACGTTGAATATTTTGAGTCAATCCTGCTGGCCTGCAAAGTTTCTGTTGAGAAATCAGCTGCCTATCTTAAGGGAGCTCCCTTATAAGTTACTAGTTGCCTTTCTCTTGCTGCTTTTGGGATTTTTTCTTTGTATTTAACCTTTGCCATTTTAATTTTAATGTGTCTTGGTGTGGACTTTTTGGGTTCATCTTGTTTGGGACTCTCTGCGCTTCCTGGGCTTGTATGTCTATTTCCTTCACCAGGTTAGGAATGTATTCAGTCATTTCTTTAAATAGGTTCTCTATGCCTTGCTTTCTCTCTTCTTCTCTGGTACTACTATGATGCAAATATTATTATGCTTGATATTGTCCCAGAGGTCTCTTAAACTATCCTTATTTTTTTGGATTATTTTTTCTTTTTGTTTTTCTGATTGAATGTTTTCTGCTACCTTGTCTTCCAAATCACTAATTTGATCCTCTGCTTCATCTAGTCTGCTAGTGAGTCCTTCTAGTGCATTCTTCATTTCAGCTTGTACTCTTCACTTCTGACTGAATCTTTTTATGGTTTCTATGTCCTTTTTTCATACTTGCTATCTTTTTGTTGAAGTTCTCGCTAAGTTCCTTGAGCATCCTCATATTCGTTGTTTTGAACTCTGTACCTGGTAGGTTGTGTGCCTCTATTTTGTTTAGTTCTTTTTCTGGAGTTTTTTCCTGTCCTTTCATTTGGGACATATTTCTTTGTTTCCTCAGTTTAGCTGCCTCTCTCTATTTGTTTCTGGGTATTAGGTAGATCTGCTATATCTCACTGGGAGACAGAGCAGTGAGAGTCTTGGCCGGGTGGCCTTTGTAGTAGGTGCCCTGTGGGCCCAGTGGCACAGTCTCCCTGGTCACCTGAGCTGGGTGCTCCAGGAGTGTCACTTGTGTGGGTGGTGTGTGTCCTTTTGTTATAGATGAGCCTTGATTGCTATTGACATGTCAGTGGGTGGGATTGACCCTCAGGCTGATTGGCTGTGGGGTTTGGCCATGTCCACAGCTTACTGGCTGCTATGCAGGGGGCTTACCCCACTAAATTGGATTTGCCCCAGTGGGCTCTGGTACCTGTTGAGACTGCACTGTGGGTGTGCCACTTGTGAGGCTAATTGGGTGGTGCTCTGCTGTGGTCTGAAGCCAATGCCCAAGCATTTTTGTTCTGGGGTCTCTTGGGAGGGGCTCTGGTGCAGGCCCAGGTCACCCACTGCCTGTAACTGGCTGGGAACTACATGGTTGGAGCCACAACATGATCCACTGTTGGTCGTTACCTGTGCTAAACCTGGAGGCATGTGGGAGAGGCCACGCTGCAAACTGAGGATGCCTGCCACCAGTACCGGGTCTGGGGTAGCTCAGCAAAAAGCCAGGACACCCTGAGGCCAGCTGCTGCTTGCTGGCTTTCTTAAGGTTCAGCCACTGATAAAGCCTCATGGATTATGCAAGTTTGGTAAGGCAGGGTCTCAGGGAGTCACTAGAGTGGGAAGAGTTGTGGTTACCAGGTTAATGTAGACTCCGATTTAGTGCCGGTGCTGAGCTTGGAGCTACTCAGCAAAAGTCTCAGCACACCAAGGCCAGTCAGCACCTGCCAAGGTCCTGCCAGACTCCAATAATTTTCCAGAAAAAGTGCAACACAGGTGGTGCTGGCTAGTGGCTGAGAAAGTCCCTCCAGGGTTGGGGGAGTTGGGTGGGACAGGGTCCCAGTGAATCAGCAGGGTGGAGTGAGCAGAGCTCACCAGACCAATTCAATTCATATTTGGCCTGTGGGCGAGGGCTCAACACAGGAAGGATGGTGCCCTGCTGCTGGCTGCCTGGGAGGAGGACCCCACAGAGGAAAAATGGCGACTATCCTTCTGCCTTCGCCAAGTAGCTACACACCTCAGTCCACCTCCATGTATGTCTGCAACACCCACCGAGTCACCATACCTGCGCTGGCACCCAAGGTGAGTGCCTGCAAGTTAGTGAGTCTGTGGGCCGGCCCTTTAAGAAGACACTGGGTTTCCCGCAGCCTCTGTCCCACGCGGATGGTTGGAATCCCCACTATTTTTCACAGCAGATGTTGTGGGGTTCCTCTTTCCGGCATCCATACTCCAGGCAGGGGAGGCCAGTGTGGGCTTGGGGGTCCCTTGCTCCTCCCTTGGGAACCTCAGCAGCCGAAAAATCCCTCCTGACTCTCAGCTGCCACGCACAGGTGTGGGTCCGGTCTGAGTCTCTGCCCCTCCTACCAGTCTCAACGTGGCTTCTTTATCCCTAGTTATAAACCTTCTGTTCAGCCAGACTTCAGGTGGTTCTCCAGGTTGCTTGTTTTATGATTTAGTTGTAATTTTAATGTGGTCACAAAAGGACGCAGGCACAGCGTTTATCTAGTCTGCCGTCTTGGATATTTTTCTTCCTGTTGCTTATTTTTTATACTTCCTGTATCTTTATTGAGATTCCCTGTTTGTGGAGCCACTTTCATTATATTTTTATTTAATTCTGTAAACATAGTTTCCATGGTCTTTATTCAAGGCTATTTGGCTCTGAAGTGTTCGCTGAATTCTGCTGCATGCTTCCTCTTCCCTCTGAATATAGGTCATGCTTCCCTGGTTTTGCAAGCCTCATAACTTTTTATTGAAAACTGAATATTTTAGATAAGAAATTGTTGCAACTCTGAGTTCCCCCCCTGAGGGTTATTTCTGTTATTTGTTTTGTTTATGGTAACTTTCCTGGACTCAGTCTTTAGTGTCCTCTGATGTGGCGCTGGTGAGGTCTTTGCTCATTTTGTTTTCAATTCATAGATACATATATTTGGTCTGCTTTCCTAAGTGGTCACTCCTGAGTCTGCGTGGTTTATTTTTCAGCTGGTGATTGTTTAATGTTTGTGCTCAAACTCTTTGTGCCAATAAAGTTTCTCCCCTGCGCCGATGGACCTGTGTGTAGGCTGAGGAGCACATCCAAGCCCAGGCAATCTCATGGCACATCCGGGACTTCTTGTTCTGCTGTGTCCGCCCTTCTCCGTCCTGGAAGCGTGACTGCAATTGCCCAGCTGGCAGGAGGTGGGGCCGCAGCCCCAGGCCGGAACACTGCGGGCTCCTGTTGCCTCATCGAACGTTCAGTCATTTTTTTTTTTTGACTAAACACTCCTCAAAAGAGTGTTTTTTTGCTTTGGGTCAGTATTCAGAGGTTTTCAATTGGTTGCTTTGATACTTTTGTCTAGTTTAACATTTGCTTTATTGGCAAGAGGATTTTCTGATCTCTTCACTGTGACAAAACTTCAGGTCAAGTCCCAATTTTTTTCTATTTTTATTAAGTATTTTAGTATAGGTATGATCGTTAGGAAAAAGTCACAATGAAAAAGTTACTCTAGAGCAGCGGTTCTCAACCTTTCACAGGGGTTGCCTAAGACCATCGGAAAACACATATTTTTGATGGTCTTAGGAACCGAGACACCGCTCCTCTATCTGTCTCCAGGCCCACATGCAGATACTCCCACATACGAGTACCCGGCGACCCCTGTGAAAGGGTCGTTTGACCCCCAAAGGAGTCTCAACCCACAGGTTGAGAACCGCTGCTCTAGAGAGAAGAATGCTGGAAGAATGCTACTGCGCATTTTATCTTGTATCTCCTACTTTTCTCTTTAACTTCACTCTACATCATTTTTCTTTTTGTGGAGGGGACACTCCTAATGCAGACGCTTCTTTCCCGTGAGTGCTTAGAAAATGTGTAAGGCTGACCGTGCTAAGGTACAGGGTGTTCTCTCTCTACCCCTCTCCCCGCTCAGCCAACGACAGGCATTCACGTTGATCAACCACAGGGACGAGTGTGTTGGTGTGAGGGCGCAGACACACTCACGCAAAATGAATGACATTTCACAAATGAAGTGGGCTCATTCAATACGTGGCCATCTCTACAGCCTCCATTTTATATGGTAATGTGATTTTCTAGTGAAAGGGGGGATCATTTAAATTGGCCTGATCCGTCTTTCAGCTCCTTGACAGAATCCATCCTGGGGACCCAATTTCCTGGTTCAGCAGGGAGCATTCGTGCATGACCAGTGCCACTGTGGCCCTCGACAAAGGACACGAAAACAGACTTGCAGGTGGGTAGAATAGCTTCACTTATAGCAAACAGAGACGGAGGGACAGTTCTCAAGCACGGCAGCTCAGCCAAGCTCTGGCCTGTGGACCTCAGTGTCTCTTGACAGTGACAATGTCGAAGTCTCATGTAGCTCCCCTGTAGGCAAAAGAGACGGTGCCAACTGATGAAGTTTTTAACATCTGAACTGGGCTGGCATTTGGTCCTGGGAGAAGCCATAGGCCTGAAAGCATGTTCTAAGCAAATAAACACTGGTCTTCCTCCCTCACTCCCTCCCTCTCTCCCTCCCTTCCTCTCTCCCTCCCTTTCTTCCTTCCTCTCTCTCCCTCCTTCCCTTTCTTTCTTTATTCCTCATTTTCTTTCTTTTTATTATAAACAGCTTAGCTTTGAGATCTCAACTGCAGACTGTCTTTTGTTAAGTTGCTTACTTATTCTCACCATTGGGTGACATTTTTACTCCCTGTTGAGAAAAAAGCAGCCCCTTTCTGCTACACAAATCTTTGTCTGCAGCATAGTGCATTAAAAATAAAAAGAGAAGAGAAAGAACCGTGGCAAGCTGAAAGCCAGGGATTCCATCTAATCCACAAGAATTGAAGCAAGCTGTTGCCAATTACTAAAAGTCCAGTGTAAGTTTCGGATGTATAAAATACAGAACAATGGGAAAAAAGCATTTTATTCCAACAGCTCTTTATTTCATTCTTTATGTTTTCTCCCACATTTAAACTCTCTCTCTCTTTTAACTTGTAGGGAAACCATTTATTTTAGCATGTTTAATAAAGAAGAAAAGAGCCCTGAGAAGGATGCATTCAGGAAGGTCTAGCTAATTAAGCGGGGCAGAGAACCACAGTAGGTGGGGAGAGAAGGGACTTAATGGATAAACTACTCGCGCATGTGCGCAAGCGTTTTATATAAAGGCAGAGGTACCGCTATGTAAGCTACACACTTGGAATTGCATTTTGCGTGTGCATCAGTGGAAACAGGTAAAGTTTGATTTCTGTAGCATGTTTCAGCATTAGGGCACAAGGCGCATTATAAATTGTGTCTTGTTGATCTTCTCATGTCTCGGGGGTGGGGGAGCAGGCCGTTGGTAAATACCATTGTCCCTCCTCCTGACAGGGGGAGGACCACAAGCGGGGAGAGATTAAGAGATTTGCCCCAAGGTCACACACAGGTTAATTAGAGAGCTTGAAAGAATACATGTGTCCCAGTCCAGCTTTCTGCCCACTAGACTTGTCCCCTCTCTTCTCCTGCGTGTCTCAGCTCCTAACTGTGTTCCCAGCATTTGCTGCTACTAAGTAACTTCGGGAGTTTTTCTTCCCAGGAAGCTTAGAGGTTGAGTCGGCACAGGGGCCAATTAGGGTTTTCATTCCCTGTGAAGCTGCCTGGCCTCTGAGCAGGTATGTAGAAAGTTGTCTGGAAGACTGAGGGGAGGATCTTGGTTTGCATGGGTTTTCAGAGATGGCTTTGATGCAAACGCTTTCCCCAAATGATGGGAGCTGGTGGCAAAGGACCGACAGTTTCCGTGTTTTGGGGAGGGCTCCAGAGTCATCGGTGATTTCTGGGTGTCCTGGGGGCCGACGCAGGGTTTACACGTCCCTCTGCATCTTTCTGACACCCTTCCAAGCCCAGTGCTGGGTGCCAGAGCCCTTCTGGGTGACGGGAAGATGCAAGAAGGTCGCGATGCAGGCACGAAGCCTGACTGACCCCTCTGCAAGCCTTGTCCTCACTCCTCGTTTCTGTGGCCGGAGCCTTATTTCTCTCTGTCACCTAGGCTGTGAACCACAGTCCTCCTGCCTCTTTCTCGGTTCCCTTCAACGTGCAGTGACGACAGCCGGCGAGTCCTGGCGTCCGGCATCCACGCCTGTCCACACAGCATCACCCCATCCTCCTGCTGCAGCGCCTCGCCCCGCCTGCCTCCTGCTCTTCCCGCTCCAGAACCACGCTGGCCTCCTGCCGGTGACCGGCTCCGAGACACTGTGTCCAGGCTTTTCACTGGCCACACTGCTTTTTCGGTCTCCGTTCTCTAGTTAGAGGACACTTGGTCCCTAAATGTCACTGTCATCACAAGCACCCTCGTAATAACAATGTTTTTTTTTAAAGTTATTAATTTGTGCAAATCACTATTTTCAGCTTTAATATGTATACTCTTATGTAACCTTTACAACAGGCCCCATCTGAGATTCTAGCCCTTGATCAAACCCCTGTGTCCTAACGAGCCATTTTTTTTTTAATCTTGCCTATGTCAAGTTATCATGGCACTTTTTTGTAACTAAAAAGGCAGTTATATTCTGTTATATATATATATATTTTTTAGCTGAGCCATCCTGCTACCTGTTGGCAGCTCAGCGGCTGCTCAGCTCGGGCTGGACTCGAACCGCTGTTGCTCAGAGCTCACACTTTTGAGCGAGCCCTTAACCAACTGAGCCACTCGGCCGGCCCTTCTCTGTTATAATTTAAAAAATATTTTAATCTTATTCCCTGATTCTGAGCTGAGAGCACCCTCATTCACTAAAAAAGAAAATATTGAACATTAGATGTGACTGTAGCTGCTGAAGTTGGTACAGAAAGTTGTACCTTGGCTACATTTCAGTGTTTTTATTTTTTCGTATGAACAGCTCAGGAAAAGCTTTGCTAGAGTCAGAGATTACATTTATTGATTTTCATGTGTAAACCCAACTATTTATACATAGGAGATTAAGTTAATCTAAAAAGGCTTGTTATACAACTTGATTTTGTTAAATTGGGAGAGAGTTTATGATATTTTTTCAGAAGCAGAATTAAAATTTATAATTTTATATTCTTTTTTTAATTCTAGGTGTTAAAATCTTTTTTTTAATTAAAATGTGTTGGGATGACATTGGCTAGTGGAGTTACATAGATTTCAGGTGTACAGTCCTGTAATACATCATCTGTATATCACATTGTGTGCTCACCAACCAGAGTCAGTTCTCCTTCCATCACCATATATTTGATCCCCTTTATCCTCATCTACCACCCCCTCCTCCCTGACCCTCTGGGAACCACTAAACTATTGTCTATGTCTGTGAGTTTTTGTTTATTTATTTGTTTGTCTTGTTCCTTTGTTGCCTTCAGTTTTATATCCCACATATCAGTGTAATCATATGGTTCTCAACTTTTTCTGTCTGACTTATTTCACTTAGCATGATAGTTTCAAGATCCATCCATGTTGTCACAAATGGCACTATTTCATCTTTTCTTATGGCTGAGTGGTATTCCATTATGTATACATACCACATCTTGGAAATTTATATTCTTAACATCCACCCTTTTCCTTATTCAAACAGGTAAACTTTATAGTGTATGGCATTTTGTTGTGATTGATGTCCCTTGTCATTACATTGAAGCTTTGCAGGGTTGTAAAATATAATACATCTACAAAGACTGAAGTTATACATAGAAGAGTTGAAGACACATTTTGGGTTGTTTTCTTCGGTAAACATCTAAAATGATTTTTACGTCCCTGGAAACTGCTGGGCTCTAGAAGATAGCATAGAGGCACCCAGATATAGGACCTGTCTTCATGGAGCTGAGAATATAATGGGGTCTTCTATTTACTTACATTTGCCACTACCAAGTTCAAAGAAACTTGTGAAGACTCGGCCATGGCTTTTGTCCTTGATGTCATCCATCAAACGCCAACATGTGGGCGCCGAGGTGACCAATCCTTTTCCATAATGCTCTCACTTCAGGGCCCTGACCCCACTCTCTGCTGTGCCCCTGCTCCTAACCCATCAGTCTGCCATCTGGAAATGCTTCTCAGTCAGCACACTCCTTGTCATCCTCGACCCATTTCCAAATGGGTTGCCTTAAAGGAAACCCAGGCCTCTGTTTAGGATTTCCCACAGGCCTCCCAGGTGCTAACTGCTTATGCTCTCACATCCCTACACCTCAGGATTGGGAGGTGGGGTTGAATGGCCTTTGCTCCCCATCGTAGAATTTCTTGTGAACCTGCTTTCTTTCCACTCTGTGCAACAGCTGTGTTGAAAGTTCCCCGTTCCTCCAGAAATGCTGCACCCCTGCCTTCTCTTGTTTTCAGTTTATAACTTTACTTTCAACTTATAACTTTGCTTTCAACTTCTCAGAGAAGATTCAAGTTAGTAACTGCCGTCCACTACCACTTACTACCATGTGCAGCCATGTTTTTTTTTCTTCACGTTTTCTTGTCAAGGTATTACAGGCAGTAATTCTACTCCCATTCAAAGTTATTCCCTCCACCAGCACATTGGCTCCTGCCCCTTTTTGCTTCTCCAGAACGTGAGAATGTTACTCTATTATCTCCTCTCCCTTGTGTATACTCAGCCATCCCCGTCAAGGGTGTCCTTGCTTTATTATTTGAGCTGACTCATGTAACCCTAATCTCACCATCCCTCAAACTCACTGCCTTTCCTTCCTGCCCCTTCTTCCCAACACACGCATCCTGCCACATCGCTGGACCTAATATTAATTTGTGTTTTTCAGGTCCATGTTATTTGATACTCTAGTGACATTTGAGATGCTTAACCTATCCCTCATTTTTTTTGTAATTTTTAAATTTTTTAAATTTAAATTTAATTTAATGTTGCCTCCTTAGTGCAGTAGGCAGCGCGTCAGTCTCATAATTTAATTTTTTAAAATTAGTTTCAGGTGTACAACACAGTGCAATAGGTATACTTTTTACCCCTCGAAGTGACAACACCCCTCCCCCAATCCACTGCCCCACTTCCCCCCACTATCATACATATCTATTACAATTCCCTTGACTCCACTCCCACACTATACCCATGATTATATCTATATCTCTCTCTATATATTCACTTATAGTTGACATACAATATTATACAACATCAGCTTCAGGTGTACAGTGCAGTGATCAAGCCTCTACCCCATCCATGATGCGGTCTCCCTAGCAAGACATGTGACTACCTGACACCCTACAAAATATTTACAACATTATTGATTACATTCCCCAGACTGTCTTTTCTATCCCTGAGGCCATATTGTAGTTACCAATTTGTATTGTCTCATCCCTTCCCCTTCTCCTTCATCCTCACCCCCTCCCAACTAGCAACCATCAGTTGTTCCTCTGTGTCTCTGAGACTATTTCTGTTTACTTTGCTCGTTCATTCAGTTTTTTAGAATCCACATATAAGTGAAATCATATGGTATTTGTCTTTCTCTGACTGACTTATTTCACTTAACATAATGTTCTCTAGTTCCATCCATATCATTGCAAATGGTATGATTTCATTCTTCTTTATAGCAGAGTAATACTCCATTGTAAAAATTTACCACAGTTTCTTAATCTAGTCGTGTACTGATGTACATTTTGGTTGTTTCCAAGTCTTGGCTATTGTAAATAGTGCTGCGATAAACATAGGGGTGCATATATTTTTTTGAATTAGCATCTTGGGTTTCTCTGGATAGATACCCAACAGTGGAATTGCTGGGTCACACGGTAGTTCCATTTCCAGTTTTTTGGGATACCTCCATACTGATTTCCATAGTGGCTGCACCAGTCTGCAGTCCCATCAACAGTGTACCAGGGTTCCCTTTTCCCCACAGCCTCACCAGCACTTGTTGTTTGTTGATTTATTGACGATGGCCATTCTGACCAGAGTGAGGTGGTATCTCATTGTGGTTTTTATTTGCATTTCTCTAATGATTAGTGAGGTTGAACATTGTTTCATATGCCTGTTGGCCATCTGTATGTCCTCTTTAGGGAAATGCCTCTTCATATCCTCTGCCCATTTGTGTGTATGTGAGAGAGACACACAGAGAGAGTGGAGAATATCAAAAGCAAAGAGCATTCTTCTCAAAGGTCCTTCTAAATACTGCTGGCTATATTCACAGCAATCGGAGCTGCCTCCAGACACTAGAGCAACTAGGCTAATGCCATCAGATAAACAAGTCCTAACCTAATGAATTCATAAAATGGACTTTTTTCAAAGCTCTTCTAGTAGGATGTGTCCTAGGCTTGTCCATATCAAACACTCTGTGTTCTTGAATAAAAACATTTGATGTTTAAGACAATGATCTTCAATTAACAATATAAATGAAAACTTTTTATTAGATTTGGTCAGGAAAGCTGATCAATGCACATCTTGTCTTCAGCAGCATGAGTTAAAACAACTTTTTAAGATTCATCTTTATTTAAGTTGGAAGAATTCCATAAATGTTCTGATTGAGATTTTACTGTAGATTTATTTGACGACAGCAAGGCACTATTCTGTGCAGCTAATGCTTCGCTACATTTCGAACATGGTTTTTCCATCATTTCCAGTTTCTCCTCCTCACTGGACACCCTCCAGCTTCTCTTCCTGCTTAGACCTCCATCCACCCCCCACCCCACCACAAGGTGTCTGGCACAGAGAGTCACTCACGTAGGTGCCCGTACGTTTTACTAGAAACAGAAATCACTTGCTGTTTTCCAGTGCTTTTTCTAATAAATGGATGAGGACACGGGCGTGATAAAATGTCAGTTCTCTTAAAGAAGAACTTATAATGATGAAAACCACATTTAACAATTATGGATGGTTTTTGTCTTTTCATTGTTTCTAGCTGGTTCAACTTTATTTACTGTGAAATTATAATGTAAATTAGGATGCCTGTTCCTCTGTGTTTTAGCTGAGTTAATGCTATTCAGAACTGTCTTGCAGATATTCAGAAAAATAATGCTTTTGCACATCAGTTATTGAAGCATTTAATGCGAACCAATCTAGCTATTATCATCAATAGCTGTAGGCTACTGACTTGGGTATATCTTTTTAGAAAAGGCTGGCAAATCCCTCTTATTGATGTGGAAGGACTTAGAGTAAAGTGACAGACATTAAGATTCATAGGATTTGTGCTCCTTTTTCACTGAACCTGCTCAGCATCCCATCCATAAATTAAATTATTTAGACACATATTAAAGAAGAGGCTTCAGGAACAAAAGGGACAACAAATTGAAGGCATTAGCCTAATAGCTCCAGTGTCTGGAGGCAGCTCTGATTGCTGCTAATATAGCCAGCAGTATTTAGAAGGACCTTTGAGAAGAATGCTTTTTGCTTTTGATATTGTCCACTTTCTGTCTCTTTGCCTCTCTCACATACACACAAACAAACATATGCAAAACCCTCCTCACTGCAGTGTTTCAAAACACTATAAACAATAGTTTTGTGTGCCTCTTGTTCCAAAAGCAGCTCAATTTAAAATAAAAGTTATGGAAAGGAAAAGAAAATGGAAGGTATACGAGGTGTGATTGAAAAATATGGTGAAATTTAAATAAAAACATTTTTTACAGTAAAAGACACATTGCCATTAATCCCCCTCAAATTACTCCCCCTCGCTTTGAACACACGTATCCCATCGTTCTTGTCACTTTCTGAAGCAGTTCTGGAAGTCCTCTTTCGTGAGTGTCTTTAGTTGTGCTGTTGTGGCTGCCTCAATGTCCTGAATCGATTCAAAATATTTACCTTTTATGGTCATTTTGACTTTGGGGAAGAGCCAGAAGTTGCACAGTGCCAGATCATGGTCACTGCAGCATCACCATAAACTAATTATAATATTTCCTGTGTTTCTTTAGCACTTTTTTGCAGTTTGAAACAATATTTCAAGCATTGTTCATGATCCATGATTTACGGCACACTTTAAAACATACCTTCTCTCAACTGTAACTCACACCAGACTGACTGCATTGAACAAGTTGAAACTTGTCACACTCTGTTACTAGGGCTCAACACGCCACTTTCCTTATTGAAGATTCCTGCCTTTCCATTGGATGGCACTTGGCAGCAGCATTCGCCGTAGTTTTTTATCACACCTCATACATGGTATAAAAGGTTACTAGATAGAGCTTATGAAACCAAATAGCACCTGTTTCTTGTTGATACATTTAAGTTGCCTTTAGCATCATGGCAAAAAGTCACATAGTCAAGATCTATAGTTTCCTATCAACTAATTAACTTTCAATTATCTTGGTTACAGTCTTCGGGCTGAGGTTGCCTTGCAAAGCCTGCAGTATGTCATTCTGACTTTTGTCCTCCTTTTCTGGTGCCAAGCTGTAGTCCCTAAACTCAGGAATAACTCTGGGTGGTGGTTAATGATTCAGAGCTGCCTCTCATCTATAAACGCAGTCCAGGATACCCATGGAACACAGCTTACTTTGTACCTGTTTCATTACTCTAATAAACATTTTAAAAATATTTTTTCTGGAGTATTTTTCTAGGAGTAGACTTCTGTCTACTGGTCACCAATAATTTCCTTGATCTTTTATGCGGTGATGTGAAAATGAGGCCCTAGGGCCCCTATATCTACATTTGTACCTATTCCTACAGACGGGCTTCAGAAAAGAGGAACTGTCTTATGAAACACCACCTTTGCCCATGCACAGAAGAAGCTAGTGCTTCTTGTAATTGGAAGAATCTAGTCAAAAATCATGTAAGCCTTCCAAAGTGGCCAGACTTCCCAAGATTGATCATTCCTTTTGGTTCAGGCATAGCATTAGTTTCTAAAAGAGATGAGGAAACCCTGCTGATACAGATTTATCTGTACTTTGCTCCCCAAAAAAGAGACCTTTGGCCCTGACCATTCAGGGGAGAGGCTGCTAACAAAAGGTCAAAGGACTTGAGAAAGAGAAACACCACACAAACCCACTTCGGTCCTCAGTCCTCATTTCCATCCTGTGGGTGGGGGTCCCTCTGGGTGCGTGGGGTGCGGGTGATGAGCTCCTGTGAGAATCTGAGGGTCCCCGAGTGACACAGACATCACTGATAGAAAACGCAAACCCTTGTACCTCTGTCTTCAACTTTCTTTAAAAATGTGTAGTTGTGGTTAAAAAATACGAAACCATGCCAGATGATTACCGGATTCTTAATAATTCTCTGCTATCATCTATTTTCTGTCAGTACATGCCAATGCTGTGGGTGTTATTATGTGGCGTCTGTGACAATTTTGACGCTTCGAAGGTGCTTGCATGCTTGAGAAAGATTGGAAGCTTGGGTCCACAGTGGAGCTCTGAGGAGTTGCAGGGAGCCCAGCCTGCACCCCAGGCAGCCCAGCCCGCACCCCAGGGAGCCCAGGCTGCACCCCACGATCACTGGTGGACGACCAGAAGGAAGGAAAAGGGTCACCGGGTCTCTGAAGCTCACCAGTGTAGGTGCCTGGGTACAACTTCTTTTGTGTCTTTAGCAAGTGGGCTGAAGGGGGCGATTTGTAACCAAGCACTCGCATGGTGAGCTTGGGGTTTTGAGTATTGGATGCAAGTCTGACCCAGGGCTTTGCAGGGTTGTGTCAACCCCTTTTCTTGCTTTAAAGAGATGAACATGTCTTCTTATGTTCAGATGAAATTAGTGATATCAATATATCACACTACCTTTAAAAAAGATAGTTTAATATTTGTATACAATGACTGCCGTACTGTTTTCTGTGTGGGAAGGAGTGACATCTTTGCAATGGCCCGGTTTGTACACACCTGAACTTACAATGTCCTAATTAAGTACGGACTTTACAAATCTATCCCGGATATGTCAGCTGTTTTTCATAAATGAGCTCTATTCAAATAGTATCAAAACTTCCTCTTTTTAATAGGAAAAATCTGTGTGCTTTCAGGGAGCTGGAAAATGCCTCCAGCTCGAATGTGGTTTGTATTTCCTGTTGGTGCCACACAAGCCACAGAAGGACATTGACCCAGATGCCACACCGTCACTATGAGCACGTCTGTCCTTAAACAGTGGAGTCTACAAAAAACAACCATATGGATTTAGAAGCAGGCGCACTCTCTTTTTTTGCTTGTTTATGCTGGATTATTTGTTTGGGCTTGTTTGGTAGGTCACCTTGATAATTTTTTTATTTTCTTTGTGAAGCTGTAGACGGGTTTCTGTGAGGCTGTGATGTCAGTACCTGCACACCTGTCAGTGCCTCCTCCACACCTGGCTAGCTGCCCAGTAGGCTGTAAACCTGCTAATACGAGTGGGCAGCACAGGCTGGCTGCACCTCGTGGCGGGAGCAGAGCTCCCTGCTCCTTCCATGCCTGGCTGGACTGCCTGCCGCATATCAGCTCCCCATCGGGGTTCAGTGAGTGCTGACGGACCCTGAGAGCTCGGTGCTTTGTCACTAGGAAGGAAAGTCCCTGGGGAGCTCGGAATACCTGTGCTGCGCACCTCTGCCCTGTGGCTATTCCCTCAGTGACTGTGACTGCAGCAGGTCCTTTCTGAACTCTGAGGCCACCCGCCCTGTTTGGAAGTCCCGGCTTGTTACTGAGTGGCCATATCTGCTTGTGGTGGCATCACATCAAACTTCTCCAGGTTCAGCTTTTGCATGTATAAAATGTACGCTCTACTAGTACCTGTTTCACTAGGTCGTGGTGAGAATTCAGTGAGTTAATTCCTGCAAAGTCCTTGTATTTAGTGTCAAAGAAATATTTATCATGAGTGATGCTGTTTTAGGCATTTGGAATACATCAGTGAAGAGAAGACACGCCCCTCTCTCCCTTCCCAAGTCTGTATGTTCTCGGGAGAAAAGGGATGGGAGGCATGGGAAATCAGCTATATATACACATATGCATAAAACGAGTAAGTTTTCTGGAAAGCACGATGGCAGGGGAATAAAACAAGTGGAACAGGATCTGTGGATTGGGGGTGTCTGGGGGGACGCCGGCAGCAATTTTAAACGGGGGTGTCTGGTTAGACCTCACGGAAAGCTGACATGTGACCACAGACTAGAGGGAGTGAGTTTGTTGGCCTCATGGACAGCTGCCCTCGCCAGGGTCTCAAGGTGGGAACAGCAGAGAGGCAGGGGTGGCTGAGGGATTGACGCCGGCAGAGAGATGCACGGGTTCCGGCTGTGGGGCCTCCAGTCAGGACTGCGGGGTGGAGTGGCCGCTGCTGCAGGGTGGTCAGCCCAGGATTACGTGACATCGCTCATGTTTGAAAGGTTGGCTCTGTTTGGAGACTAGACGTAGAGATCAGGGCAGAAATGGCGGCTGTCACAGTAATGCAGGCGAGAGATGGGGACGAGCAGAAAACTGGACAGAAGTGGCTGCACTCTGGAAGGCGTAGTCATGACAGAGTGGGCGAAGGAAGGGTATTTTAGGAAGAGAGGGAGTAAGGATCACTGACTAGCTTGGCATGAGCCTGGCAAAGCTGGCGTGGCCCTCCCATGCCCTGAGGAAGACGCTGGGAAGCAGGCGTTGGAGATATAGGGCTCAGGGTTGGGAATGTCGTCGGACTGAATACAGGACCCAATACTCAACTGGAATTTAAAAAACCATCATAAAACCAACAGTTTGTCACTATGATTTAACATAATTGATGTGGAGTCTGCCTGCACTGTGCAGTGGGGACAAGGGCCAGTTGGGGAGGTGACAGTGTCTGTCTCTGGAAACCAAACAATCACGCCTTGGTTTCCTGATGGTCACAGTGTCACCGCGCGCAGGTCTGTCTGCCGCCCCAGCTTTCTCAAGCTTGTCCGGCTGGTGCCAGACCATCAACAAAACACAGACACGATGTCCCTTTTGTTGTAAAACGATTGCTGCCTCATAAGACCCAGAGCAGAGAGCTCCTCTCTGCCCAGCCTGACTTCTGGTCTGCAGGAGCTGGGAGACAATAACTGTTCCTCCAAGGCTCGGCGTTCATGTGATTTATGATGCAGCAAAGAACTCAACATGAGAGCCGACGTCACGTGCCCACCGACCACTGCACCTGCCTCTGTCCTGCGTTCAGGGCGCCTGGGCTGGGTCAGCCACTTCTCCACTTTTGTGTCTCTCTTACCCTCCCCTAAATTTTAAGTGGTTTAGTGAGCAGGGTGTTAGAAACAAAAAACGCTTTTGGGAAACATTTGTGGAGGTTCCTTAATGATTCAGGAAATATTATGATATTGTGGTAATTATTAAACAGATGAAAGAAAAAAAGAGAAAGGGGAAGAAAGAAATAAATGAAGAGAGAGAGGAAGAAAGAAGCAAAGAAAAGACGAGTTGGGAAGCTATTGATCAGCAGGGAGAGTGCTATAGAGATTAAATCCTATCAGCATTGATTTTCCTCTCGTGACAAAATCGGTGCCTGTTATACATTCTGAAATGGGGACCTATATGCTTAGAAAGCACTTTCATTTTCTTTGCTTTCTAAACAATGACCCAGGCAGTACTCACTCATTCTTTTTCTCAAATTAGTACATTTTCATTTTCTTTTCTTTCTTTTAGTTTCCTCACTTGTCACAGAGAAATTTTTTTCTGAAATATCATCATTTTCCTAATCGTCAGTGATGACTACCGTAGAGTCCTGGGGACCCCGGAGAAACCAAATTGTGCAACCTACTGAGGAAAGGATGGTTCCTCCTGGCTCCTCGCTCTCCTCAAAGGGCAGAGGGGAAAAGCCAAAGGAAGACGTGGGGGGCGGGGGCGAGCTTTCCAAATGCTGCATTATTTTTTCTTGAAGCATCAGCAGCTGCATCTCTCATTGTGCTTTCCAAATAAAGCTGCTGCTGCTTTTTCTTCTTTTAAGTGGTGCTTACATTGGAAAACAATTTGTGGAGTCAGGATACGCAGGGTCTCCTGGGTTCTGGCTGCCTGACTCGTGCAGCCGTGGGGAAGAGGCTTCACATTTTGAACTTTGGTTTCCCACAGGTAGAGGGGAGATAATAATATGCACTTTCAAATTTGTTGTAAAGATTTTATGATACAGCGTATGGATGGATGTTTTACAGTGTTTGGGACATGAGCCAAACTGTAAATAAAAGCTGTTTCATTCCTTTCTCCATATAACTATTGCTTGTCTCTGGTAAATCACATTTTATTTGACATCTACATGCCAGCTTTAAAATATGAGCCCACAATCACCATCTGAAGCAGCAGTGTAAATGACTTCCAGGGAAATTAAGTTCATTAAATAAAAATGCCTTTTATTTTTAAGGTGCTGTATTTGGCACAACAGAGTGATAAAGTCCAGTGAAGCCTAATGCTACCCCTCAGGCAAACACATTCTACTTGAATCTTAAGGGAGAAGTTCGAAAATGACTAGATTGGTTAGTAGGTTGGATCTCAGAGAGACAATGAATAATATAGATTGTAAAGAGTAGTTAAATGATTAAAGCAATGATCAGAGAGAGTAGGTATCCATAGAAAGGAGTGTGTGGGTCTAAGAGTTATCAGGGACAGTCCTAAAGTATCTCATAAAATAAAGAAATATACTGATGAATTAATTGAAGATGAAACAAGAGAAATATCGACATGCCCTCATTTGAATTATGGACTGGAATCTGGTAGCAAGATTTGAATTGTATTTTGTTTAGCATGTTTCACATGAAAGTTTATCGTTAGTGTTCCTGACATGTGGAGCCTTTGTGGCTTTTCTGGTTTATCACTATAAAAACTTTTCTGTTGTGATAATTTATGGAGTCATCTCCCAACACTATTTAAAATAGTTTTGTCCTCACAGGGAGAGATTTTACCTTTTGGGATCTCAACCTCTGTTCTTTTCATAGAATGAGCATTAATAACATCAAGACCCTCTGAGAGCACAGTGTAGGACCCTCCAAACTGGCAACATATAGTGGTCATTAAAAAAGAAAAAATCGAGTCCAATACTAAACCTGAAAAAGAATTAGTGTTCGAGCGTAATTAAATGCCAGCTAAAATTAGATGAGAGTAAAAAAATACCTGCAACAAAAAGCTTGAAAATTATTGCAGATAACTAAAGAGTGACACAATTTTGAAATTGAGAACTCAGTTCTCATAATTAACTTAGATGAGTAGAGATGCATCTTTTGTAATTGATATGACAAGAGGAAGAACATATTCACATGTAGAAAAGAGTCCCAACCTTACAGAAAAGCGATGGTTAATTACAGAACATGTGGGTGTGACTCCTTTCCTTTCTTTCAAATGGATCAGTGGCTTTCTGAAATGAGTTCCTGTATGGCTTGGAGGAGGAAGTCATTTCCTGATTTGAAGCTTAAACCATTTTTGCGGTAGTATTTTTGTTTTAAGCTTATGATCCACTCTTTAAAGACATGGTTCTTTTTAAAGCCGCTGTTCTAACTGCCAGCATGGGGTGAGCAGGGCTCTGTTAAGCTGACTTGCACATGCAGCAAACATCGTTTTGGCATTGGGTGCTCGCTGGTAAAAATTACCCTCGCTGTCTGAAGATCGCCATGATAATCTTGGCTGTCAGCATAAACCAGTGAACATTCTCAGTGTAGCTTCTTTGCGATTCTCCACTATCAGCAGCTTAACACTGGATGCCGGCCTGTATCACAGCATAGGAAAAATATTCTTACAGGTAGCTCCAGCCAGAAGGGCTTTCTTTAGGGGCAAATGATGAAAACACTATTATCATCCCCAATTGTTTGTGCTATTTTAAGTTGTTTCTGTGTATGTGACTATGGCTGATGAAGACTTGAGCTTGTAATAATTCCATGACTAGGACAGAAATAGCCTAGTGATGCCTCCATATATTTAATGTAGTATCACTTTTATCAAGAAATATCACCATCTTGCTTAAAACTGGAAAAGAGATGACGGTATTTCTTTCCAGAATTGTTGGCTGAGCGCTGTAGCAGGCACTTTGATGGGGCCGGACAGAGACACCTGGACAAGCCATGGTGTTCACAGTGAACTGATAAAAACACGCTACAACACACACACAAGTGTGACCAGTGTGGGAATGCAAGGGGCAAAGCACCACACTCCACACTCCGGGGTCTGGAGGCTGAGAAGGGGCTTTCCAGGTGAGTTGGGGTGGGCATGTCAGGCAGAGAGGAGCCCGTCAGCCTACTCAGAGGGTCAGCTTTCTGATAACTGCAGTGTCTTTCCCAACAGGATGTCCATCAGTCATGCAATTAAGCATTGCATAATTATCTTCTTGTATTAATAATGTGCCGAATATTATACTGACAGACAGAGATCAACAACAAAGTCAGAGACAGTCCAGGGACTGAAGATGGAGTTGTCCTCTAATGAAAGAGAGAGAGGACAGTTCATTGAAATATTAGAAAATAGACCTGATTATTTGTGCAGGGCCTTGAATTGTCTTTACAATTAAGTGGACGCTATCCTTCTGGTTCTGTCCACCATTGAAGCAGCATCTGTGACCAGGGTCAAAGCCTCCTCTCCACCTGTCAGTCAGCCTCTCTCAGGGGTGTGTCCCTACAGCCTCCTGCTCCTGACCACCTGTGCGCCTTCTCAGGCCACAGCCTCCTCTGCCTGCCTCCGTGTGTGGCACATGCTAGTCCCTGGTCTGCAAGACCCTTCCCCCGCTTCTTTTTGCTTTGCCAACTCCTCTTGTGCCTTCAGATTGTGACTCATGTGGCATCTCTTTTAGGAGATGGGCTACTGCCGTGTGGCCAGCACACAGACAGGTAGGAAACAAAACAGAAAACTTCCAGCGTTCCGGAAGCCCCCGCATGTCCCTGCCCTCCTCCTGAGTGCTAACAGCAGGGATAGCTTTGCTATTTCTGGACTTCATAGGAATGGGGTCACACAGTGTGTGGCTTCCATATTCACCCATGATGTTGTGGCTGGTTTGCCGATCCTTTATGGTCACTGCTGTCTGGTGTGCTACGAGGTAAACACACCACCACGCACATTCCTGCGTCACTGCTGGTTGGCATCGGGCCGTCTCCCGTGCGTCGCTGTCACAGATAGTATTAATAGCAAGGCTGTGACCTCTCTCATACACGCCTTTGGTGAGCACTGCACACATGTTTGTTGGTCATGTGTCAGAATTGCTGGGTCTGGAATATAAGTGCACACAGTTTGGTAATGTCTTAGGCAGTTAGCCCAATACATCACCTAACCAAGCAGTTCTACTCTTCACTATTGACTCAAGACAAATGAAAACATGTGTTCACACTCTGACCTGTGTGCTTATCGTTTTTATTCTGAAGTGCTTTCAGTGCTTTGAAGATATCATTCCGTTGTCTTCAGGCTTCTATTTCTTTTTCTTCTATTTTTTTTTTCTATTGAGAAGTTGACTGTCAGTCTTAATGTGCTCTTTTGAAGACGTGTTTTTTCTCTTGATGCTTTTAAGATTTTGCTTTTGCTTTTCATCAGTTTTACTGTATGTGCCTAAGAATTGTTTCTCTGTATTTTCCCCCACTGAGCCTCGTAGGCTCGGTTTTCATGCCTTTCATCGGTGTTTGAAAATTCCTGGTCCTTATCTCATCAGCTATTGCTGTTGGTCCCTTCACTCTGTTTTCTCTTTCTGAGACTCCAATTTCACTTTGAATGTGTCCCACATTTATATTATTCTCTCTCGTGTGCTTTCTTTTTCTTCTGTAATTTCATTCTGTTATTCAGTTAGGGGTACTGGCTCCTACCGAATTTCCAGGTCACATTTTTTTCTCTGGCTGGCTGCATTTAATATGCTATGACATTCATTCACAGAGGTGGTAAATTTCACATATTTTATATTTTAGATCTGGATTATCATTTAGATACTTTTATACAGATTCTAATTATGTGGTAACAAACACTGTCTGTTACACCTTTGGTTCAGCTTGTGTAATATTTTGGAATGTATTATTCACAGTTATTATTGTGTCTCATTAAGTCTAGTATCATGTTGGCATCTGATTCTATTGTTTTTTTTCCTATCCCATTTTATTTGTCATATAGTCTTGCCTCTTCATATGATTAATCTTTTCTAGTTATATTCTAGACAATGTATTAAAGACTTATGGGAACGCTGGTGCTGGTTTCCCTCAGACAGCTTCTGCTTTGATGTGTGGCTAGGAGGACATGCCTGTTTTCAAAAGAATTCTAAATTCTTGCCCAGTTTCTCTGTCCTTTAGAAATGGTCTTTTCCAGGTGCCAAGCCTGGAAGTTCTCAGCCTGTGGATATTCGTAATTAACAGGTGCCCTGTCAGTCTTTGTTATTGATCTTTGGTGTTAATTCAACACTCCCTTTAGGGTCTTACCTCCCGGGGCTCCGTTTCCAGGTTTGTTGTCCTGGAAGCACTGCGGAGCCGGAGGACTGAGAGGTGAGCACAGGAGATGCCAGTCTGAGCGTCAGCAGCTCTCTGCCATTCCGCAGATGTCTTCAGTGAGAACCAGGTGGATGTCGGGGGCCCCAGTTAGTCGTTCTAGAGCTGCCTGGTGGTGAACTCTCCCTTCCTCCTCTTTCCACCAGCAAGAGCCTCTGCCTGAGCCAAACTCAAACCCCCGCCATGCTCAGAACTGGTCCGTGCCCCGGAAGGCAGGAGTCGCTACCATGAGCTCATCTTGGAGAGGGCCATTCTCCCTGGAAACTTTAATCCATCAATTCCTCGTTGTTTTCCCAGCCCCCTGACTGCCTGGGAAAATGTTATTTTAAACACATAATGATCGTCTTAATCTCTATCAGCAGGAACATTCGCCTGCTTAGACCTCTAGCATCCAACCAGAAGGCGTGCGCCCCAGGTCACTATTTTTAAAGTGAGGTATAAAAAAATCATCGAGAGATAAATGACCAAGGGGAGGGAGTGATTCACGTGAGACTCTTTAAGAGCTGCTTGGAGGCATCAGTGATGTTGGCTGCAAGTAGAGTTATAATCAGGAACTGTTAGTGCCCGCCCACAAATATTGGAAAGATTTTCATGCGGCCAAGGCGTTAGGCGTTTTTGTGTATGGCTTCAAGTGCGTCCGAGAGGCCAGAAGGGAACAGATATCAGGTCTAAGCAGGAAGAATTTTCTTCAAAATCTCAGATCTAAGAGGAAACAAAACGTGACATCTCTGGGATGTGTGCAAAAGAAATTGGGGTGTTCTTCGGTAAGTGTGAAGGATGCTGGCTGGTTGGACTTGTGATTCCTTCCGACCTCAGGATTCGATGAGTCACCTCTGTATTCTCTCCCAGGAACATAGCTGATCTGTGTTTACATAGCAGCGATCACAATTGTTACCTGCACACGTGGCGCACAGGGACTTTTTCTGGACCCTGACATCTTTGTCTAGTTTAAGTTGTTTATGGGAAACCTATTAGTTCTTTAATCCACCAAATGAATTCTGTAGTTCTAGGTCTGTCTAGGTCTTGAGTTACAAAGAATTATCACTGCCTGAACCTAAGTTGAGAGTGACACATCATGAACATTCTTCTTACATAGAAACATACTTTTAGAATCAAAGTCTGCTCTCAGTAGTGAAGTACCTTTTCAGAGGAGAGAAAGCTGGTGATATATTTTCACACTAGTTAAAGTCCTTGATGCAGCAATTATGCTATTTTCCAGTGTAGGCTGTCAGGTTTCTCATAATTACTACATGCCACATTCAGATTTCATCATTCCCAGAATAATTTATGCCTGAAAAAATTGCTCACTGGTTGAATTTTAGAATAGCAAACATGTGTACTCTGTGCAGATGCAGGAGCTGATGTTCACAATACATTTAATTGCAATCTCCACATAATGCTTTGTTTAATATCAACTCACTTATTAAAGATATAACAATAATAACAATAAATTAGTAAGTAATAACAACTGTAGCTTCAGACTTTTCAAAGTTTTTTCACGTATAATATTAGGTCATTATCACATACGTTCTGAGGCAGGGCACTCACTAAAATTCCAATTTTATAAGTGGAACCGAGGTCCACAGTTGGTGGTGGATGTGTTCCGTGTCACACAGCGGGGAGAAAGCTGGTATTATCATTAAGGTTCCTTTCCCTCCGATCTTTCTGTCTTGTAATAGTAACAGAATATCCTCCACAATCCCTGCACCAAGACAAAACTCTTCAGGACCGAGTTTCTTATGGATTGACCTTTATGCAAGGTGACTCAACCCTGTTGCCCCTCAGTGAGCGTCCTGAGCCCCCTTCAGGCTTACCTTAAAGAGACAGAGACTTTCTAGGAGAGGATTTTCAAGCCAGCCAGTGGGAAGCTGGATTAGAAAGAAGAATGACAGCACTCACCCAGAAGTCTCCTTTTATTTACTGTCATTTTAAGTCAAAATATTTGGGGAGTTTTACTGACCAGTAAAAGACCCTCTTACTCCTTTTCTAGAAATTTGGGTTTTTGGGCTTATTATGGCTCAAATGTGAGCATGTACATGTAAGAGGTTTCCCTGCCTATTTCATCTAGGGCTTAGCTGGTAGGAGTCATCTCTGGTGGGAACTTTGAAAACAACCAGGCGGTGAAAATATAGAAGCTATTTGCCAGTTGCTGTAGAAGTGGCGCAGCCTCCACTCTGGGGATCATTCTACCATGTCACCCCGATACTTCATGGGGGGTGAGTGCTTGGGGGCATACGTCTTCGTCTCTGGGAGCTATCCGATTGCACTCCTGCACCCAGTACTTGTCTACACTCCATGCACGTTTTCCACTTGCATGGAGCTTGACTGAATTCTGACAGCACGTGAAGCCTTTGGAGAGGTACCTCTGAAGATGATATTACAAGGTCCCTAGATTCCAAGATAATGAGTGGTCAAGTCTATTTGTAGAATTTTAGCCATGTGAGCTATACGTAACCAATGTATTCTCAGACACATAAAGTTGAAATTGTCTTTGTAGCATCTAAGAGACAAGTTTTACATCGATAGGAGATGTTTTCCAAAAAAGCATTTTGGATCTGTGGCACTTACCAATTTATGTCCACAATCTGTGTTTATGGCAGCACTGCCCTGAGCTGGGCACCGTGTGTGGAGCACACAGGACAGGGCCCTTCCCAAAGTCTTAGAGATGGGGACCTTTGCTACGCAGGGAATGTGACAGGAACTCAAACTCAGGGAAACACATAACGTGGATGCGAGAAAAATTAGGGGATAGAAGAGACAGTTCTTGAGCCCGGGCCTCTGGGGCCAGCGTTCATTTGTCCAGAAGCTCCCATGGGAAGCGAGGTCAGCCAAGGTCCCAGGGCAGCTCTCTTCCACCCGTTCTGAGACCTGTGAGAGCACGGTGCTCATCCGTTTCCACATCTCCTTCCTGGGACTTGTGTCTAGTTGCTACCCTACCTCATCCATCTGCAGATGACACCATTAACTCTAGAATGGTTCCTATCTGCAGCACAGCCAGGAAAGTGGCGGAGTGCTGATTGGCGCTTATCTGTCTGCCTCCTGAATGAATAGCTAAGGACTTCAATAGGCTGCATTTCAAAGATGGCCATCACAAGGCCCCGCCAGTTTGTATCAGTAGAAACAGGATTGTATCCAGTCTCTAGGGTTCAGTAGCCAGGACGCCTGTGTTCAGAGAGAATGGACAGAGTGGTTTCCACTTTAAAATGTGCATCTGCTTGGAGAGACCGAGTAGCACGAGGGGTCCTCTAATGTCCTAACAGGACCGTTTTCCAAGGGCTGCATCCAGGCTCAGGGAACGCACGGCCTCTCTACCACTCGGGGTTCTTCTTAAATCATCTATGTGTGTTTGCTCGTGTCTGGGACACAGCAGTGCTTTGGCTGACAGCAGCCGCCGCAGAGGTAAGTGACTAAGGATGGTATTTCAGTGGTGTGAAGTACGAACCACACTTCTCATGTGGTCACCTACTTGAAATTCTGCATGAATTATTTTATTAATAAGCAACACTAGACATTTTAACCTGCATGGCTTAGGTCTTAATGCACGTTTGTCACTTACTATGATTGTGTGACCTGAGGCCAGACTGATGGCTTGTCTAAGCGACAGTTGCCTTCCTGTGTAAAGTGGGATGACGGTGGAAGGTAAAACTGACCTCTAATCACAATGAATGTCAGTGCTTGTAATGACAGTAATAGCCTGTGCTAACAGGTATAGGGCTATGCGTCTAGAATTTAGTGTATAGTTATAAATGTAATTTCTCCAGTGCTCCTCCAACATGGCCACATTTGAAGTTTTGTCAATTATATTTGTTTTGCAGGTTTTGTGATAGGTACACGGATTAGCAGACCAGCAAATAACTAGAGATGACCATGTAAAACTTTGAATAAAAGAGGGGGAAAAAAGTACCATCTTTCAGAGAGGAATTCTAATTCTGAGCTCTCAGAGTAAAATTCTAAATAAGTCACACAACATTGGCCTTACGTCCGAAGCAACGAATGACACGGCCGTCACATGGAGACCCGTGTAGTCAAACAAAGCAGAAAGGGGACACAGCACGACGATGGCTGGCATCCCGGCACAGACGGGCACCGTGTATGGGAAAGAGGGGACACTGGGGCGAGGCGCGGTGTGCTCAATATCCTGCACGCTGCGACACCCGGGGCCTGCCTCCTGCAGAAGCAAACCCAGAAGCGGGTGGGGGGCGGGAGCTCCTTGGCATAGGCAGCTGGATGCAATAGTCAGGCTGAATGAGAACAGCGGTTCGATTTGAAACCCGCCCCCGCGTCTGGTGGGCATGGCCTTGGTTACAAAACACAAAGAGGTCATTAGAGGCACCACCCGCTAAGTCCCTAAATGACTGTATTAGACGTTGAACTCGGTGTGGGAGCTGGCTGGCGCCCTGGCAAAGCCAGGCGGGAACGGACAGGCTCCGTGCCCAGCCTGTGTTTTAGAAGCTGCGTCTGTCAGAAACGGTTTGACAGCCATTAGTGAAATTGTCTGTAGTCTTGACTATTGCACTTGGTTATTTTTTTGACGTATCATCACTTTTCTCGATAATGGCTGTTTTTTTTTTTTTTCTTCCCAGGCCCTTTAAAAATACAAGTCTGTTCTTTGCAGAACAATTTGACACAACTTTGAAAAGCAACTAGTACCGACCAAGCCCCTGTATTTCAAGGCTATTTCATAATCAGTACTGTTTTCAGGGTTTCCCCTGAACCCACAGGTCAGCCTGGGGTGAGCCCGGGGTCCGCCTGGCACATTAGGCTTCATGCTCTGGACACTTTCCCTGGCACAGGAATCGGCTGGTACAGCGGGGCTCTGTTTGGACAAGTGCCGGTTTTAATTACACAGCATGAGGCCTCGCTGGCTCCGCCCTGAAAGAGGATGCTTGCTTGACCGGGAGGACTCGGAGCAAACGAGGTTTTCTGTAACTGTTTCTACCTGCGCTGAAACCATTGAGTTCTGGAAGAGTTTCAAATAGTAACACTAGCTTTATTTATTTTCTATAGATGAGAAATGCTGTCTAGGTTTTTGCAGTTGCTTACAATTAAATTGTTGCTAGCCATCCCAGGGTGGGAGAACCTTCCAGAAAGGCTCCTACTGCCCCCCTGTTTCAGCTCATACAGAGGTTTCTTCGCTCTGCAAGCATTTCTAGCCTTGCCCACCCAGACTGAGTGGGCGCCAGGGGCCAGCCCTGTGCCGGGCGTCACAGGCTGGTAGCGGAAGTGGCAGGAACCGGGGGGAGCGCAGAAAAGAAACGTGGGCCCAGCACCGCTGACGCCACCAGCCCCCTTTGTGTATCTTTACGCTTCAGGTTAGTTCTGTAATGAACTGTGCTAATGCCGTGTGCTCCACAGCCGTTTTCACCTGAGAAAGCATCGTTATACACCAGATGTTTTAACACAAAACAAGGCCTTTTTCAGTCCTGAGACAATCTTTGCCAGTCTGTGCGTGCGTGCGTGCGTGTGTGTGTGTGTGTGTGATTTGTTGGTTTGTTTCTCATATACAAACACATTGCATTTAGCTGAGGATACCCAGTTACGGATTCTACCACCAAATTTCATCCAATTCCACAGAAACGTGAAGAAATCGGACACAGGCAGCCCTGGAGAGCAGAGAATCAGCATTTTTTTTTTGCTGCCAATGAGGCAAGGCTGGCCCTGACCTTCAGAAGCTGTCGGCCTCTGCCTGTTTCGCACATTCTACTTTATTTTCGTGATTTTGAAAACATTGCTTCACCAGTATCTATGCCATTTGAGATAAATAGGTGTGTTTTATCTGCAATATGAATTCCAATATGTCATGTTTGAATTACTTTTGAGTCCATCATGATAGGCACCATTTCTGTAATCAGCACTATACAATTATTTGATAACTTGTTACTTTGAGATAAATATTCTAACCGGATGTCTGAAAAGAAGCTCAAATACATGTTGGGAAATTGATTTTTTTTTTAAATTCTGATTCAGCAGAGATGAAGGGAACTGTTCTCATAAGTTGATAAGCTAACCATCACAGCATCTGAACCAAGTTCGTGGTAGGCAAGGTAAGTATTTTTCTAGTTATTTTTAAAAAGACTTTAATATATATAATTACTGGTTGAAATATTTCCTTCTAGCTTTAGAAAAATAAGTGATTTTCCCATGATAGCTGCTAGGATCCACGGTTTGGAAAGCTGTTGGATGAAGCACTTCCTTGATGAAAAGCCACCGCGCTTGGATCTTAGCAGCCTTTTCCGGCGCGTTCAGCCGGTGGCTGGGGTGTTCCGCTCATGGACTTATTGGCTTTGCTGGAAGAGGCAGATGGCTTGTGCCTGGGACAGAAGAATGAGGAGCAGCCAGCCTGATTTTTTTTTTTTAATTTTAGAATGGCTTAAAAGGAAGGGCCCATCAGGATCCCAAATGCTAGATGCAGAGATGTTTCCCCATGATGTTCCTGACGACTTTATTCCTTCTTGTTCATTTGTATGGAAGGGCAGGGCTGGAACTAGTGCAAGAGTCAAATGTCAATTCATGTTCACAAAGAGAACGGTTTGCTCATGCGTGTCATCATGTCATTCTCCTTTTCTCTTGGTAACTCTGTTACTTTGGACTGCAGACATTTGTCTGGGGTCCCCTTGTCTTTAAAAGTAGGAAAGCATCTTACTCGTATTTGAGCCCTGGGAGTGGTGCTTGGCACCTAACAGATCCTCAAAATACTTGCTAGATAAGTGAGTAAACTATTATTAAAATATAATGCAGCATGGAAATCAGAAGTGGCCTCAAAACCAAAATGATGGAAAATAATTCAGCCTAACGGACATGCCAAATCTTAGTGAGTGAAAATGCAATATAGAATGTGATTACGGGGCTTCTCAGGCAAATGACAAGGGGCTTAAATCACTTACATAGGGGAACTGAAATTCCTGCTGGCTGGCCGTAACTTGGGTCCACTTATCCTACTTTGAATCTAAAAGTCTCACAATTGAAACTAATGGTGTAAATCTTGAATACTTTTAATAAGACATTTGGTGTTTGCCAGCAAGAGATGGTTTTCTTTAAATTTAAGTTTGTTGTAGTTACATTAAGAAATGACCAAGTAACTTTTTTTTCTTGGTTGTTGATTATAAACTGCCTGGGGACTGAGATCTCACCAAGGCAGTTGCTCTTATAAAGGTGTTCGTTTTTTTTTAAAGATTTTTATTGGGGAATTGGGGGGAGGGAATAGCGCTGGGGAATCGGGGAAGGGGAACAGACAAGTTGCTGTCCTTTTTTGTTCTTCAGTCTAGTTGTGGAGGACGTTGCTTCACTGGCCCAAGTTGGCACCATCATTGCGCTCTATCCGGGTGAGGCAGATCAGTCGCCGGCTTCTGGACGGCCACTCACTGTGGCTGCTGGCTGCCCACGCTGGCTGCTGGCTACACACGGTAGCCCATGGCAACCCACTGCCACAGGGGCTGCAGCCTATGCCGTCTCCGGTGACTCACGGCAGCCCAGCTCCAGGTTGAGCTGTTGTTCAGCATCTTAGCTGTGGAGGGCAGTGTCACTGGCCCTCATATGTGGGATCCGAACCAGGGCCCTCTGGCGTCCCAAGCCAGTTCTTAACCATTGCGCCACTAGGCCGGCCCGCATTTATATTGATTTAGAAAAATGAGAGGAACATGCTCATTTAATTAAAGTCATTCAACATTTATTGGAAAATCTGCCTAATATTGCTTGTGTATAAGCATGAGTGTTCACGTGTGGCAAATGGCTATATAAAGAGTCACACATTCTCTGTTATATCAAGATTATAGTGACTGTGAATTATAAGGCAGGGACAAAAATGGAACCCAAGTGTCACACTGACTCTGTCGTTTGCATTATGCCATCTTGAACTACCCATCCAGCTGTCAGCAGTATTTCTCCTCTCCTCTGCCGGCCAGTAGTCTTTCTCCCCTGAGAATCCGAGGACGGGAACAGTTCGGTCTTCTACCACATCCCTTTGACCGGAAGTGATGCGATCAATGTAATAGACAATTATATGTGTTTAAAGGTTTAAATAGTCTGAGATGTTTTCGTGAAGATACAACATGGAATGCTTTATATCAGTGCCCGTCATCCTAGCCTATAATTCTGTCCCTTCTTTGCGAAACAGCGTTCCACAGTGAGAGCATGTGGCCGGCGTGTCCGCAAATCAAGTGAAGATTCTATGGATTTCACAGGCTTCTTGGATACATGGAAAAACAACTGTTTTAGAAGTTTAAAAACCAAGCAATAGTGTGTGTTTTGCTCACACTCTGTGCAAATAAATCCTACTTTGATTTGTATTTATTTTTCCAAATGAGTAGACTCTCCTAGGATTGTCGAGGTTTCTTAGTTCGCTAAGGAGCCAGAGTTCTGGCTGAGAAGGCCTTACCTCCCAAACCTGGAGACACGGTGGTGGCAAGAGCTGGAGTCTACACTTTATTCTATGAAATTTAAGCAGAAAGAACTTCACAGGGTTAATAGGACAATTCTGCTACCCGTGTGCACCCCAAGTTTCATCTTTTTCTGTTATTTTGTTTCAATTACTTCTTCCCTGTGCATCAAATGTATCAACCTTTATATAGCGAGCTGCAATCATCTTTGAGTAAATACTTGTTCTTTGACATGGACCCTAGAGAGGGGTGAATGCAACAACTTTTTGTACAGAATACATGGTTCTGCTCTGACATGAATGTCCCGAAATTGGCATTTCAAGTGAAGGGAGCTCTGTATTAGAAATGAAGAAGATGTGTCCACTTTGGGAGGGCAGAAGGCACTCCCAAACGTGGGTGGCATGTTAACCAGTGACATTGTTCTTTGTCCTGAGTCCTGGCCAGGCATTGGTATCTGCTTTATTACGACCTTCTACTCTTTCAGATTTAAAGTTTAAAATTAAAAAAAAATATATCACCTGGTCTGCAAATTATAAATGAACATACATTTTAAAAATATATCCAGTAGTAATTTGGTAAATTCTCATTTTCTAGATGATAACTAAAAAATATAATGCAATATATTCTAGAATAGTCTTAATTGCTTCAATTTGAATGTCCAACTTTTAATTCGTTCGTTCATTTGTAGTTATTTTGGGGGGATTAAGCCTGTCTCTGACTTAAGACTTAATGGTGTAATTGTATTTTTTGTTCTGTTTGTCCCATCTTCTCTTGGTTTTTGTTTTTTGTGCCTTTCTGTGTTACGTACACCTTTGTTAGTCCTCCATTTTGATTTATGTCAAGTAGTTTTTACTGTAATTTTTGTACAGATTTTTTAGTAGTGGCTGTAAGTATTAAGTTATATATACATAACTCATCATAATCTCCTGGTATTGCATTCTATCATTTTTCAGACAAGTGTAGAAACCTTACGTCTCTTTAAATCTCTTTGATCACCTCCATTTATAATGTTATTGCCTTAAATATTTTTTCTACATACTTTGAGAAGCAAATCAAACAAGGTTATGATGTTTTTGTTTGACTTTCAAACATAATTTAGAAAAGAGGAGAATAAACTTCTATTGTATTTACCCATATTTTTACTTACTTTGTTCTATTTTTCTACTAGGTTATTTATTTATTTTTTTATTCTTTGCTTTCTCTTTAGAGAACTTCCTGGAGCCATTCTTTTAAGATAAGTCTGCTGATGACAGAATCTCTTAGTTTTTCTTCATCTGAGGGGGCCTTGAATTCCCCTTCATTCCTGTAGAATATTTTTGCATGGTAGGTCGACAGTTCTTTTTTTTCGGCACTAGAAAATATTGCCCATTTCCTCTGGCTTCCATAGTTTGTCACAAGAAATCTGCTTTCGTTTAAATTGTGTTAACTCTTATAAGTAGGGTGTCCTTTCTCATTCACTGCATTCAAGGTTTCTTTTTTGTTTGCTTTTTTGTGTTTTTAGTCTTTAAATATTAGGTGTTTGATTAGGATGTGACTGGACATGGATGTCTCTGGACTTCTCCTTTTTGGTATTCACTCAGCTCCTTGAATCTGTAGATTTATGCCTGCTATAACATATGGATAATTTTCAGCTATATTTCTCTGAATACTTTTCCAGTTCTGTACTCTTCCTTGTCCTCCTGGACTCCAGCGACATCAATGTTAGGCCTTTTGTTACAATATCACAGATCCCTGAGGCTCTGTCCGTTTTCCCGCCACACAGTTCTCTGATGTTCTGATTGGGTGATTTCTATTATTCTACATCAGGTTCACTGGTTGGTTCTTCTGTCACCTTACATCTGATGGTGACCCCATTCAGTAAGTTTCTTTGTTTATTGCATTGTTCAATTCTAAAAATTCCTTAGTTTTTCTTTATGTCTTCTGTCTCTTTGCCAAGACTTTCTAATTTTTCAGGCTGGTTTGAAATGACTTTCAGATAATTCCAGCTACTGTGTCATCTTAGTGTTAACATCTGTGATCGTCTTTTCTCTTGTTTCAGGCTGCAGTTTTCGTGGTTTGTGGTACGATGAGTGATATTAATTTGCATCCTCCACATTGTGGGTATTAGGTAATGAGATTCTGGATCTCGTTTAAATCTTCTGTGTTTGCAGGTTTCCTGTAATGCTCCACTGGCAGGGGGACAAAAGCTGCCTCCGTGCTGCCATGTGGGGGACAGTTGGGGTCCCCGTCAGCCTCTGTTGTGAATGGGGGAGGGAGACACTTCATTACTGCTCCTCACCACCTGCTGCAGGTGAGAGTCCCAGCTGCCCACTTAGGTAGGCTTCTCGGACAGGGAGAAGGTGCCTCCTTATAGCCACGAGATGGCTTTGTTTTTATTTTGAATAGGCTTTTAGTCTCCCTGGATGTTTTCCGTGGTCGAACGTTTGCCAAGGCAGGCGTGGAGAAAGTATGGCTTCGCTGTACTAAGCTGGAGGGTCTGGCTGGAGAAGGCAGGTCCATGCCAGGGGGTCCTGGGCAAGGGATGAGGAAGCAGAAGCTGATTTAGCAAACACCGTTCCTCAGAGTTAAGACATTCTCGTGCGGAAGGTGGGAGGCTACAGCCGGGCGAGCAGTCATTCCCCCCACCCCCAACTGGTGAATTGAGCCTGCGTAGCAAAGGTGTGGGTGCCAAGGAGGAGTGGGGACAGGGCACACGCGTGTCACATGTGGAGGGGAGAGGTGGATGTTTATGGTGCGGCCCCGTGTTGGTCACACGTGGACGGGAGAGGTTCGGCACACGCAAAGGTAACTGACAGCAAGTTGTTAAGTATCACAGTCGGCTGCCAAAGTGACTTAATGCCTCTCAGAAACAGGACGGTGTATGATGATTCTTAACTGGAGGAATGATGGACTAGGAAGACAGCTTCGCAGAGTCCTTCTGAGTGTATTGCTCTGTGACTCCATAGAGTTTTTATGTAAACGTGAACAAATTGAATGTTATATAGTAACCACTTTAGAAGGTCAACACCACCACCACTGCTGCCCAAGAATGGAAGCGCCTCTCATGGAAACGTGCAGGAGGCACCGAGCTTATTTGAAGTAGCTGCACTTCCTCGTGGAGAAATTAATGCCTGGGACACTCGTGCCACGTCAACTTGGGCTGTGATGGAAAATTTGGCTGGAAAGTTGGGCATGTCTGTTGCACAGTGACAGATCCTTCACGTCTTTATGCAGTTGTCCCAGTGGGGTGTGATTCTGGTTATTAGGCTTGAAGAGCTCCATAAATTGGGCAGAAGTACGTCGTGCAGCTGCCCAGGTTTCCATAGCCATTGAAGGCTTCCTTCGGCACAGCAAAGGGGAGCTCTGAGCAGCCTCTCCTCTCCTTGGGGCGGTTCCCGTGCGTCTGCAGCTGGCACGTTAGCAGAGGGCGTTTAACTGTGATTGGCTCTGCTTCCCTCAGGGTACACAAAAACCTCCCTGTATTTCTAGTATTAATTGAGTTAAGGAAACCCCCGTTAAATAAGAGCTCCTTCAAATAAGCGACTTTTTGCTGCCCTTCACGTTCAGGAGGCAAGAAAAATTATCATGAAACCAGGCTTTATTTCAGGGACTCACTTTTAAAAAAAAGTAAATTAGGAAAGGGATGGAGCGAGGATAATTCCAGGTGTTCTTTATTTCAGTAAAATTCACCTCTTTTTACTCATCTTTGGGAAACAAGTTCAGAATGCTGGTGCTGCTATAGCCCTAAACGCTTAGCGAACCCAACTCACTCTGCTCTTAACCCCCAGGCACAAGGGACTTCTACTTGGTGGGGAGGGGGGGAAGAATTTTAGTTTCACTAAAATAAAAAGACAGGAAAGTAGAAAGTTTTAATTTTTTTGGTACTTAAGACTTTGTTAGCTTTGTTCTATTAGTTCTGTAGAAAATAGTAATTGATTTCCCTACTCTTCTATTCAAATTTTACAGGTATTATGGCTATAATGTGATATTCTTAAGTTCAGCTAAATTCTATGTGCCTTAGTCTTGGCAAAATTTGACAGTAAAGTAGTGAGTTCAGGAATGTAATTTTGAAGGATATACATTTATGATTTATGGAAAAATCAGTTGTAGGGAGGGTTCTATTTCATACATCTATTCTTAAGATATATCAATTTTATTCAAATCCCATTATTTTTAGGCACTTTCATTTGCAAATTAGAGAAATACAAAAACATCTATTATTACATGTATGGACAAAATAATTACAAGATATTTATAGGTCGACCTATGAGAATTCGGTTTCTGGGTCATTTAAGCAGCATTGTTCTTTTAGAGCTGAGTGGAAAGCAAAGCTGCTTTTAAAGGGAACCCCGCTGAATGGGGACAGGTTGCATTTTTTCAAGGACAGTTTTGGTTACTTTATATCTTTCTGTTTGCTCACATCAGCCTTGTTATTTTTGCTTTTCAAGAAAGCATGTGGCGGGCCACAGCTCTCCTGCTGACAAGAGAAGGCTTTGTGTCCTTCCCGAGGCTCCTGGGGGGAGAGGGCCGGGAGGGCGCGGATGCTGGCCCCGTGAGGAAGGCCCACCCCGGCCTCAGCCTCCCTGTCCGGGCTCAGCTGCAGCGGGTGACAATTGTAGGCTGTGTGGCCCTCAGTCTCAGTCAAGTTTAGGTGCGATGGGGATTGCAGCACAGAGGTGTGCAGGGAGATTGGCTGAGGAAACCAACGCCAGTGTCTGTGACTTGTGGCCCAGGCAGCCTGCCAGGAAAACTGCTATCTTGGGGCGGGGGAGTCGCCTGCATGCACCCCTCCTCCTGGCTGTCCTCATGCCTTTGTCTTGGGGCACTCAAAGGGATGGCGGCCAAGCCTCTCTGCACTCCTGTCGATGTGCCTGTCTCGTACAGGCTGCCCGTGTGTTCACACTTGAACTCGCACAGGTGACTGCTGTCATCACAGTGTACAGTGAAGCCACCGGAAGCTCGCAGGGATCAGGCACCTTGCTGGGGCCCGTAAGCCTGCCAGTGGGAGAGGCAGGGCCCGCCCAGGAGACGCCGAGAGCTCAGCGCTGTCTCCAGTGGGGCTGTGGCCTCCCTGGCACCTGCTTTCCTTCCCCAAACATTGTGGCACGTGACTCCACACAGCCTCCCATCCCCTGGTCCTCGCTGCCGTCCTGCTCTGCCCAACTCTCCCCCTTGTCCTTGGCTCTGCCTCCCAGCCAGCCCTCCCCAGCGCCATCGCCCCCTCTCCCCAGCTCCTTCCAGCCCTGTCCCCCAGCAGCGGCACCTTTGTGGGAGCACCTGTGGGTGCTGGAGGGTGTCCTCAGGCCCAGGCCAGCTGTGTAGGGACCTGGCCCCTCCCACCATGCTGGCTTCCTGTTCTGACGTTTCTTTTCCTTTCAGCTGGCGTGGAAGGACAGGGTTTGTCCTGGCAGGTCAGGCTCTGGATGAGTGTTGGAGAAGGTCACCTCTCGGTCATGTGATTGCTTTCGTGGAGCTGGTCCCTCTGTCCAGAGACATGTTCCACTACATCTGGCACCTTCTGTGCGTGCTCCCAGGCACAGGTGTGCCCTCCTCCAGGAAGCCTTGTCTGACCTCACCCTGCAACTCTAGCTGCTTGTTATGGTCTGAAGTGCTGGCCCCAAAATTCATGTGTTGGACCCCTAGTCTTTGGCACTCAGAAAGTGACTGTATTTGGAGACTGGGCTTTGAAATAAGTGATTAAGGTGCAATGAGGCCATATGATTGGGCCCTAATCCAGTCTGACTGGTGTCCTTACAGGAAAATATCAGGGCACAGCCACACACACAGGGACGACCATGTGAGGACACAGGGAGAAGATGGCGTCTACATGCCCAGGAGAAAGGCCTCGGGAGGAACCGGCCCTGCGCACGCCTGGATCTCAGACATCCAGCCTCCAGGACTGGAGACAGTGTCTTTCTGTTGTTTAAGCCACCCCGTCTTAAACTGTGGTGCTCTGTCAGGGTGCCCGGCTGATTGTGAGGTAGCGATCAAACAATACGGTGACATGTTTAAAAAATAATTACTCCAGTGTATTAGCCAACTATGAAAAACAATCTAACATTTGGGAGCGCTTGCATTATTACTCCAAATATTTATTCCCCTCTCCTATAGAACTACACGTGAGCTCTCACTGCCATAAGACGTGCAGTGCCTCTTACGTGCAACCGTAGGTACACCTGTAGGTCTGCCCCCCGCGGACATTGGGCTTACACATCGGCCTCACTCGGCCAATGGCACGTGAGTGAATGTGACGCAGGCGTGTCTGCACAGAGCGTTAAGACCATATTGTAGTTTCTCCAGCTCTTTTGTTCTTTGCTCAGCCAACAGAGCAGCATGTCTCAAAGGGCACTACCCCTTTGGACAGATCCCGGAACCAAGGCTGTAAGGGGAACAGACCCGCAGGCAGCAACTGACAGAGGATAATGCAAAATGAGGAAGAAACAACCATTGTGGTTACAGGCCGCTGCGATTTTGGTGGTGGTAGTTACTGGAGCAACGCTGACTGTACACATTCTACTGGTGATGAACTTTTGGGTTGCTTCTGTGTTTTGTGGCTTCAGCTAACAGTTCTGCTATGAAACTGCTTGTATATTCAACCTTGTGCAAAACTGCATGAGTTTTGTGTATCTGTCTATATATCTATACACACACGGAGAGAAAGTGAAATTTTCTGGATCTTAGAAAGTGCATGTTTAAAAATCCACTAGCTAATGACACATAGTCCTCCAATAATGGCCCCTGATTACAGCCTGTCAGCGGTGTAGGATTCCAGTTGTTCTGCTTTCTTACCAACACTTGTTGGTTTTGTAAATTGTCTCCGTTCCTGTGGGTGCAAAGCAATCAGTAACGAGGTTGAACAGATTCCATGTGCTCTCTGGTCATTGCATATGGGATGTCCTGTCTTGGGACATGCCGATTTAAATCATGTGCCTCTTTATGATGGTTTGCCGTTCTTCATTCTGGTGCGTCAATGCTGCTTCTTTATTCCCGGTACCACTCCTCTGTGGGTCGTGTGGCTGCAGACATCTCCACTCTTCCGGCCTGAACCAAATGATCAAATACAAAGTGGCATTCACATAGGAGTCCGTGATGTCATGCACTGTCATTACATCGGGGTGGAGTGTCACCAATGAAGCACCTGTGTGACAATGGTGACACTACGTCTAGTCAAGTTGCTACACCTGACACTGGCATTACAGGAAATACAAGAGGCGGAAGAAGTGAAACCTCCCGGTCAGGAAACAATCAGCCAGACTCAGAATGTGCAGCTTTCTGCAGGGTGACCGGCCTCGTCTCTTCAAAGGTCAGTGCTGTTAGGAAACGCTCAGTGACTGATCTAGATTTAAATAGACTACAGACTAACAATAAAGTGCAAATGTGTGGTTAAATCAGCCATTAAAATAAATGCTGGGGGCAATTTTATTAACTTGAATTAACTTGAATATAAACCTAGTATTAAGTATTATGTAATTACTGTTAATTTTCTGAGATGTGATGGTGGAATTGTGCTTATGTAGGGAAGGATATTCTCATTCAGCTACTTTGAGAAGTATCTTGATATATGAACTTACCCCTAAATGGGCTAGTGTGTGTGTGTGTGTGTGTGTGTGTGTGTGTGTGTGTGTGTGTGTAGAATATTCGGCAAAATGTTAACCGTTGTCAAATGTAGGTTGTGCGTTTGTAGGTGTGTATGTGTACAGTGAGTATTCTTTCATCTTTCTATGTTTGGAATTTTTCAAAATAAAAATGGGAGGAAAGCTGCGTCTCCCACACTGTGGCTTTGGTTTGCGGCCCACCGATGATCAGTGTCAATTTCTCACTGTCTCTGTAGTTAATGTCTTCTTTACTGTGTTTGTGCATACTGCACTTAAAAATATTACCTAAGACATCTTACCTCAAGTTTGTGAAGTAATTCTTTAAAATCTAAAATAGTCATAGTTTTTTCTTTTATATTTACGTTTTAATTTGGGGGCGTTGGTTTTTTTAAGTGCTGTGTGGCTGGAGGAGTCCGTTGTTTTCCCTGGTGGGTGAGATCCTTCCAGCATGATTTACGTGAAGTTCGTCTCCTCTTCACGGGCGTGCCCCGTCGGCTCCCTCGCGTGTTAATGCCCGTAGGTGTGTCGGACCTTCCCCTGGTCTCTGTCCTGGGCCGTCACCCTGTTTGTCCATCTCTGCACTGACATTGCAGTCTTAATCATTACAACTT
>NW_017731450.1:1882243-1934325 GCF_001890085.2 Hipposideros armiger | reverse complement strand
GGACCAGCCAAGTTGTTGTTCTTCAGTCTTTGTTGCAGTGTCACTGGCCCTCATATGTGGGATCCGAACCAGGGCCCTCTGGCATCCCAAGCCAGTTCTTAACCATTGTGCCACTCGGCCGGCCCTATTTCCTCTTTTTTTCTCCTCTTCTGTTCCATTCCCTCTCCTAATCTTCTTCCTGTTTTTTGCTTCATGTTAGCCAGGTGTGTCTCTCTAAAAATTTTAGAGTCTTCTCATCAAATTCCACAGAAATCTTTAATATGTAGGGTTCAGGAGTCCTAGGCATGGCTACAAAAGTATTCTTTGCATCTTTAAAGTTCTCAGGGCCCTTGGTAAAGCTTTACAAACTTCTCCAGGAAGGTCTTAATGGAACTTCTGTTTCATTTGTCCTTTTATCAAATTTTCCATAGTTTCTTAGTACCTGAAGGTATTTTCAAACTTGCATTTCTTTAAAACCAGTAAACATAATTATTTTAAAATTTGTGTTAGTTGATACTTCCAGTATCTGAAGTTTTTGATCATACGCTTTCTGTGTGTTTGTTTGCTTTTGACTATTTTATAGTTTATGGTCTTTGATAAAAGTGTTTGTGAATGATCATTGAGGCCTGGGATGAATATGTGTTCTTCCACAGAAGATTTACAATTATTTCTACCAAGTGCCTTGGTACCAACATTTCAGCACCTAAAAATCAGCATGGTCTCAGCTTGACATTCTCTAGGCCACACCAGTGACGCAAAATCCCTCTGCGAATCCCCACCAGAGTGGCCAGGGTTCTCTCTTTTGATTTTCCGCCAAGGCGCCTTTTGGGCTTTCACTTACCTTGGGGGTTTCCCTTTGAGGTCCCCATGTCATGGAGCAGGGTCTTGTGCTGACCCCGGCCGTGGGCAGGCCCCGAGCTCTGACTTCTTCCTCTGTGCACTAGAAGAATGTCCACACGGAGGCCACAGATTGGCCACACCTGCAGATGACCTCAGGGTACAAGCACGCGCCCCTGCGGCCTCCTGCCTACGGCCGCAGGCTGCCCGTTGATTGCCTCATTGTCTTCTCAGCCGTTTTGTACTTGAAGGAGCTTCTAAAAACTATTTTGTCCGGTGTGGTCACTTAAAATTAGGAGGAGGGTTGATTTGGACAACTAGATCATCATAACCAGAAATGCAGCGCCCTCATACACTTTTCAGAACCCTGGAAACTCTCTCACACTTAGTACATACTCGCTGCATCTGAGAAGGACAAAAGGGACCTTAACTTCAGAAACAGTCATCATTACAAAAGCTAATTTTAAAATGAATTCTATCGAGTTGAGCATCTAACTTTAATATTCTTCTCCCTTAAGTGGTTCTTCTGACGTGGCCTTGGGTTTTAGGGATTGTTCCTCGCCTCCAATTCATGGAACTCCCCACACATTGAATCACTCTGGGACCCTCTCAACTGCACTCTTATTTGTTGTTTTTTGCAATATTATTTTTCCAATTTTTTATGTCCCTCCAACCATGTCTTCTGTATATTCTTCAGAACCCCCGACACTCTTTAGTAAATGTGCTATTGAAATATAAATCAGATTTGCTCATCATTTCTTTTAGTGCCTTTAGAGTGTGTATTGATTTAAACTCTGGAAGTCATGATATATTACTTTTTCCTTTCCGGGGCTTAGAGGGAAGTTACGTCCTAATTGGCTCATGCCCACGGGGTGACGTTCTCTGCAGAGGGTGGGCATGTCTTGTTCTGTCACCTACATGTCACAGCAGCTTTATTATTGGGAGCCTCGTCCTCTAACTGTGCTCCCTTCACCTTATGACTGTGGCTTCAATATGCATATAGGTGGGTAGGGTCACGGCCAGAGTTCTCCTCTAATTTATATATTGAGGGGTAACATTGTGGGCTATTAGAGTCCAAGAAATGCTTAGCACTGTATGGGCACATAGTGAAAATCAAATTATAATGATGACTGTAATGTAAGAATTTTCATTGAACTTTCTGTTTTTGTCAGAATTTTGATACCAAATGAAAATGCTTTCTAAGCCTTCCTACCCTCATAATCACACAAAGTGGAACATAATTGGATATTTGTTTGAGGACTGAGGCTCTGAAGAGCTTTAGGTCTCAGTTAAATAACGTTCCATCCAAAGTAGACTCTGTAAATGACTTGTTTTCTTATGAGTTGTCTTTTCTGCTCAGAGATGGAGGGTGTGTGTCACTTTGAGATGCTCTTCATTTAAGTTGTTTTGTTGAGCTCGTTGGGTTGTTCCACCACTAGTGGCTGCATTTCCTTTTCTTCCCTTTGTAAAATTTCGTGTTGCTGAAGTCACGTTTCTCATACTCTCTTCCTCCACTCCTTCTCTAGCCGAATCTTCATTCATCAAAAAACTTTGCACATAAATTAACCTAAGTTACACGTGTCAGGGGACAGAGTTTTGAAAAAATGGGGCCCATCCTAACCAACACTGTGGTGTAGGCACCCCTCTTTGATAGGTGTCACTGCTATACTGTAAGCTACACTCGAGGTTTTCCTAATTAGAAACGTATTAAAAACTACAAGTGAATTTTCTGTGGGGCAATCATAATATATGCAAATGAGTTTAGGAGATAAAATTTGGACCATAGAAAAGGCCATTTCTGAAATTATTGCACTTTGTACCCCTGTAAGTGTGAATCGCATTTGTAGATGTCACAAGTGGAGAAGTTCCCAAAAACACAAAGATGATTTGCTGAACTACTTGGGACTTTGAAATTCAAACTTCTGACAAACACAAGACAACCTGTGGGTGTGGTTTGACAAACGGATATAAAAAAAATATGGTTGGGAGGTAATTCTCCACGGGTCTGGTGTTTCTGCACATTTTCTGAGCAGAGGGTATTGACAGCTTTGTTCAAGAATGTTATGGGCCAGCTGAGTGGCTCAGTTGGTTAAGAGCTTGCCCAAGAGTGTGAGCTCTAATCAACAGGGTCGCCGGTTCAATTCTCACATGGGCCAGTGATGCTGCGCCCCAAGTTGAGCTGCAGCTGAGCTGTCAACAAGTGGCAGGATGGCTCAGCTGATGAGAGCACGTGCTCCTAACAACAAGGCTTCCGGTTTGACTCCCACATGGGATGGTGGCTATGCCCGCCTGCAACTAAAGACTGAACTGGGCACCTTGAGCTGAGCTGCCGCCCCGGTGGCTCAAGGGATAGAGCTTGCACTCTTAACAACAAGGCTGCCGGTTCAACTCTCACATGGGATGGTGGCTACGCCCACTCACAACTAATTGAACACAGCACCTTGAGCTGAGCCACGCTACTGGACTTGGAGCTGAACTTGCTGTGCCCTCCACAACTGATATTGAAGGACAACAACTTGGCTGTCCCCCTTCCCCAATTCCCCAAAAAAATCTTAAAAAAAAAAGAATGTTCTCACAACAGGCAGCCTTGGAAAGGTAAAAATAGTCTTCCTCTGGGGAGAATTAGAGACATCTCTGTTCAGAGACATTCCAGAGCAATAGGTGAGACACGTCTCCTGCTACCCAGAGAAGTAAACATCTTCCTGGAGGCGGGAGGGGCAGGTTGGTCAGCAGTCCCCAAAGATCAGGGTATCCGAACAGCAGAGCTCCTCAGCTGCCTGGATGGCCTGTGACATGACCGGGGGCGGGGGGCCAGAGGAGCCAGTGTGAGCACAAAGCTCAGTTGGTTTCTTTAGGTTTTTCATTTCTCATCAGCCTACCTGGCTGGTGTGGTTAGCCAGCGTAGCTACCAGCTGTCTGCTTAGTAGGGGCTGCCTGACCCCTGGCTGGCTACCCAATTCACTTAAAGAAAGCAGTCATAAATATTTGAACAGAAATCCCAGCAACTTTCTTAGCCGTGGATTATAATTTTCAGATGCTCATAAAAGTTAGAAAATACCTTATTATCGAAACACATGAAAAGAGGCGTCCAGTGTCTATTTTATCTCTAAAATCCATAGAAAAAAATCTATTTCAAGCATTTCCTTTAAAACACACTGTAAAATGCATTTTGAAAATCCAGTGTTTTGAGGAGTCCTGAGCCACCTTATTGGCTGAATAGAAGAGTCATTGTGTGGGGGGCTGGAAAGGGCTCTGAGTGTCCATGCTAAGGCGGAGGAATAAGGTCACTTAGCCACTGTCACGGAAAAAGGACAGTTTACCTTTGGTCACTTCTCTGTACCTAAGAGCTTTACTTTCCACTTTAATTTTAGTTCGCAGATCCAGTCCCCAGACAGATGCCCTCGTGGGCACTCCACAGTTTCCAGGTGTTCGCATGCTGGGGTCCTGAGGGAAACATGGAACTGGATCCCCGGACTGGAGCGGCCCTCCACCTGTCCTGAGGCGCTGGATGCGTCCCCACATCAGACGAAACTGTGAGCGTGAACTGCAGGTTACTCTCTGACTAGGAAGCCCGTGCCTGCCCAGAATGTGTCTTTTGAGGTTTTGGTGTGTCTCTTTTTATTCTACTTTTTATGAGGAACAAAGTAACGACTGTACAACCAGAGTTTTATTTGCTGTAGTCACAAGTGTAAAAGTAAATGAGACTAGGTGAAGGGCAATATAGTGCCTCGAGCAGTGAGGTGTCTGAAAATACTTTCTATAACACACAGACGTCACGTAACATAGCTTGAAAATGCCACTTCCAAGGAAAGCCATATTTAGGCAAATTGTCACCAGTTATCTTTTCTCCTGATAGCCAGCAAGTTACAGCTGGCGTCTCCAGGTGCTATATGATACGACAGTGTCAGTTTTTCCTTTATACCTCCCTCTTTTGTGGAGTGGAACAGCAGTATTTAATAACTCAGTTTCTGACATTCAGAACTTAGATCCAGGCTCCAATTTGCACGTTTTATTTTTGTCTTCATGAATACTGGACGTTTTGTGCACATTTCACCATAATTGCAAGTTGATTTTCTCCACTTCACACCCCAGCCTCACATTTGCCTGTGCAATTAAGGTGACGGGAAATGATTTTCTGCTGAAGAAAATGCTGTCAGCAGAGTTTGCCATAAGCGATAGTTTTTCTTTAAAGGTGTTCTGAAACAGGTAATTGGATTGAAATTTTATTTTCTTTTAGAAAAGCAAACTATATTGATCTGTAAAAGGCTATATTTTATTTAAAACACCTCCTTTAAAATCAGCACAGTTTGAGCTGTCTTACTGTAAAAACGTAATTGAACTCTCGGGAATTGCAAACACAGAGACAGAATCTATTAGGGGACATTTGGTAATTGTATACTTTTCCTGGAAACAATGACATTTCTGGAAACCTCCAGGATTATGGGCCATCCGTTCCAGGGCGACTGTCCCTCACGGCTCCCTCCTGGTGGCAATCTCCTTGATTAGGAAGGTTGGTAGATGGTAGGAATGTTCAGAAAAAAGAGTGACCAGCCATGCCTTTGGCAGAGGCGCATCTCAGCTCAGAAGGGTTCATGGATTAAAGGGTGGTCATGCGCGTGCTCCGCTCAGGCCCTGGGGCTCCAGCTGTGGCACTGTAGTCCAATGCTCACCCCTGCGCCTGTCCTTCGTGTGGTAAACCCTAAATTAAGAGCTCAGTACAAGCGGTTAAGAATAAAATAAGCCCTCGTCCATGCAGAGAAAGAAATGTAGAGACACTTCTTGACATAAACCACCCTAACGCACTGAATTTAAAACATTTAGAATTCATTTTTAAACAGTAGGGCAGGGAGAGGGAATTCATTTAAGGTGACAGCATAAGATGAGGAACTTGGAATGCCTGTCAGAAGGCCAGAGTGCCCTGTCTGTCCCCACCTTCACCTTATCCTTGAATCTTGGCTGCTTTACAAGCCAGTCATGCCTGGGAGCCATTGCCACCACCCACCGCTGTCACCTGAAGGGGCGCCCTGGCCCTGGCCATCTAAGCTTGCCCTGAACACACCCTCTCTGTCTCCAGCCAGGTCTCCTTTGTGACTCTGGGCTGATCAGTGACCAGCCGCTGCTGCCAGCAGGACTCAGGCTCGGATTCCTGGTTTTACTTCCACTGCAGCCTGCGTCCCTCCTTTCTTCTTTCAGAGGCACATCCTTATACATCCAGACTTGCCGAAAGGGTAAGAAATCGGCCATCAGTAAAGTATAATGTTGAAAGGACCCATGAGTTTGGTTTATTTGGGTTTAAATTGTGTCCCTACTACCTTTGCCAGTTGTGGGAACTTAGGCAAATTCCTTATTTCCGCTGAGGTAATTTCAGAGATCATGCTGCTGTTTCGTAATGTACCCCACCCTGCCCCCATGTTGACACCATTACACCAACTGAGGAGTTTGGCTGATAGGATTTTAAGGCATGCCACCTTTTGTCTCCGACAGTTTGAAGCCTGTTGGGTGACACTGTGTGGCCTGCTGGAGGTCTGTCACCGTCTCTGTGTTCCAAATCCATGGAGAGTGGAGGCTTCCATAGGGCACTGGAAATATTAACTGAGCACGTCCCACGTGACCAGTACTGAGCACTGTCCTCAGGTCTAGGACTGAGAATGATGTAAAAAAGGTCCACGTGTCAGCTTTCCTGGTGCTTTTGTCCTAGAGGGACAGAGGTGACACACAGTCTCTCACCTGCACCCCCAGCCCTGCGTGGTGGACACCACGACTGTCCATCTCTTCTTTGGATGGCTGTCACTGGGCCTTTACTCTATGGAATCTTTTTCCTGTGGACTCACAAATGTCCCTTTGGTGAAGAGTCATAGGAGAAATTCTTGTTATTGCAAAACCCAGAAAGCGTAGTTACATGAACATTTAGTGTATTCTCATGCTACGGGTTCTATGAAAGTCCTCCTGGGGTTCTCACTTCCCTCTGGTTTGGGTCCTTAGGAAGCCTAGCACTGCATTGTGTGCAGCCCGTTTTAACTATTGGGAAGTGCCGTATGTCGTTCCTCTCCGAGAGCGAGTCGCCCCAGCGTTGCCACCTGCTCTGTCTTTATTCTCCGGGCACTCTGCTCTTACAGTTTTCATGTTACACTTGTTCCCACACATCCTCGGGACTGTCTTTTCTCAACAAGAGGGGCATGGTGTCAGCTCTATAGTGAATTCATGTGAGAACAAGGCGAACCCAAAAGCCATGGTTCAAGAATACTGGAATTGCCTGATGGCCTTAATCCGGTGATCACAAAGAGGTTCTGGAGGTCGGTCCAGGGGTCCAAGAGCACCGTGCCTGAGGTTTCCGCGCTGTCCTTGGTCTTTCCTCCTTGGTCACGTTATGGTTACAACCATAGGCAGCCAAGGTCTGCTTCTAGAAGTGAAGAAAGAGAAAGGACTAGACAGAGAGAACCCACTGGTGAGCCAGTGTTTTCAGTGGGGTTTCTTGGGAGCCCCGGCCACCGATCGCTCCCACGTGATCAGTGTCTGGGACCGTCTCAAGCTGACGTTGTTTTATGATGGGCCCATAGCCCCCCAAATAAAACCGACCCTGTGTCAGTAAGGAAGGAGGTGATGATGGATATGGAGTAGACAAACAGTATACCCTCTCTGACAAGGGTATAAATAAATATACAACCCCAGTTTTCCTTGTGTCATTGTAATGTTTCATAATAAAAAATTTAACATTTACATAGCACTTTAAAGCTTTTCAAGTGATTTTATATCTGTTTCCATAGCTTTAGATGAGTTTGCTACCCTTTTCTACTAAATCACTGGAAATATTTGTCACTTTCTATAACTACAAAATCCCGACTTTTCATTCAAATGATTAATGAGGTGGTTTTTATGTATTCTCTTTGTTATTTATATAATTTCTTTAACCCAATTTCCTTCTGATAGTTTTTCCATTGCTAGACTAGATATCAATTTGACAAAATTTGCTAAAACCTTTTACAAATGCCACATATTCTGTTAGGAATTCATTATTCAAGATACAGAATAGAATGCATTTCATAGAGCTTTTAACAGAGTCAGTAAGCCTGAGGCAATGGCTTGGAGTTTTGCTTCTAAATAGGGGGTCTGGGCAGTAATTACCTTGATTCAGAACTATTTGTTATAGAAAATGGGCACTAAATAATAATACAAAAATAAGGGCACCCTTTTTTTAAAATTTCTTTAGAATGAACATCTCATGAAGACGTTTGGGGAAGTTTTTATTTTCTTTCTTTCATCCTCTTGTCTCCTTCTCCTTTCTAATACATCATTAGCATTTGACAATTGCAAGAAAAACCTGAAGATTTGTTCTCAGAACAGCCCTGTTCTCTGTCATATCTATGACCCCCTTTCTCCCTAGGTCACAGCAGCGCTTCCCAGGGTGACCTTCTCATCACCTGAGTCTTTCTACCTTGGTCTTTCTAGGTGCTGACATGATTTTTCTCAAATTCTATTTACCATGCTACCCTTCTTCAGAAGGGAAGCACGTGATTGAAACAGTCTGTGAATTTCAGCTCTCCAACAATTTAAAACTAAAATTACACAATTTCTCTCAATCTTGGACTCTCTTTTCAAAGTCTTAGTTAGCTACAACTAGTTTTTGTAATTTCACTTATTTTTATAGCCTGTCTCATTTGCTTAAATGAACGGAATTCTATATCCCCTCTATTCTTTTCACCTCCAATTTGTGTTCTTTTTTCCTGAAATGCTGCCTCAAAGATAATTTTTATTTAAGTAGATGTTATATATTTATTAAATCCTTAATAAATTAGCATGCGTATTTCATGGGTTGATTACATTTTTAATATTGTATTTTACACATTGGGATAGCAGGTTCATTTTTATGGTAAATTTCATGTAAAAAAAAACGGGCTTTAAATCATTCAACAATATTTTTGTTTTTGTGTATGTGCGTATAAAAATAATTAATACTTATTTTGGCTAAATAATACCTGTGTCATTAATTTGGATAATACAAATACTACTATTAAAAATTTTAAACCCTAACATAGTTCTCCTCATATGCAAGTATCCAACAAGTGGTGTATGAGTTTGCGTTCCACTGTTCCATAATCATTCCATGTAACAGGACAATGTTAGCTCAGCCATAAGAAAAAGGAGGTGTTTGCAGGCTTTAAATCAAGATGTTGTTTAGACATGGATCAAGGAGATGGAATCAGTGCACAGCAAGGCTTCATGGGTAGTCAGCATTGTTCTAAGCAAAGCTCCCTCCACATGCCTCTGACACCCCCTGAGACACTATCCCTCCACTGGAGCCCAAGGTGAGTGCCTGTGAGTGAATTTGTGCATGGGCCCTTTAAGAGGATGTCTAGTTTCCTGCAGCCTCCGTCCCACCCGGTTGGTCAGAATCTCCATCGGTTTTCACAGCCAGATGCTGATGGAGCGCCTGTTCCCAGCACCAGTATTCCGAGCTGGTGTGGGGCCGGGGTTCCTCAACTCCCCGGTGGGAAACTCCGCGGCTGAGATGCCCAAGTCTTGACGTGGGTTCTTCCTTATATCCTTAGTTACAAAACTTCTGCTCAGCTAGACTTCAGATGGTTCTCCAGGTTGATTGTTCTATAATTTAGCTGTAATTTTAATATGTCCACAGAAGGAAGCAGATACAGTGTTTATCTACTCCGCCATCTTGGATCTGTCCAAAATTTGGTTTTAAGTAAAATCTTTATCTGTATACATTGCTTTCCAACTGAAATAATTTCAGAATTTTATAAGAAAACATAAATGAGTTAATGCTTGAGTTAGCTTTGTTACATAACTATTGCATTCTCCACCAAGGACAAGTGACCCGAAAGCCAGTGGTTCAAATGCAGCTGAAAGATATCCTTCTGATATCCTCATTTATACATCCTACAGTGAAGATGGTTACTTCAAAAAGCATGATGCCTAAGTAAGTCCCTCTTTAAATGTTCCTTCTTCAAACAGCAGCAAGATTCTTTTCACAGGAGGACTCCATGGAGATGTCAGGGGTTTGCTGAAGCACAGGTTGGGGGCCAGAATTCTGCTGTTCTCCCAGTCCCGGCTTTCTCTTCCTATATTGTTTTGCTGTTTATTTTATTTTACATTTCTAAACAAGATTCCCGTTCTGGTATTTCTTGATGCACCAATTTTAGTCATCATCTTTGAATTTCTATTATGGAAGATGGAAAATTTTCACTGTTATACCACTCAAATCATCATTTTGTTTTCTTTACTTTCCAGATGATGTTTAACACAATTTTAGTCTAATCAATACTCATTATTTACCATATGTTATCTAAAAAAAAAATACTCCTGACAAGTAGTGTTCTGTGATAACATTTATCTATTTTTTTGTACTACTAAAAAAGTAATTGACTTATTTTTTACATGTGTTACATTTTGATTTTACTATGATATTTTAATTTCCATGAAATCTTCCTAATTCAATGAATGTCCCAGTATTTATGCTTTTAATATATAATTTTCCTAATCTTGTTTCATGAATGAAGTATCTTCTCTTGCCTTCTTGAGAAAATGAGATTTTTTTTTTCATTTTAAAGTTTTCTTTTGTTCTTTACATTTTTTTCTTGTTTCCTGAAAGGTGTATTTTAATTCTTCTTTTGCTTCTCTTCTTTATCTTTTCTATGCTTTAAAATTTTTCTTTTTGTTTTTCCTCTCATGCTGCAGGCTTTTCTCAAATACTTGGTAATCCTTAGTTATCTCTTTTAATTTAAAAGTAAGGCTCTAAAAAGCTGGTTAGGAGCTTTGTATGCATGGATGGGAGTTTTCAGCTGATGGGCTTTGCTATAGATTAATTAGATGGGCACCCAGCCATTTTATTGGGAGAGCCCTAAATGCAGTGATTTTCTGAAGCCTTTCAGTTTCTGCAGAGAACCACCTACCTCCAGGGTATGCTGTTCAGTTGCCAGCTGTCTTGGCACCACATGTCAGGTGGGCGTGCAGGTCTCACCATTCAGGATGTGCTTTTACGGAATCCCTCTGTTTTGGGAGGTGTGGGCCTGTCCTGCCTCCCACCACCCACAGCTGCCGGGACCTGGGGTGTCTTTCATTCAAAAACGTGATGACAATTAAGATCCACTAAATTTCTTTGTCCTTATTTCTGGTTTTTGTGCTCTGTGTTTCTAAGATGTGTTCTTAGCTCTTCACCTAACCCAAGCATCAAGATAGTCCTTGAAAATGTCATTTACATTCAAATGATTCAGATTTTTCTTTTTCTTGAAACAAGTTTCAGTAATTCTTCAAGTCAGGAGGGAGGAGAGAGTCAGCAGATGCAGGCCTTGACAGCTCAGACCCCCGACATTGTCAACAGGGCCCTGGGACAGTGAGCCTTTTCTCAGGGCTGGCTGGGTTCCCAGGGTTTCTGTGCTACAAATAAAGGTGAAGACTGGAAGAGATGGTGGTGTATATGCAGTCATACAATCTATTACCCATGCTGACCTGACCTGGGTCAGCAGGTCTGCACCACATGAAGCTCCTTGCCGGTCACCGCTGATGCTGACCCTTCAATGGTGAACTTGACTGTTCCCTCCAAGAGTGCATTCTCTGTTGCACAGGCTCTGCTCCCCCAAACCTGCCCATATCCTCTCCCAAGGGGCCCTCACCCAAGTCACCATGGGTGACTGCCTGCAGTCGCCAATTCCACAGGCACTTTGAGACTTCTCATTAAAATGACATAAGAAAATGGTGGTGCCCCTTGTGAAGGCATCTGGGCGTGAACTGATCAGTGGAGCTTCTTTTCATCAAGTTTCATCACTGGTCTTTTCTCCCCTCTTCTGTAATCCTAAGAGTAGACACAACCTGCTTTCTCCCTCCTCGTTTTGTCTTTGTCTCTCTCTCTCCACACGTTCTCCAACCTGAATTTATCACTTGTATTTTCTTCTTAAGCCTTTATTTTCATTTCCCTACAAAATAGAGTCTCCTTCTGAGTTGCATTATTGCTCGGTAATATGCACGTTCCACTAGCTCACGTGTACATTTTAATTGGCCTGCTGGCATGTAAGCGTGTCTGCAGCACTTCAGGAGCGGACACCTTGCATGTGTAACCTTAACGCCAGAGGTTCTTGACATAAGCTAAGGTGCTCAATAGTGTTTGTTGAACGAATGCCAGAACGTACATATTAATTTCTTTCTTCTTTTTCATCTGAAAAAGGGCAGTCAAGTACCAAACATTTTCTTTGAAACTCTTTGCCAAACTGTTCTTTATTATATAATAATTATGAGAGTCTGTTAAGTAGGTAATTAGATGGAAGGCCCTGTTGATGTCTCAGTCTAGATGTTGAAGTTCCCTCATTAATGATTCTGAACTGTTCCCGAATATATTTCTCCCCTTTCCATTCATTAAATTACCCTCCCTTTTAGCTTCTAAGGTAAAAATAACTCACTGCTTATTGGTGCAGTCACTTACTGTTTATTTACTGCCTGCGAGTCATTGCCAGTTATCTGTAGAGCTTGTTGTCCGCCTGAAGCAGGAAGTTTCTAGTGAAGTGCTGATCAGCGTGAGTTTCTGCCCTGAGGGAAATGCTGTCTACCTGTGCTGTCTGGTACGGTGGCCACAGGGCACATGTGGCTTTGGAGCTGTTGAGACGTGGCCGGTGTGACTGAGGAACTATATTTTTATTTGTATGTAATCGTAATTAAAATATAAATCCAAACAGCTACATGTGGCTAGTGTTTATCATACTGGACAATGCGATTCTGGAAGCAGAAACTTTCCTTGTCACCAAGTCCGTGGCCAAGAGTTGGCAGTGACACAGTCGCTGTATTGTATGTGTCCCTCACAAGTGCCTTTATTTATCCTCCAGAAACTAGGCCTTTGTATAGAAATGGCTTTCTTTAATTTTTTTGCTTAATGGCAAGGTCATTTACACTCAATTTTTGACCATTTCCTAGGCATTCTTATATATTAATGACAAGGTAAGAGACAGTAAAATTCCATAGCGAAGGCAAAGTAATTTTATTTGAATTTGTTTAAATTAGAAACCAGATTGAAAATGAGTTGATCTTTTGTATTTATTTCACTCTAAATTATGATTTGATATTTTAGCTGACTTTTTCTGTGTTTATTAACAAAAGAATCACCAGAAAGTACTTTTAAAAGGGTTCCAGCGTCACCAGGATTTTTTATTTTTCATTTTTTTTAGTTCTATCTCTCGTTCTTTGGCCAACTTTTTCTTTAATTAAAAGGAAAACTTTAAAAATTTTTCCTGGCCTGACCTCTCTCCTGGCAATCATCTGCAGAGGCTGGAAAGCTCAGAGGAGCAGGCGCAGCAGGAAGTGTGGCGGTGCCTCCTCGTGCTCTGGTGTAAATGCAGGAATAAATCACACGAGGGCCACATGCCTTATTATCATGTTCAAAACCCACATGGATAATGCTAGCTAGGGTGCTGTTCAGTCAGGGACTGCTATCTGCCTCATTTTTAACACAGACATTTTGCTTTTAATAATGTGTTAATGGGAGGAAACATGAATGCCATTTGTGTAATTCTTTGTTCTGGCTGAGGGATAACTGATCTTATCTAATGAATATGCAAATAACCGAAGGCTCCTTATTAACTGTGTCTGACCATCTGCTCCTGTAAAGAGCACTGGAAAATTTGCCACATCTCACCAAGTGACTGCAGAGAACTGTTAATGAAACTTGGACCCGTTCATCGATCCATTTTAACGAATCTGTGCTTTTATTACCATCAATAAAAGAGGCAGCTTTCCTAAACTAAAATTAATGGCTCCAAAGAGATTATTTCACGTGGATATTTCAAAGGAAAATGTCAAAAAGAATACTGGTGCTTTAAATGACCAAAACCACGAATTTTAGGATCCTAAGATTTTGAGTAGAACCCAGTGTATGCGATCTGATTCCACCAAATTCAGTTCTGAAGGAGGCTTGTATTTTTCCTGTAGATGCATAATTAATGTACACACTCACATTTCTTCAGGAACCCACAATATGGATTATTTTCTGCTGGTGTCTTATAAAAGGAACACAATAGCTTTGATTTTTTTTTTTAAAGGAAGGGTGAGATAATATAGAAAGCAAATGCTGGCTGTAAAGTACTTCTAGACTGAAATGTCAAACAATAACAGTAAATTGGAAATGTTTACTTCTATTGTTACCTCACCTCTCTTCCAATGGACAAGTCTTAGCTCAGTTGTGCAGGGTGGTTGGCTGTTCTCCATAAGTTATGCTCCACAGTCCAGGCTGACTGTGTGTTGATCACAACTAACTACAGTATTTCTCTTTCCCATCCACGGGGTGAACAATAAGCAAAATGGTAAACTGTGTTTCATTTTATGCGTATCTGTGTGAGGATATGTTTTTCTCTTCTTTTAGATCAGCGGTTCTCAACCTTCCTAACGCCGTGACCCCTTAATCCAGTTCCTCATGTTGTGGTGACCCCCAACCATAAAATTATTTTCGTTGCTACTCTATAACTATAATTTTGCTACTGTTATGAATCGTAATGTTTTCCATCTTTTTGTTTTCCAATGGTCTTAGCGACCCCTGTGAAAGGGTCGTTTGACCCCCAAAGGGGTTGCGACCCACAGGTTGAGAACCTCTGTTTTAGATCATAATCTAAGATGAGAGTCCTTAATAAATCAAGCGGATTTTCTGTGTAGCTGGTGTTCATTTATGTTTACACTAATGAGCACTTTAACACATTCCTGTCAAATAAAAATTCTTTGTAAATCACTGGACTTGTGATTTGTGTTAGACAACAAAATAAAAGTTATGAATTTGATGCAATTTCTTCTCTGCTGAATGCAGCTTTAGCTATGTTTTAGATTCAGGATCAAACTAATAACTTTTAAGAACTGAAAATAAGTTATGCTCTTAATAGAAAAAACTTCCTTTTGGGTATTCCTTCAGGATTATGCACTAAAGTCACAATTATGATAATATATTTATTACTATCCAAATTAATCTCAGTAATCATAAAGATATTGCACACACACACTGTGGCTCGTAATTATCATCTGTTTGTCTTTTTACTATGCAGCCTTAGTACAGGAAAGTAAATTATAGCATCTTTTTGCAAATAGTGGAGAAATACAAACTTGGCACACTGTTTTTAGCCTCTGAGCACAAATTGTGACATCAAGCTTGCGGATGTCACAAATGCCTTGTTGGTAGAATCGAAATATAACAATTCCCCCAGCCCACCCTATGGTAAGGTTGAAGAGTCAGTGACAAGTATGTAAAATATCTTTCAAAACCCACATTTTTATACCCATGGAATGTGTTATTTTTAAATCACTACACATATGATTAAATGACTGTCCTAATGTTAGAATGATCACTTTAATCAACCTATCATATGAATGTGTTTTCTCTACATATAACCTGACAAAAGCAGTCACTGCCCATGAGACTGCTTAACTCCATTTTCCCTAGCTCTATTGAAGTAGAATTGACAAATAACTCCATCTGCAACATCTTAGGATCAGAAAAAATAGACAAATAACCTCAAATATGGCCCAATTTTCCCTTTTACCTTTCCACTGCTACACTGGGCTTTTATTATTTCTATAAAAGTAAAAATTTCCTTTGATATATAATATCACTAAACACTCTAGAAATGTGTATAATCATTTCCTTCAGGATACACTTTATAGGTCAAAGTTTTGATATATCCAGTCATGACAATATTGTGACTTCTTTCGTTTTTCCAGAAACGTGGAAGCCAGTCAGTCTGTGATGCTGAGGTGTACACTTGCTGGTCCCATTGCTTCATCCATCTTCCATTTTTGTCAGACTCTTAAAGTCTCCATATTGCTCAGTTAGTTAATACAGAGACAAATTCGGTTCTTCATTATTTCCTTGTTAATGACTCCCATCCCACCAATCTTTTCGGCTTCCCTATTATATTATGAAATTGCTTTTCTGAAAGTTGTTTTAGATATTCGCTACATTTTCCATTATTGGATTTCCCCAAACAGTATTATAAATGTTGGCTATTATATCTTAACAAGTCCCTTATGTGTTCTGTCTTTTTTTCTAATTTCACAGTCTATGTTCATGATTTTGTTGCCTCTTGCCCGTAAGTCCTTCTACAACGCTTTCCTCCTGTAGCTGTCTCTACACCCTCTTTAGTCTTTCCAAAATAGTACCACCCCCTTTTCTGTAAATCAATGTTATTCTCATGCGTTTTAGTTTTTAAAAAGTCTTCCAGAAATTCCCATTGCATATAGATTTTTTAGCTTCAGTATTTGGTTTTCTACGCCCCCCCCCACTTACCTGAGGAAAGAGGGGGCTAAGCACTAGAGAGCCTGGAGTTCTTCAGGTTCACAGCCACTGTTCCTCTTTTTCTCCCCTGAGCCTGTGTGTGTGTTCACTTCTCGTTTAAATTGTCTGCCTCCCTCTCTGCAGTTTGAGGTAATAACAAGATGTTAACCTTTTGGTACATTTTGCAGTTCGTTTATTTGACTTTTGAGTTATTAGTTTCCCTGTGAGCTTCTGTGTCTCCGAAAGTCAGGACTGGTGTCTCCGTCATTATGTGCAGATGTTACGACTTACGGCGCTTTACACGTTATCCTGTATGCAGAGGTGCTAGGAGAACTTTAGGATTAGCCGCCTATCGTCTATAACTAAAAGAAAGTAAAGGAACAGCTAACAGTTTTCAGTCCTTCATATGTGACTTCTATTTTTCACATGTGTACATTTTCACTTAAGTATTTAAATTTCCCAACCCCATGCCGGGCGCCCCAACCAGGGGTTCCGTGTCGGGAAAAGGAGTTCCCATGGCATCTGGCCATGAAAATCAGCAAGGCCTCTGGTTCATTAGCCTCTCTTACTTGATCTACCAGCAGAATTTGGCATGGATGACCACTAACGTTTCCTTGTTGTTTTTACTTCAATTCCAGGACACCAGTGACTCCGGGTTTCCAGTTGTCTCACTAACATCACTTCTTTTGGCAGTTACACCTACTCAGTCTTTCGTTCTTGTTTCTCCTCAAAAATGACATGGGTTCAGTGCTTAATCCTCTTTGGCACTAATTTTCTTAATGATTGATTTCATCTCATTCCTTCAAATACCCCCTGTGTGCTGATTGTTCATCCATTTGATCTCCAGGTTAGGCTCTCCTTTGAACAGAAGACATATCCAGCTGCCCACAGAACCATGCTATCTGGATACCAGGTGTCTCCAGAGGAGTAAGCTCAAAACACCTTGTTGCCCCCCTCATGTCTTGCTTCTCCACAGTCTTCCCAAAGTCAGTAAATGAGAACTCAACTTCTGGTTGCCTAAGCCAAGTGTCTTTCTGTTAACTTTGTTCTTTCTTCATACCAGACCTCAATTCATCAGTTCATCTAGTCAGCTCTTTTAAAACAGAGTGTACCCAGAGTCTGCCCACCTGCCCACCGCCTCCGGCACACCCCAGTGGCAGTCACTGTCTGCTTGTGGTTCTTTTACTGCGACAGCTGCCTCTCCAGCCCGTACTGCCCCCCACTTTTCTCTTCCACCGAGAAGCGAGAGCAGGTCAACATTCACATCAGGACAGGTCAGTCTTCTGCACTCAATTCTATGTATTGTTGTTCTTGTCATGTAGTGGAGAGCTGAAAATGTTTAGATGGTCTTAAAAGTTCCTCCATGATCTATTCCAACTCACTCTGACATCTATGGCCTCACTCACATTCCTCTTGAAAAACAGTGTTGTGGGGACACAGTTACAGGCACGAGGAAGGTCTCTAGTCATCAGTCAGCTCTGATACAAGATGAAGAGTGTGCCGGATAATGACCGTGGCCAGATTCAACAATTGACTTTTCTAAGGGGACAACACAACTGAGAATCTTTGGTCGAGGATTTGTATAGATGGCTTTTGCAAGGACAATCTAGGGCTATAATTTTTATTATGATACATTAATCTGAATAAAATGAAATTTCATGCATCCATCTCAAAATCGCCGTTGTTTGCCCTCATGTTGCCAGATGTTATTGCTTCTGACAACAAGCTTCCATTTGTTTCATTCAAATTTAAATGACTTAAGAATATCACATCTAAGCTGTCTTCATACCTCATCTCCCTGAAGCAAATGGGCTAAAATGATGGTGCAAATGTCTAAGTGTGCCCCACAGCAAATCGTTGGTGGACAGTGTAAGCTGCTGAACAAGTTCTTCCATGCTCAAAAATGTCCCGGAAGCTCAGTATCAGATTCTTTCTTGATGCCTTAGTAAGAGATGGATACCTGTGAGCGTGTCTGAACTGTCCCCATCCAGGCTTAGATGAAGACTGTCTTTTTAAAAATAAATGCTGGGCTTTATGCTGTAACACGTTTGATACGGCTGAGATGATGATTTATTAGACAAAAGAGATTCTCTGGGTGCTGTTCTCTTTTCACTAAAAGGTCACGCTCAAGAGATAGTCCCTTCCAGGGACCATAAAATAAAACCAGGTGGACTCGCTGTCATTAAGTTCCTAGAGCCAGAGTCCCCGGTAGATTCCAGAACGGAGACCTTTCAGTGCATAATTCTTGGAAAATCATGAGCACCACAAAGTAAAGAAAACAGTTCCCTGCAATGGTTTTCTACGTTTAATGTCTTCAAACAAATGAAAAGACAGTCCTCTTAGGAAATCTACATTTCACCCCACGCTGTAAATGATTTTCAGGTGCACTGAACGTGCTACCATGTCCGCATGGCCGGATGGGAGGAGCAAGTGCTGCTTCAGCGAAAGAGCCCCCAAGGTGAGATGGGCTCTCCCTTTGCCACCAAGAACCAGTGAACATCAGGAAAATGCCTGATGCCCATGACTGCTTAAAACATGAACCATGTCATCCTCCCATTTGGGGTTCTTGTCTCAGACTGGTGCTGACTTAAGTTAATTTTAATATATATTTTTTTATTTCTTTGTTTTTTATAGTATTTCAATGGTTGCTTTAACATTACATTAATCATACTGGCTTACTGGAGTAATAAAATGCGTAATATTCTTTAGACCAGTTTAATTGTTATTCTGGGTGCTGATCAAGAATTGTTGTTGTCATTATTGAATTGACAGTAAGTTTAAATAGACTATAAAGCATTCCATATGATCCCAGCATTTTAATTAACTTTGCTTCTGTTGTCTGGGGGATGTACATTGATTTAATTCTATGAACACATACCTAATTTAACTTTTTCAAGCATATGATGAGAAAAAGCTGAAAAGGATTGATATATTGACTTTTCACTTCTTTTCAATCACACATTCACAATTTTGGTTCAAGGTCCAGTTAGCTATGCACAGATTCTAGCAGCAGGCTCTAAGCTGGATTTTCACAAAGTATGTGTCCAGCAATGCTTCCTGAATAATATCTCCAACGAAATATATCATTGTCTAAAATTCTTAACCTATGGCCTGTAACATTCAGACTATGACAGCAAAGGTCCTCCATAGTCTGATCCATACTTGCTCCTCCATCTCATTTCTTACCATTCCCTTCTTGTCGTATGAGGTTCCACACCACTTGCACGTCCCTTAATAATCTGCTTTCTCTCGTATTCAGTGTTTTGAAAATGCTACTCCCATTCCCTGGAATTCCCTGCTCTACAAACTCCTAGGCTTAGCCCCCAAACTCACACATCTCTTTCCCCGACTAAATACTAGTCAAACTTCAGGGCTCATCTCAGATGTCACTTCCTCTAGGAAGACTTCTTTGGTGGCAAAGTCTTATTCCTCCTGGCTACCATAGAAACTTGCTCGCCCATTTATAATGCCAGTGTGCTTCCTTCAATAAGTTTTAAGCCTCTTATGGCTAAGTTATTTCCTATTTATCTTAAAATTGCTGGAGAATCTGAAACCTGGCACATAATTGGTACTCAAAAAAAGACTTCTTGAATAAATAAAGATTATTCCATATACCAATTCATACAAGCATAAATAATTATTGAGTAAATACATCAAATCTTTATATAAAGGAAATTTAGTACAGAAGTTTTATAAACGTACAGACTTGTTTGAAGATTATGATATAATTTCCTAAAAACTATTCTATTTTTCCGTCAGTGCACAATCAGATAATGAGAGAAAGCAGGCTTTCTCTCATGGCCATTACATAATAGCTTGTATCCATCTAATCTTCTTACTTAGGTTAGATAAAATACATAGAATAGGTATTTTAAAACACTGGAGTGCAAAGAAGGAAGACTGGGCATAAGGGATCAAATTTCAGAGAGAAATAAAAACCCAATAAAACTACTCACACTTTCTATTGCTTTTTTTGCCCCTCAGGGTGTTAGACTATTTGCCTTACATGGAATAAAATCCAAACTAAAACCATCATCCAGGATCTGACAACAGCCTCACTCAGCTGGGAAGAGAGAAGTTTTATTTGGGTTTTTTCTAAGAGATAAAAAGCTGAGGTAGAGGGTAGAGAAACAGATAAGTGAAGCCCAGTTTGATCTACAGGCTGCGAATCTAGCTATGTTCAGAGGAAAACTCCATTAACAAGTAACAATAGCACTCAGAATAAAAGCAGCATCTCGGGGTGTAAAGTGATGAACAAAAATATTCAACAGTCTTAGTGCCGTAGAATAAAGTTTGGAGTTTAAGGAATGTCATAATGGAGGGTCCTTGGTAAATGCCCCAGACAATCAATGGAAACCCTGGAAAGCCTGTATTCCAGGGAGAAATCTATACATAGGAGTAAGGGCTCTGCAGAGAAAACTCCAGTCATAGCAAACCCTAAAACTCACCTCTACTGGATCAAGGGGATCTGCATATTATTTGCCTGTAAAGGAAATAAAGTTTTACTTAAAAAATTACATCACTTAGTGCCTATACAGTCTTTCATATACAGTATCTGAAACACAGAAAATTAATTACCAGACCTATAAAAAGACAAGACCAAATAACTGAAAACAAAGAGATAGAAAAAGGAAATCAACAAAACAATAGAAACAGATCCAAAAGTTTTAAAAAAGGAACTTTAGAATAATATGCTTAATATGTTAAAAAGAGGAAAAAAAGAAAAATATGAAAAGAGCTTGAATCTTTGATAAAGAGTCAAATGGAAATTCTAGAACTGAAAACTGGGTGACTAAAATGAAGACAATAAACATTAAAGGACATAGACATTAGTCAGAAGAAATGTCCACATTGCAGCATACATAGGAGAAAAAGGGGGATATAAAATGCAACAAAACTGTGTAATAAACCCATGGGACATGGTGACAAGTTGTAATTTATATATAAGTCAACTTCAAGGAAAAAAAAAAGAGAAAGGAATTGGGAAAGAAGCAATATTTGAAGCATATTACATGAGAGTTTTCATAAGCTGAAAAACATGCATCACCACAGATTCAAGAAGCTATATAGAACAAAAAGCAGGATAAATATATTTATATTTAAAAGGTAAACAATGAAGCTGCTAAGAGACAAAAATATTTTCATGACATTGGAATAGGCAAAATTTCTTAAAACACAAAAACACTAACAATAAAGATAATTATTGAAATATTAGATTTCATTAAAATTAAAACTTTTTTTTAATCAGAAGATTACATGAAAAATGGGAAAGGCAAGCCAGAGAGTAGAAATTATATAAAATATAGTTTCTTAACACAAACTTTATCCAAATTATAAGAACGTCTAATATCAGTCAGGAAATGACAGTCAACCCCATAATAATTAGGCAAATGACTTGAACAGGCAAACACATATTTATATGGACAAAATGCATATGAAGATGTTATTTACATCAGTAGACATCAGAAAAAAGCAAAATAAAGCCATAAGATACTCACATACCCACCCATCCACCAGATGGATAAATTAAAAATAAAGACAAAAATAAAACACAAAAGAAACATTAAACCTTGCAATATCAAGTGTAGGTCAGAATCTGGAGGAATTAGAATAGTCGTACATTGCTGGTGGTAGGATATATTGGTACAACCATTTCAGAAGACATTTTTTTGGTATTTATTAAGCTGAACATATGCTTCCTCCATAATCTAGCACTTCATCTTGGTATATCCCTAACTGCAGTGTGTATGTATATGCAAAAAAATTAAAGGAATATGCAAGAATGTTTGCAGCGGCTTCATTTACAATATATCATGCTAAAAAACAAGATGTCCATTACTCTCAGAATGTATAAATAAATTATGGTGTGTATTTATGAAATAAAAAAGAACAAACCTACAATATGCAACAGCATACATAAATTTCACAGTAAAAAATTTGAAGGAGAGAGCCCGTTATTCTATAGAAGAACATATGAAATATGGTTGCATCCCTATGAAATTTAAAAACAAATAGAATTGATCCATGGTGATAAAATTCAGAATTGTAGTTACCTTGGGGCAGGAGTGTTGGCTGAAAGAAGCTTCTGGGTTGCTGTGATAGTCTATATCTTGGTCTTAGCCATTGTTAGACAGTTACATATTATACATTTGGAAAACATCACCAAATTGCATGCCTAAGGATTTTAGACTTTATTGCACATATCTTATGGTTTAGGGGACTGAGAAATGATCATCGGGGGTTGGACACTAGTCGGCTTGCATGGGCTACTCTTCCTGTACACACCCAGGACCAAATGCCTTTCCATCAATCTGTCACTCTGTCCCATGGAAACCACTCTTCAGTTTCTGGGTGCCTCTCAACCCAGTGCTCTCAGGGGCTCTGCCTCGGGCAAGCGTTGACACATGAGATAATCCCTTTCTTTCATCCATCTTGGATGAAGTTCATAACCACAGCTGGTTACGTGATGGAAATGGGGACTAAAAGAATTGAAATGTTTTTGTGTGGTCACCCTGCAAGTCAGTAGGATAAAACAACATTACATTTCAGTTTCTCGTAGGCCCTTTCATCATCTACTATTTTAATTGGAAGTGGAAAAATACCAAGGAAAATGTGATGGCTTTCCTCCCTCTCCCCTCCTGACCTGACACCTTGTGCACGAACAGGGCGCCTATTCAATAAGGCGAACTCTTCTGTGACTCCTTTGTCTGCCTTCAACCTCAGGCTACATTGGGACTGATGCACTTTTTTTTCTCTTTTTAGACTTTTTATAGGATGGCATTTTTTTTCCTACTAATATTTTATCAGTGAGTATTAGTTCCCCTTTAAACATATCTTGAAATATTTGCTGCTTTATTTACAACCCAATATTTTTGAAATATATACATCTCTGATGTGACAAAAGATGCTAATATAATAGAATAAGGTCTATAGTCATTCATGTTACAAGCAAGTGTTCAGAATTGTGTTAAACTGGTTTGCTAAAAGACACTTCTGCTTTGTAAAAATGAGAACTAAATTGATTTGATAGAATTAAGCGATAAAGGAAAGGCTTATCCTTGGTAGTTAACCCTGATAGTTATTAGCTTCTAAGAAATACCCTGCCCTTGGGCCTTAATTACTATGTGAAAAATGTAAAGTAATTATTATGGTGTAGAGTGAAAATCTAAAAAATGTTCAACTTCCATTTCCCAGGGATGTTCTGTTCTTATCCTATTGATTTCCTACCAATTAACAAAGATAGTACTACGTTATTATTATATATTTTCTTAGAAACCACTAAAACTATTTTGGAAAGCATATGTATTTGTATGAACTATTTCTTAAAGGTACTTTTGGATTAAAAATTGAGTAATACAAACAAACCATATTTTTGCCATAATGTTTTTCATAGTTATAAAATAATACTAATACTCATAGGAAATATAGAAAAATCATAGAGAAGCTAAAAACTTGAAACCCATACTGTTAATATTTTGTTGAATTTTCTCCTATTTATGAATGCACATTTAACAAGTCAGGAATCAAAACTTATAAATGTCTTAACCTATCTTTTCCACTTATTTTTATATTGGGTTGTTGGAAAAGTCATGACGTATTTTGTCTGTTTTTCAAAGGTCATTTATTTATATAAAGAACAAAGATCAATCAATGATATATTGCCTGTTTTGTTCGATAACCTTTTGCCATCTTTCAGTGAGCTTCATAATTCCTCGTTCATAGAAGGACCTGTCTTTATTTGTGAAAAACTGAACAAGGTGCTGATTCACAGCCTCATTTGAATTGAACAAAACAAGTGGAAGTCTGACGGCGCAAGGTCAGGCGAGTATGGTGGGTGTGTCAACACAATCCCGTCCAAGCTCCAGTAATTTTTGGCAGGTGATCAAACTTGTGTGTGGTCTCACATTGTCGCGATAGAACACAACTCCTTTATAATTAACAAGCTCTCGATGTTTCTGGATGATGTATTTATTCAAACTGTCCACTTGCCGACAGTACACATTCAAATTGATTGTTTGGTTCCTTGGTAGGGGCTCGAAAAACACACCTTTAAAATCCCACCATACTGAGAGCATAACCTTCCTCTGATGAATGTCTGCTTTCGATGTAGTTTGAGGCGAATCATCACGTCGGGACCAAGACCATTTGCACACCACATTGTTGTAAACAATCCACTTCTTGTTACCAGTTATCAGTCACTTCAAAAAGGATCATTTTCCTCATGTTTAATGAGCATATTGCAGATATTTATACGCGCCATCACATGAACTTCTTTGAGTTCATATGGAACCCAAATATCAAGCTTGCTTACGTATCCTAGCTTCTTCAGGTGGTCATGAACACTTGAATGGTGGATGTTCAATGTTTCTGCAATCTCTTGTGTCATGTAACATAGGTTTGACTTGATCAATGCCTTTATTTTATTGTCATCATCCTCGGTGGGCCTCCCTGACCTAGGAGTGTCGTTGAGATCAGAATCACCAGCATGGAATTTTGTGAACCATCGTTGGCACTGACATTCTTGTAGAGCATTGTCACCGTAAACTTTATGCAACTTTTCACAAGCCTGATGCGCATTCTTCCCTTTATGGAAGTAAAAGAGTAAAATATGGCAAAAATGCACAGTTTGGTCTTCCATCTTCAACTTGTAAAATCTTCAAAACTCAACCAAATTGCTCAGTTTTTTTAGAATGAAGCTAGAACTGACAGCTGTCAAATGACATAGCAATAACATAGATGCGGATGATTCTAGTACTTCCAAAAATGAACTAGTGCCATCTGTCGCAAACATGCATCATGACTCTTCCAACAACCCAATATATTGTATATTTTCTTATACCATTAATTTTTTCTGAACTTCCTTTTAATGACTTCTGTTTCACACAGTAGAAGAATGACCAGTTAAGTGACTTCCTATGAGAGAGCATTTAGAATTTCCAGTTTCTAGGATGAAAAGAGTTAAAAGCCATATGTTTCAGGCACTATATTAATAGTCACTTACTTTCTGGAAACATGCTTTCGAAGCAGAAACGCTTTCCCACTTTTTCCTGGTTATCTGTTACAGTCCCGAGGATGGAGTGGCTCGCATGGTCTCCATGTCCCTTGTGAAGGCAGGCAGGGATCATTTGCTCAAACCGCAGAACCCCAGGGAATTGCATAGAGTAGGACTGAACCTGCGATGTATGTAACATCGCCTTGAGGAAGGTGAGCCGTCATGCCTGCCCACGTCCAGCAGGTATGGGCTCCTCCCAGCTGTCCAGAGGCCCCGAGGGACCGCACGCTGGCCTGTTGACTCCAGGGAGGTGTGTGTCTTTGAGGTGGGGGCGCGTGTGCTGTGAAATGGGAATCCGGGCAGGCCAATCTCCAGGCGGGTTTACGGACTCAATGGCTGTTTTAAGAAAGAGAAGAAGCAGTTGCTACAATTTCTGTCCACAAAACAGAGTCCATTTCTACACTGCTCTGTACTGTGTATAAACCAACGAGAAAGAAAACCCTGGAATGTGATTTGCATGGGTGTGGCACGTGCTGGAGACAGCGGCTGATTCGCGTCCCAGGCCTCGCGAGAATGGAGCTGGCCGGGCTCGTTGGGGCGTGCGGTGTCTTTCCTTCACACTCCCTGCTGTTCTCTTCTAGGCCCATAGCACCGGTACCGAGGTGAGGGGAGCTGGCACACCAGGTTGATTATAGAAAACGCTGCATTTCTGCCATGCCCTAATAAGTGCAGTACTGTTTTAATGCCCACACATATGGGAAGCTTTGGCCGGCCGTCATTCTATCATGATACTACTGCTCAGTTATGGGGCCACCCAATACGTCCACGTCCATGCTGCACAGTGTTACAGGGCAAGGAGGTCATGCCCCGTCACCTGGAGCCCCTCGAGCAAACAATGACAGCAGGTGACCCAGGTCTGGAGGAGTGAGGCTTCATAGCTGGGCTATACTAGTTCAGCAAGACCAGCAGCGCACAGCAGTTCACACATACAAACAATCCCTTCGTACGTCAAGGTGAAGATGGAGTCCAGTGACCCACGGCCAGTCACCCAGAGAGCGTTAGCCGGCCTTCCAGGGCAAGGGATGCGAAGCCCACATGGGTCATGCTGTGTGCCCGCTGGCAGGCCTAGTGCCTGGGGGTGCCCAGACAGGGCGAAATAAATATTTATTCAGTGAACAGCAACTGAGCCAACAAACGTTTGACAGTCAAAGCTCATTTCATTACCACAACTTGGCCCTTTGATGGAACCCTCAGGAGTGGCCATGGGAGAAATGGACCCTGGAATTCTTTCAGATAAAGCCTCTGAAATCTAAACAACTGTCGTTTGGAAAGGCAAAATTACAGGGAAAATTTCTTCATGGGAAAGGAGAGACCTTCCCATGACGTGGAATTTTTACCGTGTGAGAGGTTATTCGCTCACTTCCCTTTCAGCATGTGGCTGTAAAATGTAACTAAACCCTGGTGATCCATCCTCGGTAAATTGAATGAAATTTGAACACGCCTCCTTTAGAAAGTGTTTTATTCCTGTGTTCCTGTCAGCTTGAAAGGAAAATGTGTTCTTTGCTTTTAGGCTTTAGATATAAATATGCACACGTGTGAACAATGTTTACAATTATATCATTAAAATCTTGATTTTTGTCTATTTGATTTTTCCAAGAATGAGAGTGGTGTGATTGTATCAGGTATTAATGCTGGGCTTCCAGCAGCATTTCCTTGAATTTCCCCCTTTCTCCCAAATATTTGGTTTAAACATTTCTAAGTAAAATTGAACAGAATATAAATGTTTATAGGAGCTTTCCAATTGCAACTTTCATCAATAAAAATGATTGTTTTACTCATTTACCCCAAACCTTACTTTGCTTTTCAATAATATTGCTATATCTGGTATTTAAAAAATGTACATTTACACAGTATATCCACTTGTATTCGCCCATTTTTTAAACACTGATTGGACTTTTTCACCTAATCAGAGTTTCCCACAGTGTGTTTCATTTAAAATAATTTCAGTAACAGGTAAAGCTGACCTTCCTTTAGATATTGTTATTCAGTGTTGAGCCTAATATGCTGATAACTTTGCTTTCAAAATGGTGCTTTTTGTATGTGTTATCTCATATATATATTTTTTTCCCTCTGGCGATTTGGAGGTAAATAAATCTTCTAAAAATGTATAGTGCTTTGCCTTAGTCAGTATTCTGGGGTTACACGTGACCCAAACGTCACTTGAACGAGCTCGGGTATGACGCAGACTGTTAGCGGGAGGAACTCTGTGGAACGACAGTGTAGGTACAAGGCCTCACGGAGGACAGGCGACACGAGGATTGTCTCTCGTCTGCTTCCCTCCGCGCGCGGCTGCGTCCTGGCGGGCTGGCTTCTCCCACCGCCAGAGGCCGCCTCTTCGCCACCGTCTCTGCTCAGCTGAAAAGGCGGGCCCAGGGGATGGCTTTATTAGGCCCAGTTGGGTCATATATCCGTTCTCCACAAAATAACTGGGGCTGGGCTGGGGAGTGCGGGGGAGGGGCCCAGGGACGTTTGTCCGCGTCTCTCATTGCTCATCTGTTTTCACGTTTTACTGAACAGATTCCATATGGGATCATTTGCATTATGCTGTATGGCTGACTTCGTTCTTCCTAAAGGTTTCTGACCCCTGGCTCCTTTGTCAGTGTGTGTACATTTGTGACTTCATTCTTTTATGTCCTTGTTGACTAGAGTACATAGTCGATATGCTTAGTAGGAAAATAATCTTTGTTGTTGTTGTTGTTGAATATTGTCTGGGATTATAGTGGTCTGTGGGCAAATCGTTTTCTTCAAAACTCTGTAGCTGTGGCTGTTGTCTGTCATTTGATTCATGAAGTAGAAATCCTAAACCAGTCTAATGTGTTCTAGTTATTTTTCTTAATAGGTAATAAATCGGTGCTGCTCTTCAGAAGTATAAGCAAAGAAATATTCTGGAAAGGTCTAGCAATACAGGGCAGTCTCTGCTCACTGTCAGGCGAGGCAGCCGGGCTCCGTCTGTGCAGCCAGCTCTCCCGCAGCCCTCCGCATCGCCAATGTCTGCTCATCCACATTAGGTAACAAACACACACGTGTGCACACACTGATTTTCCGTAACGCTGAGAAACATTCCCTATGAGTGGAGCAGTGGGTCTGCTCCTTGGGTCTTCTTTCAATTCAGATTGACCTGTCTTGTATCAGGGGATGGTTTTAAGGTTTTAAATTCTTGCCTTTTAAAAGTCTTTAAAATTTTTGCCCCACAGTGGCAGAACCGAACGTCCTCTTTCTCAACTGGCTTGGTTCCTGAGGAGTGGAAATTTAGAAGCTTGGTCCCACTCTAGAATTTAAAAGCAGCCCAGGGGCTCTCGTGCCAGCATCTGTGTAATCCTGATGCCTGAGGACCGGAAACGAGTGTCAAGCTTGCCTCTCACCGTTGCTTTTTCTGTTGTCACCTTATTTTCTTCCTCCTTCTTTTAACAGTCCTCATCTTTCCCCCAGAAAGCTCCAGTGTTGAAAGAGGTAGTGATAGTTCCCGTGCTGCCAGCAGTGAAGCACAAATGTGGGGCTGCGTTCTGGCGACGAGGGACTGTGACATGGTAAGCCACCAGAGAGCTTCAAAGTGGCCTGACTTGTACAACATCACTCCAGCTGCTTCTCTAAGAAGTGACAGAGGGAAGCGAAGGCGCAGGAAGGGGACAATTAGGAAGATGTTTCAGTTATCCAGGGGACACATTGAGGGTGTCTTGGGCTGGGATATGGTCCAGGGACCAATGAGGAACAGATGGGTTACGATGGATTTTAAAGGCAGAGCCAAAATATTTGCCGTTGTGTTGGCTATGAAGTGTGAGAAAGGGAGATGGCTGATGAATTTTTGACCTGAGCAATTGTAGGAACAGAATTGCAAAGATGGAAACTGCAATAAGGGGAGATCATTTGGAGGGAGGGATCAAAGGGCATGTTAAAAAATCACTTTCTAGAGGAGGGAAAGAAGGAACCGGAAACATGGAGATAAAGAAATGGTAGCTAGCATCAGCTGAATACATATTTTTGTGCCAAGTTTTTTCCTATGGGTCATTAAATTCTCATGAACAAACACGTGGGCAAGATATTATTTGCAGCCCACAACATGCTCAAGTGCAGTGATGGTTCTAACTAAGAGATGATGATTGGATTTCTTCCTTCTCTTAACTCATCACAGGTTGTTTGCTGCATGCTATGCAGGGGACTGCTTACCTCTTATTACACATGTTAGTTTAAATTTCCTGCAAAACATCAGACAAGCAACGATTCTCTACAGCTCCTTTAATCAAGGAACCTTTTCATGAGGGATCACATTTGCATTATTGATTTAAATTGAGTGCATTTTTTTTTTAAAGAAAAAGAGATGGGGCCGGTGTTAGGGTGAACCTGGTTGATACACACAAGAAGCAATCAACGGCAAATGTCCAGGGTCTGTGGGTTTGCCTGCAAGGTCAGTGGTGCAGTCAGACCACCAGGGTGGTGTCCAGAGTGGGGAGTCAGATACTTATAACAGGGAAGGAGAGATTGGGCTGATTGCACGCTGGCCAGTTGGGCTCTGGGAACCACATTCTAATCGATGCCATCCATCAGCAGTCTTGTATTTATTACATTTTTCTCATGAGGTGGTCAATTTGCTCTCCCTTAGCAATTGCCGAAGCAAGGCTGTTAGTCACTCATCTCTAGTTTCTTATAATAGAAGCTGTCTTTTTCTTCTTTCAAAATAACTTTATAAGATAAATTAAGAAATACTCAGTGGAGGGTATCTTGAAAACTCAAACTATATATAGGAGAATTTTTGTTTCCATTCACCCACGTTTCCATTATAAAGAGATAACTTCTATTATTTTGTGACTATGCTTTCTAGTTTTTCTTTCTTCAGGCTTTTGAAGTTTATAACTGAATTCAAGCTGTTTATACCATAAATTTTTTACTTATTATCATTGCAACATAACCATTTCCTAAATTTATTAAAAATGCTTATAAATATCAATTTAAATGATCGCATATGATTCCACCCCATGGATGTGCCACTGTTTTAATTATTTTACTTTTAGAAGACATTTTTATTATTTTTTTCCTCATTCCCATTATGAAGAAGCTGAGTTGCAATAATTTTTCCTGACTGGTATTTGCATATCACCTAGTAAAATTATTTTGCTTAAAAAACCACAAATGGTTCTGTATAGTATCTATAAGCCCCAAACTCTAAAATGTGCATTTTTCACCTCGAACCTTTCCCTAAGCTCGAGCCTCATGTGAATTTGCTTCCCTCCCGTCCCCTCTTGCATTCCATGGCAGTGCCGAATGGGACTCTCCTGTGTCCAGCTGCAGCCTATGTCTCCACCTCATACCTGTTCATCTCCCAGGCTGCCTGTCGCAGTAAATTGTACCACCGTCCATCCATCTTGTGTTCAGTCCAAAATTATAGGCACCCATGCATTTTAATCAACTCCATTTATTCAACATTTAAACACAGAATATTTTTTTTTTTTGGTAGAGGGCAGTGTCACTGGCCCTCATTTGTGGGATCCGAACGGGGCCCTCTGGCGTTCTAAGCCAGCTCTTAACCATCGCGCCACTCGGCCGGCCCAAACACAGAATATTTTTAAGTAAAGGGAGTGTTCGAACACATTTTAATTATGTATTATAACTAGAAAAAAATTAGACCAAATTTGACCCATTCATTTTACCAGTGAAACAGACTAGACGATTTGTAGGTAGCTAAAGTTTATTTACCTGTAATCAAAAGCCTGTGTGATGAAAATATTGTAGGGTTGGCCTCTGATCCATTATTGGGGGAAAGAGGCAGTTTGTACCGTGATTTCACTCCATAATAATGTATTAAATGTTGATTTGAATCGTAACTGCTCTCTTGTGCTTGTTCATAAAAACCAAGCAGCTGAAGACATGCTTCCCAGATACGTTTCATTGAATGGTTCAATCACCACCATCTAACTACACCCAGAAACTTGGGCCAACTTTCATTCCTTATGTACTGGTGACGACTTTAAAATGCCAATCATTGTATCCTGATTCATTAAAACAGATTCTTTGGTTTCACCAAACAGCATGTTTTTCTTTATCTTTAGCAATCTAATTTTGATTAAATTAAAGTACCATGTCACAACTTATTTTTATTTCTGAGTCTGAACTCGCTCTGTAGCTTACCTCTAAATTCTCAAAGATAAATGATATATTAATAAATCCATCATCAGATTTAATGACAATGTGCACATATAACAATTTTATTTGCACTAAAAGTAATCCTTTCACTTGAGAAACATTGAGTTTTCACAAGTAATATGTATATAAATAGATTCCCTCATACTTTCTGAATGAGTTGCTTCTTTGTTGAATTTCAGTCTTTTATTGCTATATATGACTTGTCCTGCGCATGTTTTCTCCTCAGGCCTTGACTCCTGTGCTGGGACACTAGGATTTTAATGAAAATAATAGTGTGAGTGCTTCATGAACTTTCTATGGTCTAGAGTTACTGCTTTTCTCCTTGCTGCTTATCCAGGAGAATCGCAACGTTCCCTCACTCTATTTCAGAATGAACTCTCTCTGGCAGTTGTGGGGTAATAAATGCAATATTGAGCTAAAAGTCCAAAGACCAGCATGATTATAAAGCTTTGTTTGTAGACTCCTCAAAGATCCTAAAAGGGATAAGATGAGTGGAGCATAAGCCCTTCAAATATTTGACGAGAAGTCTTTTATTGGTTTCACACACAATTTAATGATTCACCCTCAGGAATCATTTTTGCTTTTTTGCATCTATTTGAAATATTTTTTCTTTAATATATTCATCCCTTAAATAGTTAATTCTGTAGAACAAAAACCATTATTAGTAAACTGAAATTTACTGAGCAGTCTCGGTGTGTCAGGATTTATTAAATAATACCTAACACACGGCTGTAGAAAAAGAGCTAAAAATTTTAAGTGGTAATCAATACGAAGTGTCAAAGAGTGAAGCCCCATTTAATCTCTGAGGGCAAAAGCACTGGACACAGGATGATTCAGGCTTTGAGTCCTGCTTTCCGTCTCTGTTTCCGGAAGCAACGCAGCCCTGTGCTTTATTTGTGGCTTTAGTGAATGCTAGTGCCCTGCGTAGTCTCCACACGTTTGCTCTCATCCTCTTCCAGGTCTCAAGAAGACTCGAGTGCTGGCGTCTGTCAGACGTGGTCCTTTAGCATCCTGGGGTCTCCGCGTGGTGGTGTGCTCACCAGGGACCCCAGTCTTCAGCCAAAGGCTCCCTTCCTTGTTCCTGGCCTGGGACCTCACTTTCTTGTCACTGTTCCCTTGAGGGTCACAGCTTGACACTTCCACATACACAGGGCAGACCTTCAGGGTGTTATCCTCCCCTCCTGGAGTTTTAAGTTAGTTCCTGACTTTATGAAGCCACACACAGTCGCTCATCTTCCGGTCTGCTGAAGCACTGGGTCAGGCCAAACTTGTCACAGTAATGTCTGCCCACGTGGCTGGCCACAAAACTCAGCAGCACAGTCACAGTCCCCAGCAGAGGGGACCACGCTGGCTATTCTCACCCACTCTGGTATTTGCAGGGCAGCCAGCAGGACCTCTTCCTCTCACACTCATTCTTCTTGGGAGGGGAGCCAGACTTCCTCCTTCCCTTGGCTCACCACAAAGCCTCAACACAAGACGGGGAGCAGAGCCCTGTGAAGGCTGTTCAGGCAGAGCATGCCACCTTCCAGCTGCCTGCCCGCGAAGGTCTGTCTTTGCTCCTGAGGGGGCTCTTTTCCTTACCCAGATCTTGACATTTCTTTTTTTTTTTTATTGTAGTGGGTGTTTCAGCCTCGAGGATGATGCCCCCCCCCCACCTCCCCAGGGTTTTCATGGAAATCCTCACCTGGGCGGTGCTTCCAGCAGAGACGGTGGGAAGCGAGAGCAACCCCTTGATTTTTAAGATCACGAAACAGAACTCAGTTTCAGTGAATAAATTCCATAAATAAAATAAATGGCAGAATAAGTCTTGGTGAGGTTATTCACAACCATGAAAGGTTTAGACATGTAAATTCTTTTGATGCGTGAATACGGTACCAGGAATTCCACCCACACATCTGGCCTGAGCATGCCCCCAACACGCGATGTGATGTCCCCTGTTGTCCTCTCATTTCTCCTCACTGTGACAGCCTACAGCAGAGGGGAGAGCCGGTGTCAGGGTGTTGGATATACACATTCAAAATTCCGATATAGCAAAAGATAGGTCTGTGACTCTGGGCAAGCGATTTTTTTATATTTACAATGGGCAGTAATAATAGGATTATTGTGAGGCTTAAATGTGATAATACATGTTTAATCTAGTGGCTGGCATATTGTAAGTCTGTGGTGATTATTAAATATTGATTTGAAAACTTTCCCTCAAAATCTCCCCAAACCCATTTATCATCCCCCATTATACTTAGCCCTGCCATAAATAACAAAACAATTATTTAGAAAGTACATGTATGTCTCCATTTAAATGGAGCCCAACAGCTCACTTCGTTTTGAAGACATTTAGAAGAACTGATGCTTAAAGAAAAATGCCTGATATTTATCTCCTACTCACTTTCAGTTAAATAAACGCATGTTTCTGGTCAATGTTTAAATTTTCTATAGTTTACATTTTCTATAGTTTATACCATCTGCAGTAAAAGTTCTAGGTTTTGACTATTAAGAGAACACTGTAGAAAGCTTTATAAACTTGAACTTTACAATTTCATTAAATGTGTTTGGCATATTGAAGGGGTGGATAATTACTGTAAAATATCAAAATGTGAAACATAGTAACCTGCACAAAACAGGTGGCTGAATCGTTAGAACAGTAGCTAAGTTAATTAATTCTAGGACACATTGTAAACTCCACAGAAGGCTTTGGGTAGTTAAAGTAACACAAATTACTTTGCTATGATTAATAAGGTTCTTCTACATACGAAAGGAATTAAGGCTGATTAGATACCATTTTTAAGGGTTATCCAAGTTTGATACATTTGTATAAATCAACATAAGAAAGCTGGAAAGAAAAAATTGAAAATAGGCGTAGTAACATATAAAGCTAAGATTTACCATTTTTCTAGTCCATACTATATTTTGAAGGTAGCACCTTGTATTTCATCACTTTCATTCCAATTACAGAGAATGCTGATATTTTGTGAATGTAGGAACAAGGTTGTATTTTCTTTGAATATATTTTTAATCAAAATCCTATACTTAATATTTTCAGAGAACTGTTCACATGCCTACAAGCAAATTTTTATGTTATCAAGTGACTGATTAATAGAGGTTTAGGCCTATATTCATGTGTATAAATAGTCTGAAATGAGGTATATAAAATTACTTTAAAATGGAAGTTAGAAGGATATAAATCTAAGGATAGAATATCTAATCACAAAGGATAATTATTTGCAGCTACTTATCTTCTAAATCACTGATTTGATCCTCTGCTGCATCTAATCTGTTGATTCCCTCTAATGTGTTCTTCATTTCAGTTATTGTGTTCTTCATTTCTCACTGGTTCTTTATGATTTCTACCTCCGTTTTTATGCTTCTATCTCTCTGTTGAAGTTCTCCCTGAGATCACTGAGCATCCTCATAACCAGTTTTTGGAATTCTGTGTGTGGTAGGTTGCTCATCTCCATTTTGTTTAGTCCTTTTTCTGGAGCTTTGTTCTGTTCTTTCATTTGGGACATGTTTCTTTGTGTCCCCATTTTGGCTGCCTCCTGTGTTTGTTTCTATGTATTAGGCAGGGCTGCTGTGTCTTCCAGTCTTAGTAAGGTGGCTTTATGTGGTAGGTGTGCCATGGGATCCAGTGGCCAGTCTCCCTGCTCACCAGAGTTGGGTGCTCTAGGGGTGTCCCTTGTGTGGGTTGTGTGTTCCCTCCTGTTGTGGCTGAACCTTGGTTGCTGTTCGCACATCACTGAGAGGGATTGACCCTCAGACTCATTGGTTGTGAGGACTGGCTGTGACTACAGTGGAGGAGCTGCTGTGCAGGGGCTGACCTGCTGGAGCAGGAGTCACGTTAGCCGGGCTCTGGTGCCCGCCCAGTGTGCCCTTTGGGTGTGTCGTCCTTGGAGGCAGCCGGGTGATGCGCCAGCTCAGCTGGAAGCTGGCCACTGAACATGCCAGCCCCAGGGCCACGTGGATGGGACTAGCGCGGCCTGTGCCCTGCCTGGGGCCACCTGGAATGAGCCACAAAGCAATCCACAGATGGCCGTGGCCTGTGCTGTGCTTGGCAGTGCCTTGAGAGGCCAAGCCACAAACCACGGCCGCTGCCGCTAGTGCCAGGCTTAGGGCTGCTCAGCTCGAGTTACGAGACATGCCGAAGCCAAATGCTGCGTGTTTGGGTTTTGTGAACCTTTGAAAGATTTTAGGAAAGTCTGCAACATGAGCTAAGACAGGCTGTTTGTATGGAAAAGCCACTGGGAGCGGCTTGGGTGTGTCCCAAAGCTGGGAGGGGCGGGGTCTCAGGGAATCAGGGCGGGGCAGGCGCAAGGTGATAGACAGTGTGATGGAGACGCAGGCATGACGTCTGCTTGCACGTGTGCGTCTGCACGCAGGGAGGGGGCGGGCTCATCAGGGAAACAATAACTTACACCGGCTCCTCTGTCGGGTGAAAACTTCCCCTCCAGCCGTCACCCTGAGGCCTGACAACTCAGTTCCTCTCCGTATGTCCCTGTCACCTTTAGAGCCGCTGCCCCAGCGCTGGAGCTCGAGCGAGTGAGTCCACCAGCAGGTGAGTCCGTGCATCGTCCCTTTAGGAGGAGCACCTGGGGCTGCAGCTGCCTCGTCTCGCTCAGCCACAATCTCTGCTGGTTTTCACAGCCAGAAGTTATGGGACCTCTCCCCCCAGCGCTGGACCCCTGGGCGTGGGAGGGGCTGGGACCCCTTGCTCCTTGGGGGTTGGGGGGATATCCTCAGCCAAGGTGTCCCTCTTGATTTTTAATGGTCACACGTGGGTGTGGGATCAGCCTGTTCTGTGTCTCTGCCGCTCCTACCAGTCTTGTCGCGGCTTCTACTGTCCTTAGTTGTAGGGCTTTGGTTCAGCAAGACTTCACGCAATTCTCAACTATATTTGTTCTGTGGTTTAGTTGTAATTGATGTCGTCATGGGAGGAGGTGAGCACAGCATTTACCAGTTCTGCCGTCTTGACTGGGGGAAAAAGAATTTGCATCTTGATCTGGTTTTGATATCCAAATATGTGTGGCTTCATAAAAGGAGTAGTGAATTGTTCCTTTCTCTTCCATTTCCAGGAAGACATGTGTAGGACTGATATTATTTCTTAGTTGAACATTTGGCAGAAACCATATAACCTGCACTTTTATTTGTGGAATGTTATTTTAAGTACACATACAGTTTCTTTAATAGATATAGGCCTGCTCGGGTTATCATTTCATCTTGAGGGAATTATGGTAGTTTGTATCTTTTAAGGAATTAGTCCATTTTAACTGAGTTAATTTATGGAGAGAGAATTGTTACTAGTATTCTCTAAATTTTTAAAAAATATCTTTAGTGTTTGTATTCATATCCCCTTTTATTTCTGATATTGGTAGTTTGTGTCTTCTATTTTTTTCTTGATCAGTCTTGCTTGAAGTTTATCAATTTTCTTTATCTTTTCATAAAACTAGCTTTTGAATTATTTCTTTATTTTTATTGTTTTAAATTTATTGATTTTTTTAAAATTAAAGTTTATTGGGGTAACAATTGTTAGTAAAGTTACATAGGTTTCAGGTGTACAATTCTTCTATAATACATCATCTATATATCACATTGTGTGTTCACCACCCAGAGTCAGTTCTCCTTCCATCACCATATATTTGACCCCGTTTACCCTCATCTACCACCCCCTCCCCCCTTACCCCTGGTAACCACTAAGCTATTTATTGCCTGTGTCTATGAGGTTTTGTTTCTTCATTTGTTTGTCTTTTATTTATTTATCTTTAAATTTTTATTCCTTCTGCTATTTTTGGCTTCAATTTACTATTTTTTCCCTTGCTTTTTAAGCTAGAGGCTGATACTTTTATTTTGAAACCTTTCTTCTTTTCCATTGTGTATATACACCACATCTTTATCCAATCATCTGTCGAATGACATTTTGGTTGTTTCCATGTCTTGGCCACCATAAATAATGCTGCAATGGACATAGGAGTACATACATCCTACGGATAAATGTCTTCAGATTTTTTGGGCATATACCCAGGAGGGGGATTGCTGGGTCACATGGTAATTCTATTTTTAATTTTTTGAAGAACCTCCACACTGCCCTCTGTAGTGGCTGCACCAATCTGCATTCCTACCAACAGTGTATGAGGGTTCCTTTTTCTCCACAGCCTCGCCAACACTTGTTATTATTTGTCTTGTTGATGATAGTCATTCTAACTAACTGGTGTGAGGTGATACCTCATTGTGGTTTTGATTTGCATTTTCCCTAATAGCTAGTAAAGTTGAGCATTTTTAAATGTATCTGTTGGCTGTTTTTGTGTCTTCTTGGAAGAAGTTTCTGTTCATGTCTTCTGCCTGTTTTTTAACTGAGCTGTTTGTCTTGCTGTTGTTGAATTGTATGAATTTCTTATATATTTTGAATATTAGCCCTTTATGAGAAGCGTTGTTTGCAAATTCCATTGGATGCCTCTTTGTTTTGTTGATAGTTTCTTTTGCTGTACAGAAGCTTTTTAGTTTGATATAGTCCCATTCATTTATCTTAGCTTTTACTTCCCTTGCCTTTGAGGTCAAATTCATAAAATTCTCTTTGAACCCAAGGTCCATAAGTTTAGTACCTATGCTTTCTTCTATGTAGTTTATTGTTTCAGTCTTATGTTTAGGTCTTTGATCCATTTTGAGTTAATTTTGGAACATGGTGACAGATAGCAGTCTAGTTTCATTCTTTTGCATGTGGCTTTCCAATTTTCCCAGCACCATTTATTGAAGTGGCTGTCTTTTCTCCACTTTATGTTTTTGGCTCTTTTATCCTAAATTATCTGTCCATATTTATGTGGATTTATTTCTGAATTTTCAATTCTATTCCATTGGTCTGTGTGTCTGTTTTTCTGCTAATACCATGCTGTTTTGATTATTGTTGCTCTGTAGTACAAGCTGAAGTCATGGAGTGTGATACCTGCAGCATTATTCTTTTTTCTTAAGATTGCTTTGGCTATTTGTGATTTCATACAAATCTGATGATTTTTTTTGTCTATTTGTTTAAAAAATGTCATTGGGATTTTGATGGGGATTGCATTAAATCTGTATATTGCTTTGGGTAATGTGGTCATATTAACTATGTTGATTCTTCCAATCCATGAACACAGACTGTCTTTCCATTTCTTTGTGTTTTTTTCAATTTCATTAAAAATGTCTTATAGTTTTCAGTGTATAGGTCCTTCACAGAGAGACAGATATTAACATTGTAAAGTATAATGGTGGATTCCTCTGTTTCTTCATTTAGTTAAGGTTTATTTTATACCCTCAATTTAGTCTATCTTGGTGAATGTTTCATGTGCACTTGAAAAGAATGTACATTCTGCTGTTGTTGGCTGGTGTTTCATTTCATGTATTTTGAAGTTCTGTTTCTAAATTTTGGAATGTGATATTAAATTATATTTAAATAACCCCAAAAAAGGCAGAAACAAGTTAACAGAAGAATAAAAGGCAAAGGGGATAAAAGAAAACAAACAAGCAAGAAAGGTAGATTTAAATCCAACCACAATTAATTAATATAAATAATCATTGTATTAAATATAAATGTTCTAAACACTCTAAATAAAAGACAGAGATTGTCAAAATAATTGGATAAACAGAAAATCAAACAAAATTCAACTATACGCTATTTACAAAATTAAATTGAAATATGATAGAGAAAGGCTAAATGTAAACTGATGGAAACAATGTGCCATGCAAATGCTAATTGAAATATAAACAAACAAAAAAATAGAGTGGCTGTATCATATATCAGAAAAAGTAGACTTCAAACAAGCAAAATGATCAAGGATAAAAAGAAAAATCACATGTTCATAATAAAATCAATAGAATCCGCAGAACTTAATTCTATTCCATTAAATGGATGATGGCTCAATAGGTTCCTGCAAGAAAGTTAAGGTTTGTGGTAATAGTAAAAAAAAACAAGACAGAAAAAAAGAATAAAGAAAGCTGACCATTCTTATACGTTCATTATAAAATGTTTATAAGGCACATTATGAGATACAATCTATTCATATACATAAAAAAATATATATGTATAATTGAAGTGTGCTTTACATCTATTCTTTTTAGTAGTGAAGTTAAAAAGTTCAATTTGGGTAAATATTGCACAGTAAGTTCAGATTTCAAAATCCCCTTCTGTTTGCATAACATGGAAATTAGAGATAAAATGTAAAAAGACAAAAAAGCACAAAGATAGAAAACATAGCTCTGAGTAAATACAAGATTCACTTCCCTGTGGATCAAAAGTTGAACACATACCAGACAAACATCAATTAGAAAAATCCATGGATACATTAAAATTAGGTAATGTGCACTTTAAAGAAAAATAAGTAATGTTACAGATCTAGAGGACCAGTATTTAATAATGATAGACTTAATGAGCTAAAAAAGTTAACCTCCAGTCCTACAGATGAGAGATGTGGGCATGGTGTGCAAGATGGCTCAGTGTTCACAGAGTTCAAGATGTTTGTGCACTTAAAAATGGTCTCAAAATAAATAATAAAAAGCAACAGAACTGATGGAAGAAAGCTTGGAAAATCCTCAATAATAGCAGAGTATATGAAATATACTTTTAGTTCCTAAATTTTCAGGCAGACACAATATTTGTATAGCTATAGAAGATTTTGAATGTCACACTGAATAATTTTAATGTGTCACCCCAAATTCTTGCCTTCTTGTGTTCATATTCTGTACAAGCCCTGGAACTTCAACATGAAGGGCGGCTACTGCCCCTGTGAGTAGGTGATGTTCTATGGCACGGCTGACTTTACGAAAGCGAGGTGGCCCTGAGTGCATTTCACGAGCGGGTAAGTCAAGGTGAAAGTCAGAAGCAGAGGGAGTCAGAGGTTCAGAGTGAGAGAAACTGAACACGAGAGAAACACCTTATTGCTGGCTTTGCGTATGGGGGCGCCACATAGCAAGACATGTGGGTGGCCTCTGGATGCAGATGGTGGCCTCTGCCTGACAGCCAGCCACAGGGACCACAGTTCTACAGCCACAGGAACGGGGTGTGGCCAACAGTCTGCATGCGCCTTGAGGAGAGAATGTAGCCCATTGGCTTCTAGACGTCAGCCTGGCAAGGAGGGCTCTAAGCGCGGGCTCCAGCCACAGCTGGCTGGAGTTCTGATCCAATTCTAAGTTACTACGTGTGTGGCTGCGTCTTATGCAACAGTGAAAACTAATGACAGAAATTGACAGGCATATATTTACCGGAAGTTGTGGAAGACCTTTGCAGAGAAAACCTGTAAAACTCAACATCATCAATATAGGAATTTTCACCAAAGTTATGTATGTGTCCAGTGATATTCCAATGAAAATATGAACATAATTAGTTTTTGTGCTTGAAAAAAACATTGTAATACAGTATTTATGTGGGAGGTCAAGCTATGAAGATAAGCCAAGTTGATTTCAGAGTGAAAAGGCTCAGCTTACTTTCATTCTGTTGGTGAGAGTATAAACTGATAAAACATGTCTATAAATTCCAAGTCTAGGAATGTGTCATAATGAAAAATATAAGTGTGCAGAAACCCCCACAAGACACACATATACCAGTGCACGAAAACTATGCCTTAAGGAATAGCATAGATTGTAAATGTGTACACATTATATATACACATAAAGCATGCCCTTTTCTAGTGGAGTTATTAAAGAAATTATATAGCATTCCCTCAAAGAGAGCTGTTATCAGCCATTATTGACATGGAATGATATCCACAGTGTATTTTATGTGACATAAGACAGTGAATACACAAGTGGACCTTCTTTCCCAACCAATGAGAAACTCTGGTGGATTTCCACTCCCCTGGGGACAGCTTCACGCAGGAGAAAGGTGACTTTCCGAGATGCGGGAGCAGCAGCAGAGGCACGCTCAGATACCAGCGCCTGTCCTCTGAGGAGAGCAGGTATTATTCCGCCACAGGCGTTTGGCTCATCAGGAGGGGTGTGCACCCCGACACTATGGGGTATCAGCCAAGGAAGAGCCAGCCAGTGCTGCAGAATGAAGTGGTGAGCTAGCTGAGAAACATCTGGAAGAAGAGTCTGGGTGTCGATGAAGGAAGGGCCGAGAGCAACAGGCACGCAGCCACACGCCTGAGGGTGGCACTGCACATGAGGGAGCAAATCAATTGTAATGGAGATTTTTATGGTTTTTATTGAGGGGTGAGTGGTAGGAACAATCCCACTCGCCTCCCCAGTGAAAGCCACAGTAAGTTCTGGGTGGCTCCCCACCAGTCCTGCTGCTGTGATGGGAAGGGCTTCATGGGAAGAGCATGAAATGAGAGGTGTGATGAATTGTGTGCCCAGGACGGATGCAGCCACGTGGGCGCTGTGTGTTTACTGCCTGTGTGAAAACAAGGGAGCTGTGTAGCAGGGCCCTCGATGAGACACACAAAAATGTTAGCGGTGCTTATTTTGTGAATAACTTCAGTTTCTTCCTTTCACGTTTATATAGAATCTGATTTTTAATAACAAACAAGTGCTTATGGTTAGAAAATATATTACTTCCATTAAAAATCTGTGCTAATTGGGTGGGCTGTTTTCTCCTCATTTAGACTTTCACCAGCACCAACTGAGCATGGGTAATATGCCAGGTGTCATGTATTTCTTGGCGTGAACATTTTTATTTTATGCAAAGACCCCCCATGAGCTTGGCCAGGGCGCTCTGAGTACCGTGCAGGAGCGTGAGGCGCTTTCCCCCAGCCTTTCCTTCTACTTGTCCTTGTACAGGTGTCAGCCTGTGTCACAATAGCAAGGTCACCCCACCTCCTTCTCCCTCCTCCAAGTGCTGCAGAGGGGTGGGCCCCACTGAATGGCTTGTACACTTAATCCTGTCTGGGTACCTGTATCTCAAGGGTCCCAAATGACACCTGGTGACACTGGGGCAGCTACACAAGCCTGACCTGCACGCACACCTGGCTGGCATCACTGATAGCGCCTGTCATGCAGCGTCACCTGGTAATTCAGCCCCACTGATACTCAAGCCAAAGACACCAGGTACAAGGACCGAGTGAGAAGCATCTTGATTGTGCCCGAGCGCAGCCTGGGACGCAGAGGCTGCTCTGCCAGGTCTTGCTTGTGGCTCTTTGCTTCTCTGTCCCTCACCTGGCATCTACTTAGCGCCTCACTGGCTCTCCCGGACGTCAGTGCTGTTGCCCTGGGATAAGGTTGCCTGTATTTCTGAGTTGCCTCACAGGGTCTCCCACGAAAATTTTGAATGAACACATGACCAAATATATCAGCAAAACATTCTATATACACCTAACTTGGTGATTATCTTATGCTATAATCGAAAAACAGGCACTTGTTTTTCTGTACATAGTCCTGACAATAAATGTCAGTCTCAGACAATATTTATCCATCAAAAATGCTGGCAGAAAGAGGTCAAAATATTCATAACAGCATTCCTTGGGTAGTATATCGATGTATCATTTAAAAAAATATTGCATAAATTTCCTGTATTTGGCATATAGATCAGTCAGAGACCAGTCAAGAGAGAGAGAGAACACAGCCGCTACATAAACAGAAGCATTTAGTATAAGGAATTATTAACCTGATGTTTCAGAACTAGGATGACAAAAATAAAGCACGGAGGCATCACAGAAGAGCAATTGTGCGAAGCAGCTGACGCCCTTAGAGCTTGGGGGACAAAGGGAGGAAACTGTAACTATGAAAGCGTGGATGCCTGGGGAGGCCGTGTGGAGCTGAGAGCCCAGACGGACCCACAGACCGCAGCCCCGACCTCTGAGCCGGGCGGGAGTCACGGCCACTCTACCTTCAGGGTGTGCGGTCCCCTCCCCAGCCCAGCCACACCCTCTTCCCCTGGTGCTCCCCATCAGCTGCACCGGGAGCCAGACGCCAGGCAGAAATGAGGTTGTCAGAGCCCAGGCCCAAACAACTAAGGAGATAAGCTCCAGTTAGAAGCTGGGGAAATGACGTAATGCCTGAGGGGGCATGTGCCACTTCAGCTGGAAAATGCCACACACACACACACACACACACACACACACGTACACATCACACACACATACATGTACACACCACTCACATGCACTCACATGTGCACACACACATGCATACACACACTCACACGCACACACACCACACACACACTCACATGCACACACGTGTACACATCACACACACATGCACACACATGCACACACCACTCACACTCACATGTGCACACGTACACATGCACACACATACACTCACATGCACACACACTCACATGCACACACACCACACACACACTCACATGCACACACACCACACACACACTCACATGCACACACACATGCATACACACCACACACACACTCACATGCACACACATGTGTACACATCACGCACACACCACTCACACTCACATGTGCACACGTACACATGCACTCACATACACTCACATGCACACACACCACACACACACACTCACATGCACACCACACACACACTCACATGCACACACACCACACACACACTCACATGCACACACACCGCACACACACTCACATGCGCACACACCACACACACACACACACACACGCCCTTTATTAAAGGCAACAGCCCATCTAATTCTTGGGTGGGAACCAGCACACAATAAAGTTCATTGGGCAGAACTTCCAAGGTTAGTCGGCCACTGACAGGCTAATTGGAATAAACAAAATGTGAGGTTAGAGCTCGCACAGTGCCTGGCTTGTAAAACAAAAACCACGACACTCAATAAACCTTCCTTGGAAGGAAATCTTGGGAAATCATCATGAGCTGTAAATTTTGAGGACTTGGCTTCCAGAGGTTGAGAAGGGGAGAGTAGACTTGGGTAGCGGCTCTTACATGTGCGGGCTCAGCTCTTTCCTGTTGAAGAAGGAAGGGGTTTGATTTTGGCCCGTGTGTGAATGAACGGCCAGCAAACACACACGACATTGGTGACTGCGTTTGGACAGTTGTGTCCATCAGGGTCCAGGCAGGAACCAGAACCACCCCAGATCCTTCATTTTTATTTATTTATTTATTTTTTTTTATTTAGCTGAGCCATCCTGCTACCTGTTGGCAGCTCAGTGGCTGCTCAGCTCAGGCTGGACTCGAACCGCTGTTGCTCAGAGCCCAAACTCTTGAGCGAGCTCTTAACCAACTGAGCCACTCGGCCGGCCCAGAACCACCCCAGATCCTTCAAATGAACACACTTGATTGACGGGACCGCCCAGGGTGCGGGCCACGCTTGGGGGCAGCAGGTGGAGTTCTGAGAACCCCTGTGGCAGGGAGCTGGCCCATCCGGGGTCGAAGGAGCACAGGGCTGCTAGGACATCACTGGGTCCAAAGGAGCGGTGCCCCCTGGAGAGTGACAGTGTGGACGAGCCTTGTCACGGTCAGAGAGGCAGCTCCACAGAGACTGAGCGAGCAGAGCACCTCAAACTCCGCTCCAGCCCTGCCGGCTTGGGCTGCCCATCCCCCGCTGGCCAGCCCTCACCGGGACCCGGGCCGTTCTGAAGGCAGCCTGGCTGTGCAGTTTACAGCAGCAGAGTTTCTGCTAAAATCAGGGCTAGCATGAGTGGGAGGTGAACTAGAGCGAGAACAGCCAGCCGCTACTGGAGCCCAGTCTGTGAATGAGTGGATTTCTCTCCACAGGCTGGACTAGAACACGGGGTACTCACTGGTTTGGATCACGGGGAGTTTTTACTGCTCTCCTGCCAATGGCTAGGATCTGTCAGGATCCCGAAAGCTTGTGTATTTTTTTAGAGGGATGTCTTATTATATTACCTACTATGAAATTGTGTACTCATTTTTGTTGAATTGCCGAGTGCCTGTGATGGTTTTTACACGCTGCCAGTGAAGACAAACCACCACCTCCCACTCTGTGGCCCTAAAACGGGATCTTTGGTGAAGCTTCCAGCAGTGGGATGTTTGATCACCAGACAATCAAAAGAACATGTCGTTGCAAATACAAGCAAAAGAAATAAAAACAAAAGGCTGCTACAAATATTTTCTTTGCACCTTGCACTGAAAATTATTAAAAAATGTTTTTGTTTGGGAGATATTTACCACAGTAAGGTTGCCTCAGTTTGAGAAGCTCTTTTTAAGATAAATTTTTATTTAATGGTTGAACTGAGATAGTTCTTAGTGCCATTTATGAAGAATTTCCAAACCTCTGCCTTCCAGAACAGGCGAGGATAGCATTTCCTTGGGCTTAACTTTCGCCAACAAAATATGAGTAGTAGCAGTGTGTGTGTTACTGGTGGGTTTGCGCAGTTGAGCCCATTCTCTCTGCTGCTGCCAGAGCTTGCAACAATTCTGCAAAGACTGGCCACAGCGTCTGCTCAGGTCTTGAATGAGAGTAAAGCAGGACAGAGCCCCCGGGGGCTCCATGTGGACATATTCTCGGCCACTGTGACTGGAATTTGTTTGAACGCAGTGTAGCTCAGCCCGTGCTAACACAGCCAGTGTGCAAAACAAAAACAGTTCATGTTCAGAAAGCCTGGGACCAACACGCAATGACGCTGGGCCTCAAACTAGGCTCTTCATGACCGTGGCTTTGTGACTTAACAAAACTTTCTCCACTTCCAACCCCTCCCTGTGCCACACAGCATTTTACAGAACGAAAAGCTGAGGCGTGAGACAGTGCTTGCTGGTAACGGAAGTCACTCGTGTCTGCGGGGCTCTGTGGGCTCCCGCATCCTGGGAGGCCTTGCAGTCACCCCGAACTTCACACGCAGCTCCCCCTCAGGAGGCGAGCACAGGCACAGGGTTTTAGGGCGATGCCGACGCTGGGTTTAGGAAACTTCAAGTACAAGGGTAGAGAAGGAAGTTTTGACTCCTTGTGATGTAAATAGTATCTGAAATCTTTACAGTTACCTTAAAGACATTCAAGTTGCTCGAACTTTAGATTCCTAGCAACCGAAATACCTTCTTTGATGAGAAAGTGGAAGACGAATACAATAAGGGATACCGTATTTGCCGGCGTATAAGACGACTGGGTGTATAAGACGACCCCCTAACATTTCCACTCAAAATACAGAGTTTGTTATATACTCGCCGTATAAGACTACCCCCTCTTCCGCACACCNCAGGCTTTTTAAGCCTGTGTCTTCTCCCAGAAAATAGGGCTTGATGGGATTCTGCAGGTGAAGCAATTATTTGGGTGCCTGGATGAAACTGGTATCCGATGGAGCTTTAAAATGGACACATTTTTGTAACATATAATGAAGTGTGCTTTAACAAATGTTTGTGGTGAGCCATTTTCATCCCTGAAGAGTCTTTGAAACCAGTCATTTTCCTTGTCAGGTACAGGACTGGGGCCGCCTCGAACTCCAGAGCCTCGGAGGAGAGGTTCAGTGAATGGACCTCGTGTGGTCGTTGTACGCAGCCACACACCCAGAGTGTGCGACACGGGTAACCACTTTCTCCTGATCACTTTTACAGTCTGAGTTCCCACTCCACCCGGCACAAAACACCTCAGTGGCGTCCACGGCTCCCACGCCTCCCAGGCTCTCAGAGAGTGACAAGACACCAGGAAGTGGTTTCTCAGGTCCTCAGGTGGCCACACAGGCTTCAGCGTTTCTCCCTTGTCCCGGGCCATTTCAGGTTCTTCAGCTCTTGGCTGTTGCAAGTCTTCCTTTGAGCCTGCAGGTTTCTTTGGCTTCTGTGCGACGCTTGTTACATTATATATTAGAGCATGTTACATGATCAGAGGCTGACACGCAGTGTTTTCCTGCCCGGGTCTGGCTGCCTCCAAGGCAGTGCTTCTGAGGGTGCTCTCAGGCCTTAGCTGCGCTTGGATCTCCGGGTTTCCCTGGTCTCTGTCCTCGCCCCTCTCCCTGCCCACAGCTCCTCCGTCTAGAGCATGGGGTGTGGGAGGGCCTGATGTGTCCTGCTTTCCCCAGACACGCTTTCTACACAATGCATTTCTGCACACTGACTCTATTCTGTCTCAGAACATGCATTCCTGAGGTAAAGAGAGCGAGGCTGACCGCGGGCATGGAGGAGGGAAAGGAGGGGCAGGATTTAAACCACCGGACATCATCTTGCCTGTGCTTGCCCAGGAAGCTCTTACGGAACGTTACACTTCCGTCCGCGTGTTCCATCACGTCACCCCTGCCCCTGGATGAGGAGTGGGTCACGGGACACCTGTGCGAGGCGTCCTCCAAGGTGGCCCCCAAGGCCCCTCCTCTCCCCTCCCCTCCCTGCCCTTAGAGGCCCCTCCCCCATGTTCAACAGGCTGATCTGTGTGCCCAGGAACACTCTGTGGGAATGATGGCACGTGACGCCCAAGCCGAGATCACCGAGGGCGTCNGAATAGTTTTCAATGTCTTATGGAGTTTGGGGGATTAGATGAGTTTTGTACATGTAGGTTTTAGGACAGTGTGTGACAAAGAGTAAGGGCCATGTACATGCAGTTCTTCATGACGATCGTTGTTGTCGTTATTGTCAGTGACACCCCTTCATCGTCCTCCTCTATGACATTATACTCAGAAACTATAGAAATTGTTGGAGCATGGTCTAAATTATCTAGAAAGTTGGTCTGTGTTTGGTCTATGCTTAGTGATCAGGTTATACATTTGCACTTCTAGGAGCTTTGTTGACACATAGGACGTATAACGGCTTACCCTGAATCTTCACTGAAGTGGGAAAAAAATGTGCCTCAAGAAATAGACCTTGTCGTTGGCTGTTTCTCCATCCTAATCTCTGCACACTCCTTTGTGGGATGACTCGCACTGTGTTGACCACTTTACCCTGAAGACTCACCCTCCTTATCTCTTTGGTTCCCCTGCTTGGACCACATTTCCAGGCTCTGTCCCTTGGTAAACATGTGTCTAATTGTTTATTTGTCTAATTAATTGTCAATTGTCTAATTGCTCATTAAACAAATGAGTGTGAGTTATGGTCAGCATCCCATGTAAAGCCCAGGTTTTCTGACTCAAAGTTGGCAGTTCTTTCCATTGCCGAGAACTTGGCCTTCGGTACCTTGGTCTTAAGGACCCTATTTTCAGATAAACTCAGCATGGGTAGAAAGGGCATCTGGAGATGGAGGGGAGATGTGTAGGAAAGGTGTTCCTGTACACACGCTGTTTCTCTTTTACTCAACTCATCTAGCTAATGATCACTTCTCAGGACCTTGTAGAGACTGCCGCTTTTCAATGGAATCACCAGTAGTTCATGAGTTTATTCTGTCTCTCCCTCCACACATATAAAATTACCTTGAACCAGCCACTTTGTTAGATTCTAAAAATGTGAAGATGAATTAGACATGTTACTTTCCTTTCAAACCTCACTGTTGAAGCACAGGTGCTTTGAGGGTCCTGGGAAGATCATAGGTCAAAGCCAAAAGTTTGCAGGAGGTACAGCAGACCACCTTCCACGTGCACCCCTGTATAGAGCTCCCCTCTCCAGGACTGTTGTTCTTAGAAACCAGGAATCGTGGCCTAAGAATCCCTCGTGGCCTAAGTTAGTACCCCTTGTGTGACCACCAGAGATGCTGAATGCCCTTACGCGTGGTGGGCACTCAGCATGTCGTTGCTAGTTGTTGAGCAAATGAAATCAATGTCACGTGCACTTAAAAGCAGTCAGAGGGCAGTTTGTTTATTTATTTTAAAAATCACCATCATGGCCACTTGGGACGCTGGAGCCATTCTGTTTTTTAAAGGCAACTCGCCTATGTCCAAATGTGTGCCTATTTCATCTGTTTTAAAAGGAGCATGGTTAAAAAGCCATTACAATTTTAAGTAGCTCTCACAGAAAAGCCAGGTTTCTNCACTATGGGCAGTCTATCTGAAGTGTACCTGGCGTATAAGACGACCCCCCACTTGGAGGCATATTTTTCAGGGCCAAAAAATCATCTTATACGCCGGCAAATATGGTACTTGCCTCCGAATGAAGGACAGTAAGGGGTGAAAATTGTTTGCCAGTATCTGTTTTCACTTCAGTCCTTTTAAGAGAACTCTCGAGTTTTACCTGGAGCTGGCGACCCGGCTCGAGGCCATCCGCTTCTAACCTGTGGCTCGGTCCGGCGCTTTGACTAACTATAGTTACGCCCTTCAAGAAATGGGTACGGACTCTCATGGTCCTTCCTGCCTTCCTGCTCGTTAAATGCAACGTGAAAGAAACAAAACATAGCAAAGCGTGGTGGGAACAGAGCTGAAATATCCAACTAAGCTTCAAAAACGGAGCAAAATAAACTTTTATATATTTATGTCAATGTAATTTAGAGTCTCTCTTTTTTAAATAGTTGCTTAGATTGTGCTTACGATAGACAAATTACAATAAACACTGTAGGAAAACCAGTTCATGACTATCTTTTGCTGTTGATTTTATTATCCTTATTAATTATTATTATTGTTATTATTATTATTAAACTTCAGGCACAGAGGATTTAGTTAATAATTCTTAGTTCATGGCCCTTTGTCATCATTGATCTGCTTTTTTTATTTACTACTTTGCTGTTTGTGTTATCTGGGATTATTTATTTAATTTCTCTGGGCTTCAGTTTTCTCATTTGTAAAATTAAGATAATAATAGCTTCAATCTCTTTGGCTTGTTCTGAGGATTAAAAAAGTTAATTTGTGCAAAGCACTATAACCTAAGCACTCAGTAATTGCTGACTACCGTTTTTATTAGTTATTGTTATTTATTTCCTTGTATCCTCATCCCCCAATCCCATGTCCTCTACTCCCACAGGCCATCTTTCTAATGTTAATGCATATCCTTTTGTTCATACCTATTCTTGCAAAGTCTGCATTATTGGTTTATATGCATTATTTTTAATTTATGTAAATGCACAGTACTGCGTATGTCAGCAGGGAAGTCATAGGACCCATTCACGTTACTCTGACTGTGTCTGACCTAGTTTTCTGAGTTGCTGCCTAGGCCTCCATGGTGTAGCCACCACACACCACCTACCTGCCCCCCAGTGACAGATGCCGAGACTGCCCTGGGTCTCCACCCCCACAGACGGTAGTGGGGCGGACATCTTTGAAAATGTCTGTTTTGGATTTGTTTGAGATTAGTTTAACATGTTACCATGAGAAGTACTGTTTTTTTATAATTTGACCAAGCATTACAAAGTTTTTCATCAGAATGGCGCTACAAATTTGTATTGCCACCAATGCATGACCATCCCTGTGTCCCCTTATGTCACAAACACATTGCATTGTCCAAGTCTTGAATTACTGACTCACTTGTTTCACTCAATTTAGGAAGGAGAAAGCCACAAAAGGACGTCGCCACCGTGCACACAGTGAGTACAAGCCAGGTTATTTACAAAACCTTAGTGGTTTTTGGAACCCTTCAATGAACTGAGGTCACAAAAGCAACAAAGGCTTTGAATTTCAGAGAATGTCATGTTTCCGAGGAGGAACTGGACACGTGACCTGTGTGTCCCGCACAAGGCTCTGGGATGAGGTGGCTGCCATAGAATTGCGCAGGAAGAGCTGTGGGAACACATCTCCACCGCTCACTGACTTCTTGGCTCTCAGCTCCAAATCCACCCTTCAGTTCCTACTCTGTGAGGATGGAGCTGAACCCTGAAAATGTCTGTCCTCTGCCTGCTGCCACAATATGACGCTTGGTCAGTAGAGGGTGATGAAGGGACATTGAAGAAGAAGGGCCTTCTCTTCCTGGACATGACGTGCTCGCTCTGCGTCTCCTGAACCAGTGTCTCCAGCACTTCCTTCTGGAGCCTGGTGCCTTCCAGTGTCCAGCACGGAGCACTCAGGGTGGCCAGGGGGTTCCTCCTGCACCCCTCAGGTCACTTCGCAGTGGGGTTTCAAGGCACAGTACCTCTCTGTGGATGGCTTCTCTAGTAATCCAAGATAAAGAAAGTATACACATTTTTATATGCTAGAAAAAATTAAATAAAAAAGGAATAAAAGCCTAAAATTGCAAACATTTTATCACCATGCAAAGAAAACACTGTATCAAGTAAATGTTCACACAGCACCCAGATTGTATATTCCAAGGATATATTCTGAAGGGGGAGAGGAGGACACGGAGGAGGAGAGGAAGAGGGAGACATGGGGACCGTAACTTCACGCAGCAGGCATCTGCATGCAGTCCTACTTCTGAGTAGTAGTAATACTGCTTTTGGAATTTCAAAATTATTATATATATTATAGGATAAGGTAAATAAATCAATATATTAGTACCTTAATGAGCCATAAGTTTTTAGTATGAAACAATTGCTATCAATGTGTGAAGGGGAACTCTAACGTTAGATGTGAGCTGGAAAGGGCAATGTTAACTCATGAGGTTTTTATTTCCTAGCTTCGGCTACTGATGGCCCTGCTGAAATACTGAGCAAGGGCCCAGACCTTAGATGCTCGATTCTGTCCGCACAAACAGCAATGAAGGCTTTGCAGAGCAACGGCTGCTCTGGCTCTGGGGCTGAGAATGTACCAGCTGCTTCTGGGGCCTCTTTCGTGTGTCAGGAAGCCCGGGAGCCTTAAAATTAAAAGCGTCATGTCAAAAAAAAAGACAAGAACTGTTTTTAAGAGGCCCCCCTTGCAAATACAGTAGGACAATTTAACCATTAAAACTAAGTGTTGGGTTTTCCCATTAGTAAGTAAAAATCTAAGAATTTGCTGTGGAATTCAAAAATGTAAAGCAAAACTAACAAAAAAGCAAACAAAAAACAAAACCCAAAAAACACAATACTTTTTCTTTATACCAGAATGCCATCTAAAAAACGGAAATATCATAATGGATTAGAAGTAATTGATTCAGGCAAAAAGCATCAATGAAAATCTTTGATGAAGATTATTAGGAAAGGATATTCCCATAGTACCAAATATTCCTCCACAGATGACTTAGTAACTGCAAAGGAAAATATGGCTTTTTGGTGGAGGG
>NW_017731450.1:1877772-1879188 GCF_001890085.2 Hipposideros armiger | reverse complement strand
TCACTTCTCAGGACCTTGTAGAGACTGCCGCTTTTCAATGGAATCACCAGTAGTTCATGAGTTTATTCTGTCTCTCCCTCCACACATATAAAATTACCTTGAACCAGCCACTTTGTTAGATTCTAAAAATGTGAAGATGAATTAGACATGTTACTTTCCTTTCAAACCTCACTGTTGAAGCACAGGTGCTTTGAGGGTCCTGGGAAGATCATAGGTCAAAGCCAAAAGTTTGCAGGAGGTACAGCAGACCACCTTCCACGTGCACCCCTGTATAGAGCTCCCCTCTCCAGGACTGTTGTTCTTAGAAACCAGGAATCGTGGCCTAAGAATCCCTCGTGGCCTAAGTTAGTACCCCTTGTGTGACCACCAGAGATGCTGAATGCCCTTACGCGTGGTGGGCACTCAGCATGTCGTTGCTAGTTGTTGAGCAAATGAAATCAATGTCACGTGCACTTAAAAGCAGTCAGAGGGCAGTTTGTTTATTTATTTTAAAAATCACCATCATGGCCACTTGGGACGCTGGAGCCAATCTGTTTTTTAAAGGCAACTCGCCTATGTCCAAATGTGTGCCTATTTCATCTGTTTTAAAAGGAGCATGGTTAAAAAGCCATTACAATTTTAAGTAGCTCTCACAGAAAAGCCAGGTTTCTTCAAAATTGACAGATTGACATGGATTTAGCACTTCAGATAAAAATAAAGTGAAAAAAGTAGGAACTTGGCCTGCTCACCTCACAGAAATGTATGCAATGGACAGGGGATTGTTTTCCTGCCCGTGAAGGGATTGGAAGTCAATGAGCCACAAGAGGTAAGATATGTGTGTTGTCGTTGACGTTACTTCTTTGAAAGAAAATGAAAGGGGTGATATCGGGGCATCAGCTGATGGGGCTATTGACTCTATGCTCGAAGCCTGTGACCAGGGTTAATGTGGTCTTGAAGAGTCCGTGGAGAATCCATCAATAGGACCTAAAATGAGAGACTTGTCCAGAAATTGAGTGGTGTCCCAGAGACGTGGGGGCAGCCTTCCCACACTCCACCAAAGCATGTGGAGAGTGTAAGTGAATGGCCCATCTGGTCTCCCGTGATGCGTGTGCTGTCGAACGACCCCCAGCTCATTAAACTCTGCTTGGCCATGCATGCTTCCAGACTCCCCACCAAGACTGGCTTGGTAGCAAAAATTAATAACACGTGTTGACATTAACTTGCTGAAATAAAAAAAAGTAAACTTTTTTGGACATTTGTGTTTCATGTTCATGGGCGATAAGCTTCTGTTTAAAAGAAAATGAAAAATACTCCTTTATAAAAAAAAAAAAAGCAAAAAAACAACAGGCTTGGTGATCCATAGAGTATGTTTCAGAGGCTATGAATGCCTCAGTAACCAGTGTTTTCCAGATGTCTGCTTTCAATTATTTTTAAGAG
>NW_017731450.1:1843669-1875352 GCF_001890085.2 Hipposideros armiger | reverse complement strand
GGAGCTGGCGTCCCAAGCCAACTCCTAACCAACGTGCCACCCGGCCAGCCCCCTTGAACAGCATTTCTAATGCTTGCTTAATAATTGGTTGTGTACTTTTATAATAATTTCTTCAATCATTTCCCAAGCTTGGGGTATTAGTTGAGTATTGATTAAATGGGTAGAGAGATTCAGGGATTAGATACAGAAATATTCTGTATGTCCACATTAATACCTTTTATACTTTTCTCTATCCTTATTTCACTGGAAGCAGAATTAGCACAGTATATTTGACAGGTGAGAGAACAGATATAAAACCCACAATAATGGCTGTCCTATTATAATAAAGGCAGGTCCCTGAATTGGTCTCAGGGTCCCTAAATCTGCCTAGCACTGTGCAAATGCTGGCGCAGGCTCACCAGTGAGGTGAATGCTGGCTTCTTCTAGTTAGAAACCCTCCCAAGTCTCAACTACCTAAGTCATTTAACACCCCCTCCCTATTCTTCTTGGTGTGTGGCATGCCCTGATTGGTGAGCCATCCCATTCTAACACCACGTGGAGCCACTGCAGGTGTCCTCCCTAACTTGGTCGCCAGTGAGAGCCATCTCCAGTGAGTATTAATCCACTACCCCTTCTATTGCCAGGCAATCATCAAGGACCACAACAAGGAGACGCCTGCTCCGGTAATCGCTTTGCATTGTGGCAGTATAATCGGGTTGACAAAAGTGGACATGAGTTTTGGAGGCAGTCAAGCACACTAATTCTTTATAAAATGCTGAACAGGTGCAACTGGGACACGATGAAGGTATTATTAGGCAGAAGTCGCAGGGAGGAAGGCATTGTGCCTATTATCAGACACCACAGAGCAGGCCTCCCTGCCAGGGTGCCCTCTGCAGGGACCTCTGATTTTGGACTTGCACCACTTAGGTAATTAGTATTTGAAGCGGAAGGATGCTGAAACCATTCTTTCTTTTCTCCTCCTGGGAGTGGGTGAAAGTGGAGTCTGATTTAATTAAGAAAGACAGAGAGTCCAGGCCCCCAGCTAGCAAATGCTGACCTTGGCAGAACAGAAGCATGTAACGACGTTTTTGGGATTTAAATACGACAGAGCCTGGCTGTCTGCTGGTCTTTCGGTTCCCAGGAGCTCCTTTGCTCTTCAGCCGTCCCCATCATATAGGCCAGCTTGTCATCAGAGACATGGAGCCAACTGGAATTGGAAATAAGCCAAGATGGCCGCTGTAGGTTCTGATGGTGGGTAAAGAACACGGCAAGACTGTAAAATGTGGTAGCACAACACCAGTGAGAAGTGTTTACAAGATCACATGGATAGACACTGAAGTACAAAAAAATTGACACTTTATCTAAATAAGTGAGTATCTCAGACATATTCTTTGAAAGATGGAATTGCAAAGAAGGAAAAAGCAAAGACGTGGGTATTGGAATGAGATGGTTCTACACTGAAGACCCAGGTTTAGTATTAACGTGCAAGCTGCCTCACAAAGGCTGCCCATTCCGCGCACGCATGCTGTGGGTCACCACCAGCTCCCCCTCGTGCCCAAGTCCTCCGCATCACCACAGTCTCTGCGTTTACAACACGCCTTCTGTTTTATTGCTATTTCCACAAGACCCTCTGTGATGCTGTTGTGCTGGCATGCAGAGGGTCGTTTGTTATTGCTATGTCGAAAGCTTACAGAAACATTTCTGTACTGTCTTTCGCTAGATATGCGCATATGCCTTCTTTTTTTTGCGGTACATATAAAGGGGTGATAGCATAGTTGTATCATATATATTGCTAAACGTATTTTCAAATTCGTTGTTTGAATTTTCATGGACATCATCACTATATGAGGGTTTCAGCTGCTCCATATGCTAACTCTGGTTATTGTCAGTTGTCTTGATTTTAGCCATTTTGTATGTGTGTATTGATATATTATATGGTTTTAATATCCCTAGAAAGATCATTTTATAATTTTTTCACATGCTTTTTGCCAGGAGAAGAACCTCATTTGGGATGTGCCTGTTTAGGTCCTTAGTGATATTTTTTACTGTTTTATATCATTAAATATCAATTTGTAGGAATACATTTTGTGTCATTGATATGATTTCTTTGAAGTATATATCATTTGGTACCTTCATAAATATTTTATAAATAGGTTTCTTTTTAAAAGATTTTTATTACAATATAGCTAACATACAATATTATATAAGTTTCAGGGGTACATGATAATTATTAAACATTTACATACCTAAAGAAATGATCACCTATAAGTCCAGCAACCATCTGACACCATATCATGCTATCACAATATTGTTGACTATATTCCCTATGATGTGTATCACATCCCCCTGACTTAGTTGTTTTATACTTGGAAATTTGAACCTCTTATTCCCCTTCACCTTTCCCACCCTTTTTAATTTTTCAATTACAGTTGAAATTCAGTATTATTCTGTATTAATCACTAATATTAAGTGATTAGACATTTATATAATTTAAGAAGTGATGCCCCTGACTAGCCTAGCACTCACCTGGCTCTATACATAGTTATTACTATATCATTTACTATATTCCCTGTGCTTTACTTTATGTCCCCATGACTATTTTGTAACTAACAATTTGTACTTGTTAATCTCTTCACCTTTTTCACCCTACTCCCCAACCCCCTCCCATCTATCACCCCAACAAATCTAGTACTCAGCTGACACCATATATAGTTATTAAAATACTATTGACTGTATTTCTTATGCTATATTCCACGTCCCCATAACTATGTTGTAACACCCAATCTGTACTTCTTAATCCCTTTCCTTTATTTCACCCACACCCCCTCAATCCCCTCCCCATCTGGCAAGCATCAAAATGTTTTCTGTATCAATGAGATTTTTTATTTTTTTATTTTTTATTTTATTGGGGAATTGGGGGAGGGAACAGTGTTGGGGAATCAGGGGAAGGGGAACAGACAAGTTGCTGTCCTTTTGTTCTTCAGTCTAGTTGTGGAGGACGTCATTTCACTGGCCCATATTGATATTGTGATCATTGCGCTCTTCCCAGGTGAGGCAGATTGGTTGCCGGCCATTAGATGGCTGCTCATGGTGGCTGCCGGCCACTCACGGTGGCTCACAGCAGCCCTCTGCAGCCCCACTGCAGCCTACACCGTTGCCGGCGACTCACGGCAGCCCAGCTCCAGGTCGAGCTGTTGTTCACCATCTTAGCTGTAGAGGGCAGTGTCACTGGCCCTCACGTGGATGTGGGAACTGGGGCCCTGCTGCTCAAAGCTCGCATTGCAAGCCAGCTCTTAACCAATGAGCCACTCGGCTGGCCCTTGTTTATTTGTTAATTTTGTTCTTTAGATTCCACATATAAGTGAAATCACATTGCATCTGTCTGTCTCTGTCTGACTTACTCATCTCAACACCAAACACTCCAGGTCCATCCATAGCATTGCAGATGGCAAGAACCCATTCTCTTCCCTGGGCGAGCAATATTCCATTGTGTATATGTACAACCTTCTCTTTATCCATTCTTCCGTTGACAGACACCCAGGCTGCCTCCACATCTTGGCCATTATAAACAATGCTGCAACGAACATATGGATGCACAGGTCCCCTCAAAGTAGCACTTGGGGTTTCTTTGGATAAATATCCTGAAGTGGGATTACTGGGTCCTTCATTGTCTCTTGTTATAGCCTTTGTTTTAAAGTCTATTTTGTCTGGTGTAAGTATTGCTGTCCTACATTTTTTGTTTTGTTTCCATTTTTATAAAATATTTATATTCCTTTACTTTCTGTCTTTGTGTGTCTTTCAATCTCAAGTGAGTCTTCTGTAGGCAGCAGATATAGGGTTTTATTTTCTTATCCATTCAGCCCTCTTGTGTTTCTCTTTTATTTTTTTATTCTTATCTCTTTTATTAATGGAATACAGATTACTAGGTAACAAAGAGGCCAGAAGATATTGTTTTATTTGTCAGAGATCTCATTCATAAAATTCTCTCTATGAATCAAGCTTGAACAAAACCTCCTGTGTCTCTTAATTGGAGCATTTAATTCATTTATATCGAAAGTAATTGTGATATATATGTAGCTTTTGCCATTTTATTATTCAGAATTATGATTTTATTTTCTGTCTTAAAGAAGTCCTTCTAACATTCCTTGTAATATTGGCTTGATGGTAATGAACTCCTTTAGCTTTTTCTTATCTGGGAAGCTCTTTATAAATCTGATTGGCTGTGGGGTTTGGCCATGTCCACAGCTTACTGGCTGCTGTGTGGGAGGCTTACCCCACTGAATGGGATTCACCCCAGTGGGCTCTGGTGCCTGTTGAGACTGCCCTCTATGTGTGCTGCTTGTGGGGTTAATTGGGTGGTGCTTTGCTGTGGTCTGAAGCCAACCTCCAAGTGTGTTGGTTCTGGACCTCTTGGGAGGGGCTCTGGTGCAGTCCCAGGTCACCTACTGCCTGTGACTGGCTGAAGACTACCTGGTAGAAGCTACAAAGTGATCTGCAGTTGTTTGCTGCTTGTGCTAAACCTGAAGGCACATGGGAGAGGCCATGCTGCAAACCAAGTATATCTGTTACCAATACCAGGTCTAGGGTAGCTCAGCAAAAATCCAGGGCACTCCAAGGTCTGCTGCCACTGCCTTGTGCAGTATGTGAGTTGAGTGAGGCAGGGTCTCAGGCAGTCACTAGAGTGGGAAGAGTGTTGGTCACCAGGTTAATGTAAACTGGTTTGGTGCCAGTGCTGAGCCTGGAGCTGCTCAGCAAATGTCTCAGAGCAAAACGAGGCCAGCTGCCTCCTACCTGTTTGGAGCTTGTGAACGCCCATAGTTTTCCAAGGAAGAGTGCAGTGTGGGCGGGGCTGGCTGCTTGCAGAGAAAGTCCCTCCAGCGTTGGGCAAGTTGGGTGGGGTGGGTTCACAAAGAGTCTTCAGGGAAGAGTCATGGAACTCACCAGGCCAATTAGATTCAGATTTGGCCTGTGGGGGTGGGCTCAACTCAGGAAAGATTGTGCCTACCTGCCAGCTGCAAGAGAAGAGGACCTCCACACAGGGGAAATGGAGACTATTCTCCAGTCCTCCTCCCGAAGCCACACACCTCAGTCTCCAACCCACACCTCCGATGCTCCCTGAGTCACTGCCCTCCGCTGGAGCCCAAGGTGAGTGCCTCTGAGTGAGTCTGTGTGCTAGCCTTTTAAGAGGACACCTGGGTTTCCGGCAGCCTTCCATCCCACCTGCATAGTCAGAATCCCCACTGTTCTTCACAGCCAGATGTTGTGGGAGCTCCTCTGGGAGGAACGTTCCGGATGAGACACCCCTCCTTGTTCTCAACCGCCACATGGAGGTTTGGGGCCCGTTCTGCGTCTCTGCCCTTCCTACCAGCCTTGACATGGCTTCTTCTTTACATCTTTAGTTGTAAAGCTTCTGTTCAGCCAGGCTTCAGATGGTTGTCCTGGTTAATTTCTATAATTTAGTTGTGATTTTAATGTGTTCATGGAAGGAAGCACACACACTGTTTATTCTGCCATCTTGGATTGGTCTATAAATGTTATTTTAATATTCTCCTAATAAATAGTTCATTTTTTATTCTCTTCTATCTTTCTATCAGCAAAAATCAATAATTTTAAACATTTTAAATCTACTTCATTAATTATTTTTTAACAATGCTGTTTGCATTCAAAGAAATATTTGTCTACCAAAAAATTATGAAGATACTCTGTTCTCTTCTAAAGCTTTTAGATCATAACTTTCACATTTGAGTATATCACCCACTTACAATTGATTTTAGCATTGGTGTAAAGCAGTTATCAAGGGTCATTTTTTTTTTCTGGATTGATACCCAGTTTTTCGAGTACCATTTGTTGAATGACTTACCCTTTCTGATGGAATTGCCTTGGTGTCTTCGTTGGAAATCAGTTGATCACCTATGAATGGGTATACCTCTGGATAAAGCATTCTGCCTTTGACCTACCTGTCTACCTGTACGCCAGTGTCAGACTTGTGTCCTGTAGATACATCTAGAGATCAGGTTGTGTGAGTCCTTCAATTTTGTTTTCAAAGAAACTTTGGCTATTCAAGGCCCTTTGACTTTTCCTATATTTCTATCAATATCTATAAGAAGAGCCTTCTGAGATTTTGATTACAAAATCAAAAATTTTTTTGAGACCTCTCAATTTGTTGAGACCGTATATGAAGCTGGAGAGAATGGCAATGCTGACAATAGTGAGCTTTTCAAACCATGAAATTGGCGTAGCTCTTACTTTTTTATTGGGTTGTTGGAAAAGTCATGACGCATTTTTGCAACAAAAATCATAGGAAAAAATACGTCATGACTTTTCTGACAATCCAATAGATATCCCTGGAATTTGTCTCCACACTGTTTTATTGTTTTTAATGTACAGTTTGTGCACATATTTTGATAATTTTTGCTAGATATTAGAATTTTTATGATATGTAAATATGTAGTTAGTATGCTTGTTTAATTTCCAGCTTCTGAAATATAGAAGTATATATGCGTAATGATATTGCTCAATGAATGTCCCTTAATTTGGATTTAACATGGATCAGAGAACAGACCACCCAGATAAATCCTCAAATAATTCGTAATCCACACAATTACGAGCAAAGTAAAATCTCACTTTAAGCTGCTAAGTTTTGGGGTTGTTTGTTACACCTCATCAGTTCACCATAACTGTATGCAGTATATATTCTTACTGTGTTCATAAAGTGCTATCGCAGAGCATTTAGAATAAGGGAGATGTGGCAAAAGTGATGCATAGGTACAGACCAGCAATGCGTAAACGGGGGGAACTTGCCATGGCTCAGGGTCCATGCTTGTTGAGACGCATTTTATTTTGTCTTTGGCAGATATACGTATGTAAGACCATATTACAATAATACTAATACTAGTAATGCTTGCACAGTGTTTTATGCATCTTGACTCATTTAACCCTTACAGAAATACTATGAGGCAGGACTATTAATTTCCAAATTTTATTAATGAGGAAACCGATGAACTGAAAGATTAATTTCGCTGTCTCAGCTTAACCAACTCTAAGTTGGTTTGCACATGCAGGCGCTCCAGCCTCAGGCCCTGTGAACTTGAACTGGACACAGTGTTCTCTCCGGGACGCCACTTGGGTACTTGAACTGTCTAAACCATCTCTCTGAAGTCTACTGCAGCAACCATGTGCCAAGCCCTGGGACGTGTCCCTGACTTCACGCTTTCCTTCTTTCTATTTTAATAGATTTGTTTATTACTGATTTATTTAGTTGTCATTTGTTTATTTTTATGCTGTGAAAATAACTGTTGGTTCTCTGTATACTGCTGAGCTTTTTCAATTTAATATTGTCTTTTATCAATGGCTTGAGGATTTCATTCAGAATTTTAAAGAGGCAGCATGATTATGTCATTATTGCATGAGGCATCCTGGAGTTTATCTAGCACTTTTCTATAAGCGAGGTCACTTGTCACAGCCCAACTGTGAATTAAGTACTGTCCTGGTTTTCTAGATGAAGTAACTGAGAGTCTGGAATTAAAAGCTTGTTGACATCATGTGACAGTCACAACTTGAGCACAGACCCTTTGGTGGCAAACCCACTGCTTCCCTGGCCGTGAGCAGGTCTTCCAATTTTGCAACTGAGAGTCGTGTTCAGTGTTACTCTTGTCACTAAATATTTCTAGACTTGGATTTTTTTTTTTTGCTAATATGATTTTCTTTTCTACTCATATTTCAGAGACAATTTATCTTTGGTTTAGATGTATAAACTTTCATGTCTCACATGGTATACAACTCAAAATTATAAATCAGTATGATTTAAGCTGGAAGTGAAAAGGACAAGAGAATTTTAATGCTATAATTACATTTCTGATAAACATAGATTTTAATAATCATTTTCTGGATTTAAAAGCATCACCTCTTTCAGTTTCAATTATTCATTCCCTCTGAGGTCATCTTCAGCGTCGTAAGTGACCAGACTCCTAAATGGAAAATGCCTGTGGATTTGAACAGGAAACACTGTTCAATAATGCATTTCCTCACCACAAACACGTCACTCGATTATCACACGTCTGGAGCTGAAATGCACCATGGCCCGTTAGCAAGTAGACCCCAGGCTTTCAGTCTCTTACATTATACACCTTTGCTTCTGATACAAAAGCTCAGATGTTTTTGTTGCAGGGGACCTGAAATGTTATCAGGTTGAAATTGTCTATTGTCCTGGTAAAGAATGAGGCCTGAGGGATGCACCTGGCTCTGGACTCCAGAGAGCCTTGTTCACTGAGAGGCGAGGCTGGGAGCCTGGCTGCTGCCACTGGCTGGCTGTGGCGCTGACCTTGAGCAGGCCATGTGCCTCCCAGCCTAGTTTCATTCCTGTGAAGTAGGGCGTTGGTCTAGTGAGTTATTGTTTAGAACAGGGAAAGAGACATAGCAGCCCAGCAGTGGGGGGAGGGCTGCCCCTTCCATGGCAAGCCACCCCCAACTTGTTACAAGGACAGAAGGTCCAACTGCCAAAAGCTGCTGAGAAATCAGTCAAATATAAATTTATTGTAAAGTCCCAAACTCACGTGAGAACATCACATGACAGCGATGACCTCCTTACCAAATTCTCCCTGATGACGAATTCCATGTCTGTTCTAGTTGTCCACTCCTGACATTTCAAATGCAGTGTGTTACAAGCTGAACTCGAGAGACATACTTGGGTTAAAGGGTGTGAACCAATATATGTGAGAAAGATCAGTATTTAAAATCATAAAAAAAAAAAATCGAATCATCCTAAGTAGAATAATGCTGGTGGGCCTCTGGAGTCTGAGCCCAGGTCTGGGCCTGATTTTCAAGTCCCCTTTCTTTAGCCATGAGCCCAGGAGAAGGTCACTGAGCCTCTCCAGGCCCCACTTCCTTCCAGGTGAAATGGGACCTTATGAGCACCCAAGTCACCGTTTGTCTCAAGGTCAGTCTTAGACATTTGCTCAGCCCACAACAGTCCTCAATGTTATGATAACGTTTTTCAATAGCTGTGTGAACTGTTAGCCATTGAGGCTGGATGGGACACAGTTGGGGGCCCCTTCCCCCATGACCCTGGAATGTGAGCTTGTCATGCTCTTTGGGGCCACACCAAGGAGTCCTTGACACACCGTGCCCTATTCTGGAAGCTCTGAGTGTTCAGCTCCTGTCTGTCTTCTCTGCTCCCACAGTAAACCTGCCACCCACGATCGTGATGAATTGCTGTGCAGAATTAAGCTTTTCTTTTAACCATCAGTTAAGCCACCTTACATAAATAGTTCTTTAAACCTCTGAGTCTGGTATTTCAACCTTGACCCCTTTCGATAAGGTATCAGGCCACTGGCAGCTGGTCTGAGCTCTCTGCCTTCAGGAGATCAGCTCTTAGTTAGTTAGGCTGAAGGTTTTTAACTCCTTGTGCTGTGGGCCCAGGAGACCAGCGTGTATTTCTAATCCTCTGAACGCAGTTCTCACTTAGGCGGTGTTGTGACTCAGGAGAAGAAATGCATCAGCTCCCCTTACTTTTGATGAGTTCGAAGTGATTCATGCTCTGAATGCTTTCGTTGTATTTATAGAAAATATTTTTATGTCTTCCTCTCAGGGCTGAATTGTTTTCTTTCTAGGTTAACTTGAGAATTGATATGTATGCAAGGACACGTTCTACTTGCAAATCTAATTCCAGTAAAAGGGAAACCATACTCTGTTGTGGGAGTCCTGTGTTTGGATCCAGCTCTGGGCCTTGCTACCCTGTCCCTTTGGTTAGGTCACTCAGCTTCTCAGAAGCTCAATTTCCACTTGTAAAACCGCTTCTTACCCTGTGGCCAAGGAGGCGTGCGGGAACGCTGTGTGTTTGTGGGAACAGAGCCCACGAAGGGTGTGGGTGGCGTTGCCAAGTTACAAGGATGCCGGCTGATAACGGTGTAAAGAACAGGGTGCAGGTGTCATCACCCTGCGGGAGGGCAGCCCTGGGCTCGCAACGGGGAGAAAGCCTGGTCCACAGGGGCGAGAAATGACTCAAGTGATCTGTCCTCTTGCAGAACACGTGGCTCAGAGATACAAGATTTGATGTCTAGACAATCACTGACATCTGGATAACGTCAAAAAGTGTTCCTTTTCTGCTCTGTTCCCAAATCTCTGAACGGTACAGTCGAGGCGACGGAGCTCCGACCTCCCCCCAGCAGTCTGTGTCTGCGTGGAGTTAGTGCTGTGTCACGACGGTAAGGTGCTTCCATAGCCACAGGATGCTGTTTGCTCAGTCTTCTCGCTGGAAACTTCCTGATACTTGTGACTGTCANCCCCCCATGAAGCCCAGCGTATTCTCAAGCAAATATGATTGGGGCTGATCTCCCTGGCATTTCAGTTTTCCAAGGTGCTTAGACAAGCAGTCCCACCCCCAGGTCCCCCCCAGAAGACAATTTTCTTACTAATAAAATATATTCAGGGGCTTACGGAAGCCAAAGACATGAAAATCCGTATCCTCTTAACATGCCACATTATAAGGGAAATGTGTGAATGCTTTTATTAGGGAGCAAGAGAAGAAAGGGTTAAGTCTCTCGGAAGCTGGTCAGAAGTGTCAGGCAGAGCAGACAAAGCCAGTCAGAAATTAAGCATTTGCTGTTCTTAATCACCCAAATATGCTGTTGGAAATCTTTGAACCTGAGCCCGAGTCCCAGCTGCTTTGTGAACGCTCTCTAATTCTCTCCTGACCCATCAAAGAAAGGGGCAGTGTCCCTGCCCCATTTCAATTTTGCACAGAGAGGCAGAAGATGGAGTTTTTTGCTTGTCAGTGCTAATCCGGCATGGGATTCTAGAGATAGCCCGGCGCTGTCTGCTAGTAGGCCAGAGGTTCCTTAGAGGGGAGGAAAATTTATATGGATTAGTTTCCTGCTATGTGTGAGAAGGTGGGCTGGCAAACGTTCCTGTCTTGTCGTCTGATCCTATTACAGCCCCGATGCTCATGGCGTCCCCGGTGTGTCCCTCGCTCCGTGGGCCCGCCACTCTGCTTTCTTGTTCTTCCCACTCAGGAGCCCAGCTCCTGGCGACCCCTGAGGAGAGCTTCAGGGGGTGCCTACCTCCCTGTCACCTTGGTGTAGTAACCGCTACTTGTCCAAGCAAAAGGCACAGGAGAGGAATGCTGCACGAGTGGGCGGGCGCAAAAACTGGGGTTCTGTTCTTTTTTAACTTAAATAGATGGGGGTGACATTGCTTAGTAAGATTATATAAATTTCAAGTGTGCAATTCAGTAATGCATTACCTGTGTGTTGCATTGTGTGCTCACCACCCCAAATTTAGCTTCCTTCCATCACCATGTACCTGACCCCCTTTACCCTCCCCTAAGTTCCTCCCCCTTGGTAACCACTGGCTGTCGTTTGTGTCTATGAGTTTTGTTTGTCTGTCTTGCTTGCTTGTTTGTTGCTTTCTGTTTTACATGAATGAAGTCATGTGGTTCCCGACTTTTACTGTCTGACTTACTTCGTGGAACATGATACTCTCACGATCCAGCCATGTTGTCGCAAATGGGGCTCTGTTCTTGCTCAGTGGCTCAGCCTGATGAGTCACTTCACCGCCTTGGTGGCAGTTTTCTCACCTGTAAGTAGGGGGATACTCTTGGGAAGGATGAACGTCCGTTCCATCTGGAAAGCTGTCTCTTCTACGGGCATCCAGGAAGCTGAGCTGGCGGCAGGGCACATGGAAACCTCAGGTCCCATGCCCAGCTTTGCTTTCATTAGCGGCGAGACACTGGGTGAGCCCGGTCCTCAGGTCCCAGGAGCCACAGGGACTTTGTCCTTCGCTGCTTAGATCGCACCGCCACCTGGTGACGTGCTGAATTGCACCATCTTACCAAGGGTTGGTTAGTTCGTGCGCATTCCTGCTCTGGGGGTGTGTATAGAGCATCGTGTCAGGAAATAAAGGCGATTTCTTTCTCCCTTTTCAGAGAGAGGTAGCCCTGCAAAGGCGAGCTGGTCTTCCCTTTTAGAAAGAACTTGATTTTTAAAAATTGGACAAGTGGGAGCTGCATGCATCTTGAATGGAAATGTGCTATCCTACTATGTGACGAGCCCCATGTGCCAGTCCTGTGTTGGATAATTAACAGGCAGTGTGCAATTGTGTCATGGAGTGCAGCCCGAAGTGATGGCGCTTTCGTGACCTCTCTCATGTGTGTGGTTTAATACGCAATATAATCTATAAATGTCATTCATTTCTTATATACATTCTAATTTTCATATGTGTGTAACATGTACTACCATCATCTCATCTCTCACATGGGTATGGTGTATATTTAGCATATATACTTACCCCATACATGCATTCTAACATTCCTCTGTGTATACACATGTGCAAGTTACAATGTGGTAACAACTTGAAACAAACTTTGGAGGACAGTTTGAGGTTGACTAAGGATTCAAACCCGGCTATTTCTGACTTGATGTCCCTGCTGCGTTCCGCGTTACCACGCTACGGGATTCTTGACTCATTTTCTTCAGAAAGTGGTTGCCAAGGCGTCCTCAACACACATGTCCCGTAGAGGGACCGAGTAGTGCATGGGCGCCATGACTCGGGGAGCACTGGCGCGGTCCTCGTCGCACTCCGTGACCGCCTGGTCCAGACTGCAGGTCCTCAGCCCCCACGGCTCCGCCTTTCTTCCTATTTACTTAGTTAGAAGCGATGGAGCCGGCTCTGCTGGCAGGGCCTCACCCAGGCGGGCAGGTCAGGAGGGCGTCTTTCTGTTTCCAAGTTTGCTTTAATCTGTTCGCTTAGGATTTGGGGGCAGATATCTCTCCTAACCCTCAGTCCACATTGTTACTTAAAGCAAGATTTAACTTTAGACAGTGGAGACAGAAAGTCACTGCCTCGCTCTTGTTTGGCAGCCGAACAGGATTACTTTGGGAGATTAAACCAAAGCAATGTTAGCTGCTGCATCGTAAGCACAAGGGCAAAATACAGATGACACATTTTTCCCCTCAAAAATAGTCTTTAAATGAAAAATGCACTCAAGGCCCAATTTACTAACAATTTGCTGTAATGATACATTTTTTTCATTAATAGCATTTGTGTTCAGTGTAGCGTTAAACTTACTAATAGCATTTTAGGAAAATAAAGCCAATCGTTGATATTTTATTTCCAGTATACTAAAGGCAATAAAAATTACTTAGAAAAGGTTTTTATTTTCTCAATAACGTGATTCGGAAGATCATGTTACATCACTACATTGCTAAAACAGGACGGATGCCCCTGTTTTCCATCTCTGGTTTCCTGGATAGTTTTGTTAACTTGTCTTTAAGCATTCTATTTGAATTATTTATATTATAAAAGCATGTTTTTTAACTTACTTCAGTCTCCTCTACCTAATGAATTAATGAGTCACATACAGAATATATTTTCCAGTCGTGACAGCAAGTGCGGCCATGGGATGGCTAAATCATGCACAGCCTTCGGCATTTTTAAAAAAATGACTTCGGAAACACATTTGAGATATGGTTGGCTAGAGCCAGGGTGAAATCTAAGGTCACAGAACACGGTTTTCTTTTTGTGCAACTTAACTGATGCAGGCGGGCAAAGAGCATGTTTCATGCTCGGCTTTGCTGAGATGAACTCACAGTCCTGCTAAGGAAAATCTCCAACCAGACGGAAACATTTCTCACAGCCTAGAGACGCACTGGCAACCTGATATGGCCACGGTGTAGGTACACATAATAGTACGCATGTGTCATAGAAGTTCTAAAAAATGAGATTTAATGATGTAGTTCTAAGTTAATTTAAAAATATTTTCTGATGAAGTATTCACTTGAGAGATTAAAAATTCAGGTAAAATGTTGGCAAGGTTAAGACAATACCGTCCCTTGTTTTCAACTTGATTTGTTTGCTTCTACAATGATCTGGTATTTGCCTCGTTCTGTTAAATGGAAATTACTGGAATGAATTTTCTTTTTAAATTTATTTTTCCTAAAAGTTTTAAACAGCAAATATAAAGTTACAACAGATATTTAGAAACCTGAGCCTCTACAATTTTGGCCATGGAGTGTGATATCTTTCTGAAGCCAAAAAGCCTGANTAGCCACAGGATGCTGTTTGCTCAGTCTTCTCGCTGGAAACTTCCTGATACTTGTGACTGTCATTTCAAGTATAAAACAGTTATGGTTATTTACGTAAACAGTTTAATGTGTTCTATTTTCAGTGGGTGGGCATTTTCATCCAGTGTGAAATCATTAAACGTTTTGACTTTATCATTGTTGTGTTTAATTAGCTGTATGGGAAGGGCAGCAGGCAGCATTCTAAGATGAGTGTGAGGTTTCTGGCCCCAGGTGTACACACACCTTCTTCCAGTTATTCCATCAAACCCCGTTCTACACACTGCAGTGAAAGGATCGCGCCGGTGTAATCAGGTTCCGGATCAGTTGAGCTTAAATGAGGGAGACTGGCCTCGGTGGGCCTACCTTAACCAGGTGAGCCCACACAGCAGACGGGGCTTTTCTCGGCAAGAGGGATTTGAAGCATGATGGGGGATTCAATACACGGGAGGCTCTCTGTCACTAAATTTAAAGATTGGTGGGTCATGTGTCCAGGAGCGCAGGAGGCCTCAGTTGTTGATAGGGGCCTCTGGCTGATAGCAAAGAAACAGAAACCTTAGCCCCCCAATCATAAGGCTATGAATTTGTCCAACAAGCTGAATGAGCTTGGAGGGGATTCTTTCTTAGTGATGTCTCCAGATGAAAATGCAGCCTGGCCGGCACCATGATTTCAGCCTGGGCACAGCACCCAGCCATGCACGAACTGTGAGCTCATGGATGGAAGTTGTTCTAAGCTCTGAGGGTGGGACAATTCATCACTCAACAACGGAACATAATACAGGAAGAACCAGTTTTCCAGACAGCTGTGAAGCCTAGCCGCTCCTCCTGAACATACGGCAGGTTTTTACCAGCTTCCATGGGTGTGATTTTCCTCTCGTGTCAAAGAGCAGAGAAGCCAGGACACTTGGGAGTGTGGTCTTGTCTGTAGTGAGAAATTCTAGAGAAGTTCACGATATGGCGCCTCTGAACATACTAGTAAAAGCATGACCGGCACCTTTGCATCCGTGAAGCCGTCAGACTCAGCGCCTCCATGCCTACTTACCAAGTGGCAACTTAGTGATTGAAAAGTGAAAGGCACCTCCAAATTGTTGAGTTTATTCCAATTCTCCTGGGAGCATTAATCTTGCTGCACATATTATTAGTGTTTTTTTAAGTAGGAAATTTTGTTTTCTGGAGCAGACTTAGGGCCACCAGCAAAACGGAGATTTCCCATTTCATTCCTGGCCTGCACGCACAGCCTCCTCCGTCATCAACATGCTCACCAGATGGGACATGCGTTACAACTGAGGAACCTACGTTGACACGTCATCACCCAAAGTCCGCAGTGCACATCACAGTTCACCTTTGCTGTTGTGCATCCCAGGATTTGAGTACATCCATCGTCAGTCTCATCATACAAAGGGTTTCACTGCCCTAACACGCCTCTGCGCTCTGCCTGTTCGTCTACGTTCTCCCCTGATCCCTAACAACCCCCGATCGTTTCACTGTCTCCATCATTTTGCCTTTTCTAGAATGCCATACACAGTTGACCCTTGAACAGCGTGGGGATTATGGGTACCTGTCTCCCGCACATTCAAGAAACCTGTGTGTAACTGTTGACTCCCACAAAACGTAACTACTAATAGCCCACTGTTGACCAGAAAAAGCCTTATCGGTCACATAAACAGTCGATTAACACATATGTTGCATGTTATATATTTTATATCCTGTGTTCTTACAATGCGGTAAGCTAGAGAAAAGAAAATGTTAAGAAAATCATAGGGAAGAGAAAATGAGCTCCAGTATCTATTGAAAAACAGCCACGTAGGCATGAACCCACGCAGTTCGTGCCCGGGCCGTTCAGGGTCAGCGGGAGCTGGAATCACACAGTGTGCGGCCTTCTCAGACCCACTTCCTTCTCCTGGTCACGTACGTTCAAGTTTCCTCCATGTCTTTTTATGCTTGAGAGCTTGTTTCTTGTCAGCGCTGAGTAATATTCCTTTCTCTGGATGTGTTAATCTTCTCTAAGTCAGCGTCTTTGGGTCCTACTGTGTGTTTAAGCAGAAAGCACATCCTTCAACACCTACCCCTGCGCCCTCCCCCCATGCCAAACCTCGGGTGCTTTTCTTTTCTTTCTCTTGTCACATTCAATCATATCCCTGTTTCCACAATATTGATGGACTTATTCCAAACTCCACCTTCACGTCTCCCCAAGCAATTTTAGTTTTTTGTTATTTTTAACAATGATTTTGAATTTATTTTTAGGAAAAACCTTCTGTCTCTCTCTCACACACGATATATGTATGATTATGTGGTTGCAATAAATTATTTTCATGTAAATGAATTTTAATTCCAAATTATAATTTTTGTTTGTTTGTTTGACAATGTATGCATGTCAGGTCATTGAAATGTTTTCACAGAGATCCAGAAAATGGAAACCTCCAAATTGTCTAGACGCTTCCACTGCTCAGGTCCCTTAACTTTGTTCATTTATATCTCGGTCAGGTCATGTCTTCTCTGTGACCTCACCCCATCTCTAAAATCAGAATTCATAGTGTTCAGCTCCCCAGGTAGGCGTGAGGAGCAGGGGAGGTGACCTACATAAAACGAAAGTGCCCGGTAGGTCCTCACTAAATGGTAGCCCATTTCTGTTACATTTATCAAGATTCCTTTTGTGGTAAGAGTCACTCAGACATAAAGTTTATAATTTCTTCCTGTTGCTTAGAGGACCTTCAGTGACTTCTGCAGCAGATGTGATCTGTCGCCCACCCGACAGCACTCTCCTCTTCTTCCTCTTAAGAGAACATGGTTTTGTGCAGAGGACAGTGTCTGCAGGGGCTCTGAACATCCCCTGTCACTGAGGAGGAACCCAGTGACTGTGGAAGCTGAGCTCACTGAAGCCGTCTCTTTAGTGACCTGCTAAGGAGTGGGAGACTTGAGTCACTTCTAGTTACTGGGACGTGGGCAAAGTGTGTCAGGGTGGACTCTGCAAAGGAGTTCCTTCCCTAAAACCCAAATCAAGACAGAGACAGTTTTCTCCTTCCTGCTTTAAACACACGTGTGTAGGGAGTCAGGCTGGGACCAGCACAACCATCTTGCCTACGGGGAGGTGTCAAGGAGTAAAAGGCAAAACACTGCAGGTGCGAGCATGGAGAGGAGAGAGGCTCTGGGTCCTTCTGCTGCTACACCCATCCTGGAGGTGGTTGCCTCTGAGCTCTTCATGCGTGGTGAGAATAAACTGCTGTATCCTGAGGCTGCTGTTTTGGGGTGGTGTGTGTGTGTGTGTGTGTGTGTGTGTGTGTGTGTGTGTGTGTGTGGTTGCAGCTGACCACACCCTCCCTGGGAGCTCCCTGTCACTCAGAAGGAATGTTCAGGTCTCTTATTTTGTCCACCAGCTGCCCCCACTCCTTGTGTTAGCTGCGGCCTCTGTCACTGTGAACCTGAATGTCCCCCTCTGAGGACCTTTGTTACGTATTAATCACACACAGCTCTCCAATGTCTCCATCCTGGCAGCTACCTTCGCTCCTGTCTGGAACTTGTGAATTCTCTTATGTTCCTTTAATGTGGCACAGTTCCCTTCATTCTCCACAACCACTAACCTGCTTTTCATAAATATATACAGACACCCAGGATCATGGGCACCCACGTTACGGGACCTGGCCACCTAAAAGTCACAGGCATTTCTAAAAAGAGGAATCATATAAATTCCAATAGCTACACATCTTGTTAAATGTAGATCGAATAACCCCCAAACCTAGTCCTGTGAAATGTGTTTGTAGTATCGCCTGACTTGAACACGTTGGACGTGTAGCATTGTTTTGGTTCCTCTGCCTGCTGCCCTTCCTCTACAGTTTACTTTTCTTTACCCTTTCAGTGTGAGCCCCCAAGGGCACCGGCCCCCCACATCCCCATTCTTGTCCAAGCTGTGACCATCTGTCACCTGCACTTGCAGTGGCCTCCTGGTCTGCCTGTTTCTCTTCTGGTCTCTTCTCACGCATAGCATCCAGGCAGTTTTTATTGGAATGTGGCAGCCATGACGCTTCCCCTCTTTCCAAAGCCTCTCGCGGCGACCCGTCAGACTTGGAATTCAGTGCAATCTCTTTGCGGTGATGGACGATGCCTTGCAGCATCTGCCCTGTCAACCTCTCCAAAGCCATCTTTAACCTGCTCTGGTCCTCCCCCTTCTCCAGCCCAGCTGGACTTCTCAGAGTTGTTGGAACCCACCAAGCTCGTCCCTGCCTCAGGGACTTTGCACGACCTGCTCATGCACTTTGTTCAGGTCCCCTGAGCTGTCGTCACCTCAGAGTGACCCTGACTGGCATGTCTACCTAAAATGTCAGCCCACCGAGACACACCGCCCCCTCACCCATCACACCCTGTCCCTCTGGGACCTGTGATCACCTCACTTCTCTTCCACGCCCTTCTCACTGACCACGTTCCACATCATGTTCATTTGCTTATTGTCAGCTGCCTCCCTGGAATGTGAGTCCCCAGGGAGAGTGGGGACGCCTCTGTCTTGTTCAAAGTGATAGATAGCCCTCAGGTCTGGCATATAGTATACGCTCAATAAACATTTTCAGGTGAGCAAATAAACTAATCCTTGCAGAAAATTAGGGTAGTATATTTTTGAATGCAATTCAATATACACATTTTAAGCATGTGAGATGCATCCATCCATCAATCCCTATGCAATGTTTTTTAATGGGAAGGGCTCCTCCTGACTCTTTTCCTTGCAGTTTAATGAGCAGAGTGACATCTCTGGAGGAGAGCAGCAATGGTGAATTTTACACCAGCCTTCACCCTATAAATGTTTGCAGAGGACCTGTGAGGATGGACATTTGTGCAAGTCTCTGAGGGCATAAATGTGAGTTTCTCTAGTCTAATGGGACTTAGAAACAAACAAATGGTGATAAATATGATTGGTTATGTTAGAATGCACACTGTTGGCTTGAAGCATATTTAATGGCTAATTTTTAGGAAGAACATTGGATGACAATGCTCAGCTTTTAATAAGTGATAAATGAAAACTGAAAATAATCTAAATTTCTGTTCACTTTAAAGCACTGTTGTTTAATCTTTAGGTAGCTGCTTGATGAACGGTTTATTGCAAGTTAAAAAAAAACAACAACCATGCAAAACGCTAGCCTTCCCTCCCCCCTTTCACTTTTCTAATAAATGTAGCATTTCTAAGGGACCAAGAGAAATAATGAGACATGTAATAGACCCCGACCTTACTATGAACAATAAACATCTTCCAGTAGTGTTAAGTGGATGCTAAATATGTAAAGCTAATTATTTTGTGGACTGGTGTCCTTCAGAGATTAAATCTTGCCCACTCTGTCAGGGCAAGAATTCGCCAGGCAACCTGGTGTAAAAGCAGCAACGTCGATAGAGATGTTACTTGGGGGACCTAAATCGTGTTGCTAATTATTTCAAGTGTCCACGTTCCCCGGCTTGCTTTTGTGAGCCTCTCCCCTCTCACATCTCCGCAGAGGTCTTTGAGAGCACAGAACACGCCCACGGAATTGTCTGTCCGAGACTCAGGGCTGCCATGTGTATGCCATCCAAGGGGCGGTCGTGAGAGCTCTGCTCAGCCCCGAGCGCTCCCGGTCTGGGTTTTCTTGTGCTCGGGCTCATGTCCTGGCCCTGCTGACTGGTGTGGGACCCCGGCCAGGGTAATTAAAGCCAGTTCTGGATCTCTGTCTGGGAGCCACTAGATTGCTTCTGGAAGTCTGATGACTATCAGGAGGGAGAGGAAAACACAAAGAGAGGAAGAGAGGAAATTAATTCACACGCTAATGAATTTTTTAATTAGTATTTAAAAATCCAAACTTCAGCAGTATATCTCCCTGCAGGGAATGGTATAGAATAATCCAGGTAATTAGGGGGAGTGAAGACATTAAAACAAACTTATGGATATAATGCAATGGAATGTTTGAAGGTCAGTGGAGGCAATCAAAATCGAGACGTGACGCTATTAACAGAAAATATAGGCTTGCTATTGCTGTTTTTCTCTGAAATCACTAGATTTAAAACAAAGGTTTATATGAAAGAACACATATCCCTGAAAGGGCATTAAATGCTCTTTGAGAATAAATTGGGGCCATTATTAATATTTTTAATTTGCTGTGTGTTATAAATCTTACTTTTATTGTATAATTCCCCAGTAAAACTGAAAAGTTAAGCTGATGTTTTAAGGGTAATTATTACAGTCTTTTCTAGGTATGATGATGGTGAGAAACATAACAGAACTTTAAAGAAATAATAAAGCCATGGTGTTGTCACTCATTCATCTTTTATAGCTATGCCTATAAATGCCCCGTATATCAAAAAGAGAAAGGAAATTCTAAATATATGCATCGTAATAACGATTTTGAATACTTTCTTTGGGAGGACTTGTTTTTTAAATCTAGAAATGGAAATGCATCCCCAACTCAGCTATCAAGAGTTAAGAATAAAGTATTCAAGACAACCATTTTGGGGTCCTGCCTCAAACTTACTGATGCCGAGTGGGTGACCATGGCTGTAACTTGGGTGAGCGCTTGTCACAGTGGATCCCTGAGGCGAGAGACAGATCCTCCACGGACCCTTCAACCATTTTTGTTGTAATAACGTCATCACTGTCCATTCCCTTTGAATCTCAGTGGAAAGACTATGTGCTCTCCTAGCTTTCAGCCTGTCCATCATGGAGTCTGTCCAAATCCTGTGACCAACTGGATCTTTAAAATGCCATTTAAATGATGCTATTTTGCTGCTGAAAAGAAAACCCCATTCGCCTATGGGGTACATCTTAACATTTTCTTGTCCCTTGTATTACTTTCCTTGGGGTCTGTAACCAAGTACCACACACTGGGGGCACAAACAAGTGTGTTTTCTCAGGTCTGGAGGCCGGAAGTCCAAGGTCAGTGCGCTGGCAGGATTCTTCTTGTAGATGGCCGTCTTCTTCCCTTGTCCTCACATGGCCGTCGCTCTGTGGGTGCCTGTGTCCTGACAGCCTCATTTTATAAGGAAACCAGTGTTACTGGATTAGGGTCCACCCATATGACTTCATTTAACCTTAATTAACTGTCTTTTTAAAGGCCCTTTCTCCAAATAGAGTCACCTTCTAAGGTACTGGGGATTAGGGCGTCAACATAGAAATTTGGGGTACACAGTTCAGGCCGCACCGCTCCTCATCCAAGCCTTCAACAACCTGACAGCAACCAGGATTTCTAATGTAAATTACTCCTCAAATGGCCCTGAGTGTCTGAGCCCCTCCGGCACTGCTCAGCTGTGTGCACGTGGGCCTGGATGTGGGCAGCCGGCTGTGCCCGCTGTCCCTGCGCCCCTCAGGTGCGGATCACCGCGCCAGCTTCCCGGCGTCCCCCACGCCCTTGCTGACAGGCCACGCCCCTTTGTCCTTCCTGACCCTCTTCTGCGACTCTCTGGAACACTCAATGCTGCCGCCTTAGGCCCTTTAATGAGGGGGTGGGGGGAGGTTTCTGTTGTATTTGTTTGCTGCTAAACCACACAGAGCATAAAGACTTCTGCTGAAGTTATTGATTAGCTGAAATGAAATCAACCATTCAGTGTGGAGCTTTTGTGGGGCCTCGGGATTTGTGTGGAAGAGCTTTCGACACTTGTGAAGTCTCCGTTGTTAGAAAGGGCATCATTAGTGTGCAATGGAATCATAGCACACGTTCAATTGCTCCAGAAAAAAATAACATTTTGAGAGTTGAAAAAGGTATTTCCTAAGGAATTTACAGGAGGATTTCTCTTCTTCTGTGCTCTGTAGGGGCTTTCTAACCAGGGGTTTCTGCTTTTGCCACTGCCCATTTCTCCTGTTGGTGGAAGAATTCAGCAGGCACCGTGTTTTAGGCTCCATCTCAGAACACAGGGCTCCGTTGTTTCCTCCGACCGTAACCACCAGGACCATCCTCTGAACGAGAACACTCCCCAGTGGGAACAGTCTCAGCATGGGATCCAAGATGGCTAGGCAGTCCAAGTCACAGACGTAACAGAGTACACGCTTTGAGTTCAGTTTCTTACCTCTTACCCACACTGTGCAGCACACACACACGTGTGCACATGTGCACACTGTACACACATACATGCACACACGTGCACAATGCCCCATACACACATGTGCACTTACTTTCTCCACAAACAAGTTCACCCCTCTTCCTGTAACATCTCTCGTTCACTGCCTGCTCCCTGCCCTCTCAGCTGCTTTGAAAGTAGCGCCACTCTTGGTCACCATTAGGGGAACCCACAGAAGAGGCACCCCTGTCCCCTGAACAGCACTGAGGGCTGAGGCACGTGCCCTGCGAGGGCTCACACCCCACTGTGGGGAGCCTAGGCTGTAAGCTCAGGGGGCTCTCTGTCTTCCTAGCTCTCAGGCAAACAGTCGATGCGCGCGGGCAGTGAGCAGTTGGTGCCAGTTTGTTTTCTGACCCCAAGTACCTGTGTGTACTTTTTCCTCATACAGAACCCCCTTTATTCGTGCTAAAGGGCCCGGCTCAAGGGCCTGTCCAGCTGCTGACCTGAAGGAGGGTGCAGACGATGTGAGTGGTACCGTCTTCCTCCTTAGGTCCCAATGGGCTTCCTGAAGTCCAGCAACTCGTGAGCCTGAAAGTCCGGTTATCTGCCCTCCTTGGGGTCCTGGGTACAGTTTGTGTTCTCCGCTCCCAGAATCTGGGGGACACATGGGACAGAAGCTGTTCTCTCTGCAGCAGAGGTGGCAGGTGTCCCCACCAGGCCCCCTGTGGGGATCTCAGGAGCCATGACACTAGTGGTGTCCAGCAGCCTGGCCTCTGGCCACCAGGTGCAGTTCAGACCTTCAGAGCCTCAGCTGAGTCAGTGAGCCGGAAGACGTCGGCCATGGCCCCCTGGCCTCGGCAGTTCTTCAGACTTTCCAGTTGCTATGTGAGCACCGAGCCACACTTGTCATTTGTTTTCTGCTCGCAATGCCTGGAATGGTCCCTCCTGACTGCATCCGGGCTGGCACTGCTGGCACCTCTTTCACATAAACCCTGTGAGGTGGGCCAACCCTCCCCTTCCAGTGGTAACCATGCCTGTCACTGTCACACTAAACCGTGCAACTGCGTTCCCTGTAAGTTCTAGAAGGCAGGGCCTTTGTGCTTTTTACCAGGGTAGCTCCTGTGCCTGGCATAGGCCCTGAATGAGAAGTGCCTCCAAATAACTCGATCGTGGTCACAGGGCTTATACATGGCCAAACAAAACGCGAATTCAGATCTATCGGCCCTAATTATTCATATTCCCAACTACACTATGTTCCATTAAAAATGAATTGCAAGGTTTTGCTTGAGGATAAGTCATAAAGAAGTTGAGATAATTATTCTCTGAATCATGACACAACTCGTAGGATAATGCAAATTACAAAGAAGTTTGATAATGTCCTAGACAGAAGAGCCCGCAGGACAAACGCTGTGGGCTGACAAGAGTAATCTGATTCTCACGTGGTTTCCTTCAATGCCTGTCTCCTACGATGAAGTCACTTCAGTTTCATAACTTCTTTTTAGGACAGTATTTTGTCTCGTAAATAAGCAGTTCCAGGCCCTTCCTGGGCTGTGTTCTCTAAGAGGAGGGGGGAAGCATGCTTTCTCCTCCTCCATGTCTGTGGGGAAGAAGTGGTGAAGGGGGGTGCTTACCCCGAGGGTCTTCTCTGGAGCAAATCTGTAGAGAAAGCCTTTCTCGGCGTGGGAGAGCCTGGCCTCCCAAGCGCCTGCGTACTGCACACACCCGGGCTCATGACATGAGTGCCACATCAGGGGAGCTCGGTTTAGAAGGGGCAGCTGCCACATCACTTAAGTTTCTGCTTCCTTATCCTGCTGAAACGTTCTAGAGCTCAGACCTCCATCTCTTTATATGTTTTTCATTTCTTTTGCAATGAGTATAGGAAATCTCCCTTCAGTAAATTTGGGTTGGATAATGTAACTCAATGACACTTAATCCATGTTTTAAAGGAATTAGGGCCAGAGCATGGAGTAGAGAAGCGTACCTCCCAGTGCACATCAGAAGTTAATCTGGACTTTGTAGATGATCACCACTAAAATGGACTAGGCGTGGGGCCAGACACAGCTTCACGGCTGACACCACTTCCCACCCATTAAAACATTATCTTCAATTATTTATCTGGGTTTCCTATTGGAAAGTAATTTACAAGACAGCTTTTAAAACCCAAGCAGCCCCCCAAAAATTCATAAGGATATTACAACTATTTCTGAATATTACCAAATATTTATTATCTCTATATATCACTGTAGACATTAATTCTTCCATTAAAAATATTTTTATTTGAATTTTCCTATTATGACATGAGAAATTCAATTAACAAAAGCTGTTTGGAGTAAAGAATTTGACTAATTAGCAAAAATCTTCAAGTTGAAAATGAGCACAACCTTTTAGGCAGTTAAAGTATTTCCTTTCTGTCCCTCGTGAAATAATTCTGTTTATTACACACGTTACTGCCAGACCAATGCCTCTGGGTGTGCCAGCCACCTCTTCCAAAACCTCGGTGAGTCCATTTTTCTTGCCATGTCATTGCGAACATGTCTTGTCATGTTCCTGTGCTCGCCATTCAGATTTTTCATAAATTGACAGTGTCCCACGGGGACAGGCGTCTCTTCTGGGCTGTTCCAGCTCATGACTTGCCCTCTGCTAATGTGGTGTCTTCACCCTCCCTTTCTGTCCTGGTCAGACGGTTTTCCTTGTGACATCGGTCTTTTCCATTATGGAAGGTTGTGTTCTCCAAACTGGCTACCTAAGCTGCAGTCCAGCCCTCAGAATTATTAATTTTACTTGGATATGCGTTTTGTTTTGTTTCATTGAATTTGAGGCCCTCTGGTCTGGAAAGCTCTGTCTGGTACCACACAAGCTCCCTACTCAATACTCGCAATTCCACAAACCTTGACTGCTTATCGCATTATTTGCATGATTGGTGCTTTGAAAGTATTTGCCTTTGAGCCTTGACCTGTAGCCCATGAAACTTCTATGGCTCAGACCCAGACTTCCTCCAGGAGGCTTTCTGATCCTTCTGACGCTTCACTCTTTCTCATCCCCCTTTCTTCACACCTCCACACATGTTCTGTTTCATTGCATGTTCTGTAATTTCATTCTTGCTGAGTTGTATCTGTAGTGAGAATTTTCTTTTCATTTAGGCCTACATTCTACATGCTTGTCGCCATGACAAACGTGGTGGCTGTGTCTGAGAGGGGTGTTGATATCCTCACAGAGGGCTTTCCACAGGATGAAGAAATCAGGACCAGGCAGAGCTGCCACAGGCCAGGCGCCCAGGCACAGGTCAGGCTTCCGCCTAGGGCGTGGCCTGGTCTCGTCACATTGTCCAATGCCTTGCAGGTCCAAGGACAAAGTGACCTTGTGTGAGAGACTGACCAGCAGGCGTGTTACCTGGGTCATCTGGGGTTGATCCAAAGTCAGGTGGGGACAGAGCTGTGGTCACAGTGTGGCATTCTGTGTAGAACAAAGTCACCAGGAGAACATGGGGAAATGAATGCAATTTGCCCCAGACCCTGAGCAGAGGGGTCTGGCGCAAACCATGCACGCTGAGACCTCGCTCTGCCTTTAGTCCAGTGAAATGAGCGCAGCAGTTCTCGGACACGTGGACATGGGTCTGGGCATACACCAGTGGGCACCTAGCCCCAGGGCTCGGTCAGGAGCTACCTGCCACGACTGTCTGGGCATCAGAGCCGATGAGAACCACCAGCACATGGGCAGTGCTCAATGCCTCTGCCAGCCTGGCTGGTCTAGGTGAGGAGGCAGCTTGGCAGACACTGCAGATTGTAGATAGATTGTAGGTTCGGTAGGTTGGCCGTTGTGGTTTCTAAAAGACTGCAAATGATGGGAACTGACAAGTTCACAGCTTATCAACCTGTATGAACGCGTGGTTGGAGCTAAAGCAACATTTATTCATTGAATGATTTAATTTTCTCCAATTTTCTTTATTGAAATAAATTAATTAATGCAATGCTTTAAGCTCAGAGACAAAGTCTAAAAAACAAAACAAAGAAATTAAGAAAATTCAAAACTTAGGATGGGAGATGGAGACACAGAAAGATAGTAAGTCACTGACGTGCATTGAGTCACTGCTGAGATGCTTTATAGAAGGAAGGAAGGTTTCACTCCACGCACATGTGTGCGTGCGTGTGTGCACATGTGTGTGCATGCACATGTGTGTGTACCTGTGCGTGTATGCGTGTATGTGTGTGTGTGTCAGGTGGTGGGTAACTATCAGCGCATATGTGTGTCATGGGGAGATGCCACGCAGATGAAGGAGGGTGGCAATGTCTGCCCTGCACTTTGAAGTATAAATAATCATTGGACAGACAGACACCCAAGGGCAGAGGAAGTGATGTACTGATGCAGGAATTCAGCATGGATGAGGCACAGGAGCCCGGAAGCAGGAAACCAAGCGAGGGCAGCTGAGTCCTGCTGTGAGGGGCAGCAGGTGGTCCCAGGAGGTAAATGGGGGCCCCACAGGGCAGGGTCTTGATCAGACCTGGATTCCAGGAGGAGAGGGCTGGTGGCAGCGTCAAGGCTCCCAGCCTCAGCCGTTGGGAGCACGTGCCACTGAGAGCTTAGTGCTCATGGCTTTCAACGTTAGAGTCTGGGAATGGGACGGTGGTGACCACTGTGGACGGCACCTCCAGACCAGGGAACGTGGATGCCTCCTTGCAAACACAGAGGAGGGTGGCCTGAGGCCAGGGCTTGTCTTGTGCTGCATCTGCAGGAAGATATTCAGCACAGAGCCCAGCACGTTCCTGCTGTCCCTTCACCAATAAACACTCACTCAGGCATCTAGGTGGGGAGAAAGGCAAGGGACACTCCCCAGCCCGAGTGTCCCTGAGCCTCACTTCCACATGTAGAAAAGTAACACGATGTAATGTCCTTTGAGCATCTTACAACCTGTTGCTTATACACAATCAGGTCACACTCTTGACCTTTAAACAGCCCTGTGAGATGGCCTCGGACTGTTGTTAATCCCTGTTTCAAAAAGGAACAGCTAAACTCCAGAGACCTCAAGGGAACTGGCCAAGTAAAGCCCCTTGGCGATGGAGGAGGCCTTATTCCAAGTCTCTGAAACTCGTGGCAGTTTTGTTCAACCATGTCCACATGAGTCTGCTTGCCGTGGGGTGATCTGACCACGGGGGACTCCTGTCTCCTTTCCAGCTGCTGCTTCTCACAGCTTCAGCCCGTTCATCAGTCATTACAAGTGGGCAGCTGCAAGGGGCGTGGGGGTGGGGTGGAGAGAAGAGGCCCTGCGGAGAAAGCCACGTCCTGGTGGGATGGCCCAGTGGCCCACTGTCGTCCAGGAAAGGCTGGGGAACGTGGGGAGAACAGGGCCCCCCGTCCTGTTCAGAGCACAGGGAACATGCAGTCTTCGTTCTCCTGGCTGGCGCCGGCGCCTTGTTACTAGGTAGATGGTCATTATGAGCAGGACATACAATTTTTCCAATTTCAAAAGATGGAACACCGTTCCTTTCAAGCCAAAATGGTTTCTGCCCCTCACGTAATAGAACAAAATTGACAAACATTATTTAATGCGTCAAAGCCCATTATAGCTCTTTGAGGAAATACTGTTAGGATAGGGGTGACCTGAGTCGTGTCTGACAGCACTTCTGGGGAGTGGGCATTCTAGATTCCTAGATGAGCCCTTCCCCTGTTCATTTTGGGTCAATATTTTGGACCCAATTAAAGAAAAAAATATTTCTTTAACATGTGCTATTACTTAATAAGAGGACAATGTGGCCAGTAAAATGAGAATGAAAGTTCAGCTGGCTCATCGTGTTTCTGGAGGTGCAAAGAGTGCTTTTGAAAATACGAGTATATATCTGTCAGTCAGCTCTGTGACGTCTTGCAGAGTGCTCAGCCTTTGCTTGAAGAACGCACACAATTCTCAAATTTTGAAGTACTCGTAAGATGAAATAAGGGAAGACTAAAACCACAACTTTTGTGCCTTGATATTTTTTCAAAGCTCTTGTCACTAGTTTTCTTAGATTTTAAACCTAATTCATAGAAGCTCCTCATTTCTTATTTCTGTGTCCCTGCAACAAAGATACACAGGCACAGTATTCCCACTCCTAGCCCTCTCACACGGAATGGCTTATTACACATTACCAGTTTCACATCCTGAAAAAGCCGTCTATTTCTGTTGAGATATAATTCTGAGTCTGGTTTCTAATTTATTATGTTCTTTAATGGTTAAATGCTAAGAAATAAATGGAAGGAAGGAAGGAGGAGAGAAGGAAGAAAGGAAGGAAAAGAGGAAGACAAGTTGCTGCTGGTTAACAAACATAATCATTTAAAAACGGCTTTTGAAACTGAAAGCCATAAATGAAAAGTACTTACTAAACACTTTTAAAGCTTTGACTCAGACTTTCCTTTAAGGTCCAGGGCTCCCCCTTTCGGGGAGGGAGGCAGGGCCTGGCTTCCTTCACTCCGCGTAGTTATGTTGAGCCCCACTCCCGGTGCTGCCATTCGTCTGGCTGGTTCATTACTGAGAAGTACTCCACGTAGATGTCCCACCCCTTGCTCTCCCCTTGGTCTTCCATGGACAGGGGACATCTCAGTGGTTTACAGCGTTGGGCTGTTACAAATAAAGTTGCTAGGCATGTGATGTACATGTTTTGAGCGGGTACACGTCCTCCTTTATCTTGGGTAAAAGCAAACCAACACAGAAAGAATAGAATGATTGGATGACACGGCAGGCACGTGTTTACCTAGGAAAGTGCCCCGTTGTTTTCCATAGTCCCGCCAGCACCGTGGAGTACTTCCTCTGGCGGTTCTGCTCTCTGGGAGTACTCGCTGCTGTCCAGTTCTTTTTTTTCTAATTTTAGCCTTTCTGATAGGTGGGATAGTTCCATCATACTATTTTTTGATTTGTGATTTCTTAGTGAATAATGATGTTGAACATCTTTTCAAATGCTTATCTGTAATCAGTATATATTCTTTTGTGAAGTTTGTGTGCAAGTCTGTTGCCCATTTTTCCATTAACATTTTGTTCCTGGGTTTTGGGGATTCTCTGCATATGACGGATACCTGTCCTTTGTCAGAGACATGCAATTTACAAACATTTCCTAAGGGTCTGAGGCTTGATTTTCATTCACTTAACAGTATCTTTCAAAGAACAGATGTTTTTAATTTTAATGAGATCCACAGCATGGTAGGAGCTGACTGAAAATAAATCCAAAATGGAAACCAGAGTTCCGACATGAAAAATGCACCTATTCTACCTGACAGCTGGGGTCAGCTGTACTTAAAAGCAGTCATACTCAGGCTGATAGCCAAAAAGTTGTTCATTTCTTCCGTAATACTTATCTCAAATGGGCCATTTGACTCACAGCTCCAAAAGAATTCTACGTTTCATGGTTTTGGAACTAAATTCAGGACACTCGGCTGCACTACCATCTTGGAATTATGTATACCAAAAACACAAGACGGTGCAATTATTCTAATATCATGTCACAGGCAAATGTACTGAGATTGGGTGAAAATGCCTGGGAAACAAGTCATGTAAATACGCAATGTTGTGGAAGTAAACTATATTAAGGAAATTTAAAAATAAAAAAATATATAAAATAATCCTCAGGAGACAAATCAGAAATTAGTTTTATTCTCAGCATTCATGGATGCTGTATCTTTTTACTAAATTAGAATTCTTTTTGTGTGACAAGAGGATTTTGGTGCCACATGAGGTTAGCAAGACCAGCTGAAAGACACATTTTAGCTTTATCAGTGTAGACACCATCCCATGGGAACAGAGCTAAAACCTGGGGTTTTGTGATAAAGAAGACATAAAAAAATATTTCGAAAACATTTCAAGACATTTCTACAAGCTATTTGTTTCTGGAAATTTGGGAAATGACACACAAGTGCTTTTCCAGGGTCCAGTACAAAGGAATGGCCATTTGAGGAATCACATTAAGGCGGCCACAAGTATAGAAGAGAGAGAGAGAGAGGGAAGTAGGGAGAGAGACGGAGAGGGAAAATAACCAGCAGCCATTTAAATTCAGAAATGAAAATTCTTCCCAACTCACCCATTTGGGTTACTAGGGCCCAAGTTAAACAACTTTCCTGGCAGTTTACTTTAAATATGGCAGAACGGGCAATAAACAAGGCTGCCGTGGAGAGATCACATGCACAGTAGGGCTTCAGGACAGGGCTCACAGATGGCCCCGAGGTTGCCGTTTTGAAATAAAAGTTTGCACAGTGGCTGTTTGCTCTCATGCCTTCTTCCCTGCAACACCACTTCTCTGACCTAGGACGCTGCTCAGGGATGGAGTTGAAATTAACAGCTGATGGTGAACGTTTTGCTTAGTGGTTCCGTCTCCAATTCCTGAGCTTGAAGGCGTGTGACAGGCCATGATGTCATTGGCCAGGGTCAGCCTGCTGGCGTCTCCGGGAGTGATTAAGAGGAACAAGCGCACATCCTGTGGGAGGATGGGGTCCTTCGTGTGAGAGAGAGCGTCTCGAGTTTGTGTGTCACAAAGGCATTGTGGGCAATACAGGGTGGGCGCAAAATCATGGAATTTCACAGTCTTCCTCCTCGCTTCAGGAAAGGAAGTTGTGGCTTTGCCCACTCAGGGTATTTTCTGTATTCTAAAGTGGGCTTTTTCTTCTCCAACTAGTCTCTGGGTTTTTGTGATGCAGACTCTGAGAATACAGAAAAGGAAGAGACAGGGGTGAAGAGGCCGAGGGAAGGGGCCGGAGGACCAGAGGGACACGGGCTCGAGTGACGGGGGAGCTGGGCAGGGGGCCAGAGAAACGCAGGCCGTGCAGCAAGCGGGAGGCACGCACAGGTTTCGGGAGCAGGGTTTTAACCTCGTGGTGGGTTTCTCCGATGTAGACCCTGTCTGACGGGGCAGCTGCCCTGATCCTCTTGAAACAGTCCTTTGTTCTCCGACCTGCTGTGACTTGCCACGTTCCAGGACATATCTCTGAGGGCTTTAGAACAACTTACCAAATGTGCATGTTCACAGACTCTGGAAGATAGTCTATCTGTCAAAAGTATAGAAAAGGGTGTTATGAAAATAATCAAATCAGAGGAAAATTAAGTCCTTAAAGTTCAAAGAGCCCTCTGGAAGAAAGCTGTGGGAACCTTCCAGAACACAGGGAGACAAGAGCAAAAGGTGAGCCTTCAGGTGACATCGGGGAAAGGTGAAGCGTAGAGAATCAGTCTGTCTCACCTTTCAGGAAGACAGAACAGACAGAAAAGGAGCAACGAAAAGTTCGAACAGAAGGCTTTGTCTCAGAGAACAGGACCCTGAGCCTGCTCGCTGTCCTGGAGGTGGAGCTGGCCCCCTGCCGGGTGTCTCTTCAGGTCTCCAGGGAGGGCCTCGCTCTCCTGGCCAACCCCCACCCCACCCCCGAGGACGGACCACAGGGCAGGTCTAGCGCACGGTCTGCGAGGAGGAGCCGGTGGCATGTGCAAGCCGAGGGCTCCAGTGCCAGGGTGCTTCTCCAAGCTCTGCCGTCACCTGCCTTGGAAATGTGCTGCGGTGATGGCCTCTGGACCTTTGAGGGACACTAACTAAAATTTTTAAAAATGGCCCTTCTATTATGCTGCTGAGATATTGGTGCTGTTTGTGACTGGGGCATGAGACGTTCTTCTCTTGATAACGTAGTTATCTTGATTTTGATGTTTTATATTTAA
>NW_017731450.1:1840992-1843589 GCF_001890085.2 Hipposideros armiger | reverse complement strand
CTATACGGTAAAAATAGTGTTTTGCTTACATGACAAGAAATGCCCTTCAATGACCTGTTTACGTATGTGACCATTGTCTCCTGCCCAGGTGAATTCTTTAACAAGTGACCCTGTCTGGAGTTCCTGAGTGTCCCCAGCAGGAAGGCTCTGTGGTACCCCAGCTGTGGTGTGCTGACTCCCACTGGCTCCTGAGGCCCCTGTGTGTGTCCCCAACCCCACATTCAGCCATGCCACTTTGGTGTGTGGCGTTGTGTGCAGTGGTTGTCTTGAGAAATGCTACAAGCATGTGTTGTCATTTTTCCAGAGAGCTAGTGCGTTGTTGGACACCTGGCGACCACCACTGCCCCTCTGTCTTGCATGCTGACACTCACTCTGACACCACAGGCTACAAACATCCCAGGGTGCCCATCACAGCACCTCCTGCAGGGTCTCTTGAGTCGATTGTGAAAATGCAGGCCCCCGCCCCGCTCCCACACCAGAGTTCTGTGAATCCGAGCCTCTGGCCCCTAGGGACGAGGGGCAGTGTGTTGTAACAAGCTCCCCAGGTGATGCATGCATATTGTAAAGCTTCTAGGATACTCCATTAGACTTTCTTGTCTGATGTGCCCCTTTGATGGCTAGTCTCCCAAATGCATTATGTTCTGGGGGGATGCTAACTGTTTCATAATTTTCAGATTCATATTTGCATTACAATGTAGTTAATTTTTAGATTAGCATGTGTAGCCAAATATTTTCCTAGCAACAAGATAGATGAGGTAATCTGTCAGAGAACAGAGATGAGCTGGTGCTGAAGGGGTGCACAGCCTGAACCCTTCTCTTTTCTGTTATGATAATCACCCTGCTATAATATTTGCAAATGCGATACTAAGTTTAAATTTAGAAATTCTGTGATGTTATGTCATTGCGTTACAGTGCCACGATTACACGTTGTATTTGGTAAGCTAACATGTTTGTTTACTGTAATTCTAGAAAATATTAATAACATAGCACATTTATGAAGAACATGGTGATCATTTATAACAAGGCCCTGAGGTGTGTGTGTGTGTGTGTGTGTGTGTGTGTGTGTGTGTGTGTGTGAGCTTAACCCATGGGTAGATTAAAGAGCATACAGTGAACTTAAAAGAGACTTCCTCAGGCTCTCACTTTGTCTTTTATTTTATTTTGCAGCTTGTTTGAGCTGGTTGCCAGCTAAGCAGGCTGGCACCAACAATAGAAATAGTTGTAAGCACAGGAGATCTGCAGCGGGAGGCAGCTGCTGCTGGTTAAAGGTGTACAGGTGAGACTGGGACGAGGAAGAAAAGATAGAGGCAAACTGGAAAAGAAGCATAAGTTAGAAAAAAGGAATTATACATCAGAAAAGAAAGCATTTTCCTTCTAATCACATCTACCTCTACAGACAAGTAAAAAAATCCTCTGTAACTCTAATGATCCGAGAGGGCGCCATGTGTAGCCTCGTAATAAAGACGGAGGATTGGATTTCTTTTTTTCATAGGAGATATAATTTGAAATTCCAGAAGGCTGGGAAGCATATAGGAAGGAGGAGAAAAGAGGCCATAAGGCTGATGTTTTTTGAGGGAAGGGCTGGTGCACCAAAATCCTTGTTTTTTGTTGAGGAACTTGATTAGTTGTCTATCTCTTCATGAAACTTTGGGGAAAGTCTACATTGCTTGTTGGGAGCTGATTTGTGGGGACCCTGAAGTGGCAGTGACTGAAATAGTATACAAGGACTTAGGATGTAGAAAGGAGACCTTCAGAAAGAAAGTTTTTGGGAAATTTTCAGCTATGTTGGGGACAGCTTATTTAAATCTACAAAATTGGAGGTTCATATTATACTTTTTCCATGTTGGGGTGGTGTTTATACTGGAGGTAGCAATTATATTTATTGTGAGAAAATTAGAACTGTGCCTTATTTAGTAGAAAAGCTTATATCCCAAATTTAAGTGGTCCGACCCCTCATTTCCAATTATTTTCCGAATGCCTACGAAGCAGCAGTACCCCATGGAACACAGTGGAGAGCAGGGACGCAGGCTCAGTTCACATCTAGTCAGCTCCTGCAGTTAGTGTGGCCAAGTGGACAACCAGGGTGAGGCAGGCCTGGAAAGTGGGGGACCCGAGCCCGTGTGTCCCAGCGTGGAAGAGCACTGTGCATTTCAGAACAGCACCTACTTCAGTAAAGCTGGAGAGACCCACAGGAGCTGAGGCTACACAGGCAGGATCAAAGCAAGCTAATACATTGTTAAGGTGTTTGACACTAAACTGGAGGTGATAGGAATTTTACAAGATCAGATTTGCATTAGAAAAATCACCCTGGTAGAGGGTGGGGAAACTGTTGATTGGCAGAGATTGACAATAATCGATTCACAAAGCCTGAGCCTTCAGGAAACCCATCGCCTGCTGCTGGCGTATGTGAAGCTGACTGAGCTAGGAGTTCCTCAGGCCCTCTTGCTGGGGGTGTGTTTTCATTCTCTGCTCTCAGGGTCTGGGCACCATTGAGGAGGATAAGGGGACTGTCAGCCATGATCAGAAAGCCCGTTCCTGAGTTGTGTCTTCTCACGATGCTCAAGGATCGAGCTGGTGTAGTTGCAGACCCACAGGAA
>NW_017731450.1:1837287-1839922 GCF_001890085.2 Hipposideros armiger | reverse complement strand
TGAGGAGCGGGGAACTCGAGAGGGTTAAATTCCTTAACACACCTTGAAATGCCTGTATTATAAGAAAGTAGCTGGTGGCTGCTAAGGGGTCTGGAGGATACGGAGGATACTTCCAACAGTTGCTGCAAAGTCGCAGGAATTTATATTTCATCAGCCTCTAACTACCAAACAGTACTTCTTTTTTACATAGACAGAAGTTCTGTTAACAGATTATGTAACAAAATATCAATGATTCATGTACATATTTTTATTCTTTTGCGAATTATTACATTTCTTTTGCTACAGAGATTAATTTGGAACCTCTTTGTTATGAAACATCGTGTACAGTTTCACATGCTAACATTTGTTGAGAATGTTATTTCTTTACACAGATGACAACATTTTTGTTGCTTTTCATAGTTCTGGGGAGAAACAGTCTTTTAGAATCTAGTATGTCTTACGAGACTCACAAATCTCAGTGGAAAATCAAAAGTTTGCTCACTTAGGTATAATCTGAAATATTTTTAAAATTTCCAAGTTTATAAAAAATTGTATTTATAAAATAAGTTTACACACACATTCATTGATACTTATACGGTCAGTCTCTGTGGGAGCATATTCATTTAAGGTCTTTTTGTTGTAAAGCATTTAATCAGTTAAAGTAAGGTCTCTCCTCCCCCATATGCCTTAGGCTACAGCCAAACTGCAAAGGAGCTTCCTAAAGGTGAGTGGCCTTCTAGATCTCCTGAGGGGTCATTAGCACCATTGGATCTTTATCTGAAAGTCGTTCACGCTACTTGAATAAAATATACCTAGATCCTAACAAGGATTGACGTGGGAATTTGTAAACTTGGTTTTGGGTTTTAGGAGGTGATGACCCTAACTGTCAAAGAGAGGTCCTTGGTGCTAATGACTGATGGGTCAGTTCACCCAGACACCCTTCCCTGCATGTCTCTGAGCTGGTGAGCTCTGCAAAAAAAAGCAGAAATGATGCAGGCAGTGGGTGGGGGGCCACGGGTGCCTAAGCCAGGAGTCTCTGCACATCCCCCAAGGTCATCGAGTGGTCACTTTAAATGCAACAGGCGCTAACTCAGAGATTGTCTCTTTTGATCATCCGCTGCTATTTTTAGAGGCCGGCGACACATTTTTAAAAGACTGTACTACACAGAACGCAGATGCAGAAAGAACTGTCTTTGTAATGAATGGTGGTGTGATTCATATAATGTACTGAAGCTGACAATTCTCAACCTACGAACGCCTATTTACAATTTAACTATATAGAATCAATAGAAAGATGTGATTTGATGTGGAATTTACCACACCACTCACACCTCTTCTTCCTTGTCCACACAAAACTTGAAAATTTGGAAAAAAAAAAAAAAGACTTTTCTTTCAAGTGTTAAGTGATAAGTCTAGAAATTCCAGGGGTGTATCCATGACTGAAGCATGGAGTGCGCCGCAGCGCTATTTACCTGACAAGGTAAATTATGCACAGAGAGCCGAGAGTGACTCACGTGAAGTTTGTAGCAGCGAAAGCCCCCGGGTCTGTGATTCGCTCTCGGAGCTGATTCCTACAGGACTCGCAGGATTTTCATCATCGCTGATGACGCCCATGGCCTCCGCTCTTTACTTGTAGTGTCAAGTTCCTTTGAAAGCAGTATGATTACCTTACATCAAGCCCTAATAAATTTGACTTGACAGACTTCATTATAAGAATAAGCATTTCTTTTAATACATTTACAAACCCTTGCGCTAGATTTCTAAAAACATACTTTCGCCACTTAATAGCTTTCAGAAAAGACATCTGATTCCACTTTCACCCATCACTGGGCTTCTAATTACTTTGATATAATAGCTGTGGGATTTTATTTTTTTACTGATCAGACAGATTCCTCACTAATATGTAGCAGAAAAGAATCATTAAAATTCTGTTCTATTTGACAGGGCTATAGTTAAAGCCAGTTGGATCCAATTTATTTTCTCCAGTTCTATCATATCGAAAATATCTTTGATGTTCCTTTAGCCATATTTACCCAGTGAACCTAAATATTTGGTGCACAATGAAACCAAGAAAAAAAATAATGAAGTTGCCCTTAATTCATGTGTTTCTACACAAAGTTGTATACTCTTAGACTGAAACAGGGTTCGTCTCACTATCAACTTAATTGATTTATTTGTGATATCAGTTCAATTTTTTGTATGACATCAGAGAGCACATTTGGCTTAATATCTATATTACAATGAAAACAGTTTATATGTAAATTAGTGCTATAGCAATAATATATTAGTAAAAATATATAGAAATTGCATTATGTTAATTTTTGTTGCATTATAATTTTACTAGACTTTTAATATATTTTTATAACATTACATATTGTATTATATGTTATATTATGTCATGGTAACATATCCTATTACATAAATTATTATAATATATTAAATTATCAATATTAATATATATTACTATTTTTTAGGGGACCAGATGGACTTATGTCTTGTTAGGAGGACCACTTCATAGTCGGAGCAGAGGCCTGACCACCGCACTGTATTTCTGAAGCTGGTGTTGAATAATAATGTATGTCAACTATAATTATATATACATATAGTCACGGGATGTGGAGTAGAGAGTGGGAATGGAGTCAATGGAATTGTAATA
>NW_017731450.1:1740132-1836512 GCF_001890085.2 Hipposideros armiger | reverse complement strand
TAACATGAGCAAATGCTTAGATGATCTACTTAATATATACACCATAAAGACTATATATATATATATATATATATATATATATATATATATATATACACACATTTATACTTGTAGCCTGAGAAAAGATATAGCCCTGTTCACTTACAAAATGCTTTCCGAAAGTGTAAATGTCACCATACAGTCCCATCTATCAAAGTGCCTGATACGTACTTGGCACCTGATAACAAGTACATTTTTAAATTACTTTGCTTTCTCCCCTCTTTCAGAAAACAATTCTCATTAATACAAATATACTTTATATGTAGCTTTGCAAGTGAACTGCTTTCAAACACTAACTACCCAATGTCCTATGTTTCTGAAGCATTTCTTGGTATCATGTGTGCAAAGTGGAGGAAAACAGCAGCGGGTAGAGGACAGGGCAGATTATTTTGAAAAGACAGCAGATAGTTTACAAAAGCGATGCAAGGGAGAGAGAGATGTCTATTGAAATCATAACAGGGTGCCCATCACGACAAAAAAAATAAAGAAGAGCCCTTGGGTAAAGGCCAGTGGTAGAGGTTGTCCAGTGACCAGCCCAGTTTTATTTACTTTTACTTTCCTGGCATATAATGATTTTTCCTTTATTTTTTTAACCATTTCCATTTTATTCATTGTTCCAGAAATTTTGATTACCTGTTCAAATGCTTTGCTGCCACTCCCTTATATTTTGCTAGAAGAGCCTCAAAAACATTTTTTTTTAAACAATATGCACCCTTAGTATGGTCATATAGTCAGGAACACACACCACACACACACACACACACACACACGCACACACCACACAAACACCACAACCAGCCTCAGAGTGCCTCATGGTGGTTCCTTCCTGCCAGTCCTTGGCTGAGACGAAAGCTTGTGATACGTCTGATGCACGAGCAGACAGCTCCTAGGGTCGCTTCTGAGGGAAACATTCTTCACCCTCATGGAGTCGTGTGAGGTGTGAGGGAATTTCCCTTTGGTGAGCACATATATGGCTGTGTGCTGAGGAGATGCTGGGAGCCATGGTGGCTGCCAGGAAACCAGGCCATGGACAAAGGCCAGCGTGTCGAAGATGGGGACGTAGGAAGAAGGACAGGTCGCTGATCCCTGATGCCTCTGAGTGCCACTGGCTTAACCAGCTCTGCAACCCTCGTGCCTTTGGGCTTCTTGTTATGAGAGAATAAAAGGCAATATGTTTAACCAATAGACTTGGATTTCTGGGGCCGGCAGCTGAATTTGTACTATTATAAATTATACTGTTTCTATAGGAGTATGCCAGGAAATTTCATAAACACAGTGGGAAATTTAATTGTAATCCTTTATAAATAGTTGCCATTGCTGACAAGTATTTAAAAGAATAGAGTCAAATATTAGAAAGGCAATTCTGTAAACTTAAAGCTTACAAAATGTGACTTACTATTTCCTTTATTCACGAATTCATTTATTCGTTGAATTTTTAGTATATGTTATATACCTGAATTAGGTCAATTAAAAGAGCAATCAAGTTTCCATTGGGCACAGACCAAGCATAGACATCTTCTCATTTCTACCCATTATTCCACCAAGTGAAACCCTTTTTACAGAAAAGCTACAAGTACAAATAACTTAGAGAAATTATTTGAGGATAAATCGTTGACAGGATGCTTCGTTACTCCAGGATACATTCGTTTTCATACAAAGTAGCATATTTTCCTACATAACCATGACACAGCCATCAGCATCAGAGAGTTGGCAAAGCCAACAAAGCATCTCCAATTGTCACAAATGTCCCTTAGAAAAGGAGCTATTTCAGAGCTGCTTGTTGCTATTCGCTGCAATCTCTCTTTCACGTCCGACAGCCTGATACGCTCCTGTCTTTCTGTGACCTTAATATATGGCAGTTTTCAAGACTATGTGTTTGTCATTTTATAGAATGTCCCTCAATTTGGAGTTGTCTGATATTTTCTCACAATGACACCCAGACCATGCACCTTTGGCTGGGTGACCACAGAAGTGACACTGTGTCCTTACTGAATCCTAAATGGCAGCACATGGCTTTGGTGTGTCCCGCTGCTCATGACACTAACTTAGACCTCTTGATGAAGGTGGTGTGTCTCAGGCTCCTCCATTTTCAGCTCGCTCTTTCACATTTTGCAATTAACAAGTACTTTACGTGGTATTGCTTTAAATACTCCTTCCCTCAACAAATGTATAAGTTCCCCATTTATTTATATCCATATGGACTTGGGTTTCCCTGTTTTATCCAGTGGGTTATGATACATTAGCAACAGTTTTTATTCTTGTGTCCAAATTCTCCCAGATATTGTCAGTAGAGTATTTCAGCATCCTGATCGAGAAGAGAGCTCGGCAGAGGCTGGCTAGAGCCTGATCAAGACGCCTGTCATTGTTTGGCCCAGAGTTTCAACTCTTAGTGTTAATGTCTGCTCACAGAAATAATTTGGAGCCTTAGAGTAAACACCTGAGAATTCAGGATCACTCTGCAGTACTATATTTCTTGGAATGCTCAGACTGTACCCCTCAAAGCCAACTGTCCACTCATGGGGCACCAACGTGGAATGACCTATCTGAGGATGCTCCAAGGACTCCATTCCCGTCAGCCATGTCTTTGGGTACAGACTGAACTCAGAAGTGACACTGGGGTCTATGTGCAAAACTATGAGTTAGTTTAAGAGCCCACAAACGTGTCCTCCCAAAGGTTTGAAGTACATTTATGGATGGAGCCTGCCATCTTGGGCTGTGAAGGCTCCATCCGAGTCTCCCATTTTATGAGGACGCCTCCAGGTTCTCTGTGAGCTCTTCTTTCTGTGCTGGTCAGTGAGACGCTACTGTTCCATGCTTAGAAGTGTGGCCTTCCCTGTGTGAGGAACTGAGTCCTCTCACTGATCAGATAAACAGGGGGCACCCACCAGTACAGCACGTCTGGGAGTTGTCTGACTTCCTGTGCGGGGCCTTTTTGGTGAAGCCCCCAGTGTCTCATTCTTTCTTATTCTGTTCTCCTCCATCACCGAGAATGGGGAACACTGTCTAGACGAATCCGCTACTGTATTAGCTCCAAACTCTATGCGCTTCTGGCATTATCTAGGGCTTCGTGGTGTCCTGGTCAATGGTGTCCACCACTGTGTGGTCATCAGTCCTCATCCAGGAGCTCCCCGGTGGTTGGTTCCCTCTGAACCACTGAGGTCCTCTTTGAGGACACTCCTTGTCTGTGATGCTCTCTCTGTCTTTTTGTTGTTGTTGTTACTCATGTCAGCTTTTTATTTATTTTTTATTATTACATTGCAAGCTATAGGGAAGAGTTAAATCATTACTAACATTGAGGCCTTTAGCAATGCTACCCAAATGAGCAAACCATCCCATCACTCCTGGTAATGCGTTTAGCCTGTTGCCCCCTCATTCTGCTTTTAAAATGATCACTGCTTACCATTTTTCTTACTATCAATGGCCCATTTGTCTTCACCCATACCATATCATTAGTGATGGTGATGCTATTAAGAAGGGGATAGATTATTTGGTAAGGTAGAGTTTTACTGTAAAGCCTCTTGTGATTTTCCGTAAGGTCTTATGTGATGTGTTCTCTTTAATCCCCCCGCCCAGCTCGGCAGTCGCTCTGTGCTCCTCCAGTTCTCACGGGCCTCAGCGGCAGCTTCATTGCCCACTGTCTTGGTCCCGTGAGTCCCAGTTATATTTCTAAATACATCTGTTGGTCCAGTTAACTGCCATGTCTGACAGTAGGTATTACCAATATGCCCCTCTGTTAAATAGGTTTATAATAATATTAAGACTATTATTTTGAAGAGAATCCTCAAGTAGCACAGCCTAATTAAAGTGATACTGAATATCAGTCTTCAGTCAGTTCCTGTCCAGTGTTTATGGTCTGATAACTAACTGAGCACCCTCTTCACATAATCAAAGTAGAAACCCTTCAGACACGTGCCGGCTGGCTCTCAGTAAAGATGTTTACAGTACCGCTGGAGAGAGGGATCACGGGACAAAGGGAGAAAGTCAGATGCTTACTGAGAAAACGCTTCTAATGGATAGTGTAAAACTGGATGGAAATTAATCAACAAAGTAATCCAGTATCTATTATGTGAACTATCCTGTGCTGAGTTCTGTACAAAAAATACAAAGAGATGTGACGCTAGTTGGCTATTCTCACATATAAAAGAACTGAGGATATTAATTGAAAATGTAAATTCTGCAAAATACGCTTTAAGATGGAAGTCAGAATCAAGAGTAACAAGCAAGGTGTCTGCTTGCCTATGAAGTAAGCAAGGTTTGGTTAAATAGGATTATACTTTCAGGACAGAAGGACCCGAATGAAAACTTTGTTCGAGTCTTTCCAGGGTGTACTAGCTTAAAATTTTAGTCTTTAGTTTCTTTATCTGTAAAATAGGGACAGGATAGCAGCCTTGCTGTTTGACACACAAATTAAATAAACTGTGTCACACACACACACACACACACACACACAGAGTATTTAATATTTTAGGTGCTTAACAAATTCCAATTTTCATTTTGGGAAATAGTGAACAACATTTTAACTTGATGATTTGTGCATTTAACCACAAACACGTATTCAACACCCGGAGCACCTGAAAGGCTGCAGGGCTGCTATGTTACGAGGTTTCTGTCATGCACTGGGTCATCAGAAAGGTGAGGGCCCTGCGTGGACACCGTTAAAACGTAGCCCTGTGGCTACCGGAGTGCCAGAGTTTGCAGTTCAAAAGCAAAAGGAAAACCACCAGCAACTGGAGATCGGTCGCTAGAGCAAAGGTCTAACCCGAGGCGCTTTAGCGCGCCCACCCCGGCGAGCTCCCGCGGCTCCGAGTGAACGCGGGGCTCTCCCTGCAGTGAGAAGTCTCGGGCCATCCCTCCACCCTCCGTCTCTGGACGCGTTCCCCACGGGGACCCTCATCTCCCGGCTGTTTATCACACTTGCTGTTCCCCAGCCTGCTCAGCCGTCCCCCAGACCCCCAGGTTTTGTACCCATATCAGGTGTGTGTAGCAGTTGACTTCTCAAAGCAGCCTCCTTCAGCGTCCTGCTTAGCAGGGCAGACACTCCTGCCCCGCCATTCCCCGCATCTGTGCGGTGTTCCCCGTAGCACCTGCCTTTTCATGTAACTCGAGTGTGCTCATTTTCTGTTTGTCTTTTCTGCCTGTTATCCTTCCATGGAACGCCAGCTCCAGACAGGTGGCTATCCAGGCCTAAAATCACATGTCCCACCCAACAGACACACATGACACATGCAGTTAATGAATGAATGAAGAAATAGTTCTGTACAACTGACTGGGACATGAAGGAACTGTTACTCCTTAAATAAGGCCCCAGCTCCCAAAGCTATAAGGAGCAGAAAAGGCTTCGAATCCAGGCCTGTGTTTTCCCCAATCCACACATATGCGTCATTACATCTTTCGTACAGTTCCAGGCAAACAATAGAAATGGTGTATCATTAGTTAATGCTGGGAACCTGAGTCAGTGGAGAACTGGGAGACTGATGGGACGCACTCTGTTCAAGCTGTGGAGATGGTAAGATGCCATCACCTGTGTGGGCACCTCCATGGCTCCCAGGTCTCATCCTCAATCACCACCAGACCCAGCTAGGAGATTGTCACCGGCACAAAGCTGCTAAACAGCCCATGGTGTTCAGAGACTCGAACACCGGGAGGAAAAGCGAGATCGAGGCGGTAGCTGAGGGAGCTACCTCTTGTATCAGTCTGTTTTTGTTTCTAGTTCTCTCCCCCGTTTTCCTTTTTACCACATTTATTAAATGCCTTCAATGCACCAGGCACAGTGCAAGGCATTGACAAGAGCCAGGAAGGCCCACAAATGCAGCAGGAGAAACAAACAAATAGGAACTCTCTCTATATCTGTCTACAATACCGGCGGTGCCAAAAAAACATGACAAGTGGGCACTTCGGTCAGTGTTGCTCAAGCGGTAGTTCGCCATCATCAGAAGTGTCTGGACGCTGATGGGAACCACCTTGAGCCCCTCTTGTAATTGCAGAAGTCAAACGTGACTTCTATTCATCTTTTGTTATCGGTATATATTGAATATTATAATTTTAATACAGTTTTCCTTTCTTAAAATGTGTATACATTTTTTGTACCCTGTGTATATCACTTTGCTATATTATATATATATTACATATATATACTGTTTCAGTTTTGATTTTTGCATGTGTTTTGACATTTTTATTTTAGTAGTGAAATTGAATACAACATGGGGTTTGTATAAATGGTTAGTTCCCAAATGAATCTCTGATGTAGCAGATTATATTAATTACAACAGAATCCATTATTAAAATAGCGTTACAAGTTGAAGTTATGAAAGACAACTTTGAATGGCGACAATTCAGTTGGAAGAGTAAAAAAAGAAAAAAATTTGTATTTGATATTTCCATTTTTCCATGTATGAATACTGCTCATTAATACACCGTCCACCTATTTGTCCAGTGTCGTTCGGCGAGGAGATCAATTACAGCCACGAAATGTTTACGTAATGAAAACTTTAGCATTAACAATCCTCCTGAAGATAATCCCAAACTTTGTCACACATATAGCGACCCTTTGTGAGGAGACCGAATCACCGCTTTTAAGTGGAGCTCTGTGCGTGGTCCCCTCGCTGCCTGGCTGTGAGGGTCAGATGGCACGACCTCCCTGTGGGCTGGACGCTGGACGGTCAGGCTGTGGGTTCTCCGGGGCGCTCTGTCCTCCCAAACCTGGGCGGGCCGAGAAACACCGTCATGATTGTTGATGCGGGGGAGGACACGGTGGACGGAAACAGGAATTTTTGAAAATGGTGAGCTAATAGTTTGAAATTACAGAATGAACATCACTGTCAATGAAGGCATCCCACACCTGTATTGTGGGACAAGCTTTCCTGGCAAGTCATGTTTCTGAGTTAGGAGGCGGTGGGGGAAAGTGGCCGATATCACTCTGTGGTTCTCTCACGCAGTGTCCCTAAGCCAGACCCAGCTCTCCTGCTTGTGTGTTGCTGGGTCATTTGCCTCGCCTGTGAGCTAGGCAAGACCATCACTTCCTCATCTGTAAAATGGAAGTAATAATACTTAGGGGTCATTGTGGGGTCATTGTGCCCAAAGCATGAAAACTCTGTCTGCCATGTAGTGATGGCTTAATATAGCCTTGGAATTCGTATTATTGTTATTAGTATTAGCCTTAGAAATGTGAGATACAGCAATGTCTATACCCATTCCTAACAGTAGTAACCACTGAAAAATTGTGGATTTTCCTTTTAGATTTGATACAACAAAGTGGCCAATTTTTTTAAATTTCAGGGGAGTTTTTTCCTTTTGTTTTATCAGTTTATTTATACTGTATATTCCTCAATATGCCTTGTGATTAGGGTTGAGAGAGAAGTGCCAGAACACTCAGAAAAGTTAAAACCTGCCTAACAGAGGAAGCCACTCACCACTGAACCGGCTAATCAGGATTTAGCTCCCCTCTGATTTACACAGCATCTGTGGCCGCTGTTCCTGCTGTCACTGCAGGTGATTTACAGCACACAGCACAGGTAATAGAATTTCCACCCTGTTAGGGGAGTTTTAAGGAGTAAAATAGACCAGAGTCCCAAACGAAAGAATTCTACACTAATAATTTGCAGGGGAAATACGACAACATCTGGGGGTTGCCCATGGAAACGCACCCAACTTCTGTAGGTTGCTACCAAAAGGTCAGCACACGGCTTCTAAAAATCTAATTTCTCGATATAATTCATTTCCTACATGAAATAGAAATATAGCTCGGTGTAACCTGCAGAACACACCTAATTCTCTATCAAGCTCTCTGGCTGAAGCACTCCATCTGAAGTACGGATTTTCCAATACCCCAGCCAACTGATAGCGCCCCGTGAGGATCACATCTGATTCCACTTTCACCCATCACTGGAGTTCTAATTACTTTGATTTAATGACTGTGGGATTTTATTTTTTACTGTTTGGACGGATTCCTCACTAATACTTAACAGGCAAGAAACATTAAAATCCTGGTTGGTTTGACAGGAGCAGAGTTGAATGTCAGCTGGACTGACTTTATTTTCCCAAGTTCTTTTTCTCAGAAATACCTTTGATGTTTTCTTTCACCAGATTTGTTTAGGAAACACACTGTAGGATATGCAGGGGACCCAAATGCATTTCCGATTCAATCACAGCATCAGTATTTTGTGTGCCACCCAGTGTGTGGTCAACGTCTCTCATTAGACCCCCATCCAAACAGACAGTGGAATTCAAGAACAAGCCACACAACATCAGTCAGCCTCCATAGCTATTTGGGGGAAGTTACAGCAAAAAAAGCACATGCTCAGCCGTCAAGATGCATATATATTTTTACCCAGGGCATCTCGTCCAGGGACGCTGTTTCTGTTTTTTCTTGGATTCTTAGCTGTTCTCTTTTAGCTCCCTACACTTCCACTGCTGGACCTAGCTCAGTAAAGTGGGGTTGTCTTGGCATGTTGTGGACTGAAGGCTCCTAGAGGCCAGTGGGCTGGTCCCATAGCAGAGACTCTGGTCCATGGCAGGCGACTGGGACTGCGTTTTGACTGGAACTGCATTTTGTTGACCTGGCTCCTGTTATATGCATAGACCAGGGTAGAAAAAATAACCTTTGCATTATAAAATATTAATACGTAAATGTCATTTCATTATCTATAAAAGTGTGTGGTAACTCAGACATAGGAATAATTGGCAATGAGAGGCAAACATTTTCCCTTAAGGACGGAGTGGTGTGTAGCTGGTACTTTCATTATTGTGATTTCCAAGGACAGATATGAATGAAAAAGTATGAGCTCACACAATTTCAGACACCCAAGTTTTGTGAAAGAGAGCACGTATTTTACTCGTGTGGCTGGCAAGAATGCTAAACGTGACGGAGAATATTGTTGCTGACCAGAAGTTATCTCTCCTTCTTTCTTGATCATTAAAAATGTCCACACATAGGGCCGGCCGAGTGGCGCGATGGTTAAGAACTGGTTTGGGACACCAGAGGGCCCCGGTTCGAATCCCACATGTGAGGGCCAGTGACACTGCCCTCTACAGCTAAGATGCTGAACAACAGCTCAACCTGGAGCTGGGCTGCCATGAATCGCCAGCAACGGCATAGGCTGCAGCCCCTGTGTCAGTGGGTTGCCGTGGGCTACCGTGTGTAGCCAGCAGCCAGTGTGAGCGGCCAGCCGCCGCAGTGAGCGGCCGTCCAGAAGCCAGCGACTGATCTGCCTCGCCTGGGAAGAGCGCAATGATGGTGCCAACTTGGGCCAGTGAAGCAACGTCCTCCACAACTAGACTGAAGAACAAAACGACAGCAACTTGTCTGTTCCCCTTCCCCCAATTCCCCAGCACTGTTCCCCTCCCCCCAATTCCCCCCCCCAAAAAAAAATCTTAAAAAAAAATGTCCACACATAGTTGAGCAGCCTTTGATGTCATGGTGTGTCCACGGTGTCTCTTCACAGGGCATGGAACCTCAATTCCGACTCATGACCTAGGAAAGGAAGTCTACTGGCTCAATTCTGGGAAAGAATTTCCTTCTGACAACACAGGGCGGGTTGAGGAGAAAGCCTGAGAACTGTTTAAGGCCTTCGATCACAGTTCTTGACTGTAGTGAACCTCCCAGTCCATGTCCACAGAATATCTACTGATTCCGAGTGCCTCGCTTCCCACTTTAGTTATTGCAGTTTCATCCATGCAGATCCTACACATATTCTGTGAGATTTATAACTATTTCATGCCTTGGTGCTATTGTAAATGGTATAGGCTTTTAAATTTCAAATTCAAATGGTTCTGATATATAGGAAAGCAGTTGACTTTTGTATATTGACAAGTCCTAGAACAGCTGAGATGGGCCATTCTTTCCTTAGTACAGATTTGAGGGGAGAGTTCCTAGCCCCTCCCCATTAAGTACGGTAACTCTAGGGCTTTGTAAGTGTTTTGTATCAAGCCAAAGATGCTCTCTTCTATTCTTAATTTGTTGAGAGCTTTTATAATTAATTGGTGTTGGGTTTTCTCAAATGCTTTTTTTTCTCCATCAATTGAACTGATCTTGTAGTTTTTCTTCTTTAGCTTGTTGATATGGTGGATTACATCAACTGATTTTTAAAATTTTATTTTAATGTTGAGCCAGGCTTGCATACCTGGAATAAATCTCATTTGCTGGGGTGTATAATTATTTTTATATGTTGTTGGGTTTAATTTAATTGTATCTTGTTCAAGAGTTTTGCATCGATATTCATAAAAGTTATTAGGCTGTAGTTTTTGTTGTTGTTGTAATGTCTTTATCCATTAAGGATCAAAGAGAGATTTGTTTCATATTTAAGAAAACTGGAATTTGGACGTCATAGACCCGTGGTTCTCCACCTTAGCTCCATGGTGAATTACTTGGGGAGCTTTTAAAAATATACCAATTCTCAGGCTGCACCCGGAACAAGCAAATTCCAAGTTCTGGGATGGAAACTGGAAATTAATATATTTATATAATATATTTATATTTTAAAATAGCATCCCAGTTGTTCCACTATGAAGATAGGGTTGGATACACATTTTCAAAGGCTGTCCTGATTGTTCTCTAATTCTTCCCCATAAACAGGACACAGCCTGGTTTTAACAAGTCCCACTGAGCAACGTGCACACGCTCTCAGGGCCAAGCCGATGGGTAGTGATGAGTCTCCACGGGGGAACGTCCTTTGTATTTTCCATCTATTACTTTGACCTGAAAGAATATTTTATGCAACAGGCTTTCTTCTCTAGGCGGGGATTTCATTAAAAAAGTCCTTTATAGATTGTATTGTCATGTGTCCCAGAGAAGATTAGGGGTGAAAGAGAGATAGAAATAAAATGCTTTTTTACAGGCAACACGGTGCAGGTCTCACGTGCTCTTTCCTGCTGAGCCGCACGAGTGGGGGGTGGGCAGGATGGAGGCTGAGTCAGCAGGACCCCTCTGGAGCCGAACTCGCGCGGTGTGGGGGAGGGTGGCCCTCCGTGGGCTGGTCAGGCCGAGGGAGGCCTCACACGGGCTCCGGCGCCTCTGACCGTCACTGTCAGGACTCGCTAACTGTTCTCACGGCGGCCGATCGCAAACGTTTATTTCTAGCTGTACCTTGTCCCTGCCGTTTCTCCCACGTAGTCACGAGGCATATTCTCCGGAGAGTGACAGGCGGTGCCCCAGTTTCCCGAGCATCCAGGGGAGCTGCCGTGGGAAGGGCCGTGTGCCTCCTGCCGCTGTTCATCCAGGTGATGGAGCAAATGCTCGGATCTGTGAGGATTGCATTAAAAGTTGCATTTGGAAAAATTAATTGTAGGCTAACATATTTTAAAAAGCACAATCATATTTGCCCTATACTCCTCATAATTATTCTTTCATTATTATTTGCTTGGCTGGAGTTTTTTCCAGCTGTGTCACAAACATCAAAGTCTTATATGCATTAAGTGCAAAGGAGCCCGGTCTTACTCCTATATATTCCATCAGAGAGAAGGCTGCAGTTTCCTGTCAAAAGCAGTCACTAATAGTCCAGTGGAAATAGAGCCATGCCGGACAGCTGGTCAGCCTGGGGAAACTGGAGAAAGAGTTATCTTAGTATAGAAACTGAGTTTTGTCATAAATAACTGCGTTGGCCACTCCCTGGATTGAGAATGAAATCATGAGATAGTGAGGCTGTTAGCAAGCGTTGAGCAGCAAGGATACTGTCTTCCAAAGACACCCCTGTTTTTTCATCTTTCCTGCTCGATTCTGCACCTCCTCCACCCCTCCACCTCCACGTGTCTTTCTCCTTCCTTCGTACTTTACTCAGCTGTGAATTAGACTGTGGGCTACTGGCGTCCCCTGATCCTATCCAGCGTCAGTGCGTTACGTATATTGCTTACCCCTGGGGACACTCACTGTTAATGCCACAGTTCAGCTCTGGGCAGCCAGTGTCATCTGCTCTTGTTTTGTGAAGGAAAGCACAGCACCCGTCCATGTGATGCTATTTGGATATAGGTTCCTTGCAGATGCAATTAGTAAAGATGAAATCGTTAGGGTGGGTCCCGAGCCAGTATAACTGGTGACCTTACGAAAAGGAGAGATGGAACACAGAGACACACACGAGAATGCCCTGTGACCATGGGTGAGTTCATAAGCCAAGAAACACTGGTGATTGTCTATAAAACAGTGGAAGGCAGGAGAGCATCAGAAGCATCACAGCCCTGCTGACACCATGACCTTGGCCTCTGGCCTCCAGACGGGAGCCCGTCGTGTTTGGTTGTGTAAGCCCCTCTGTCTGTGGTCCTGTGTCACAGCAGCCCTAGTGAACTGATACAGTATCCCAGTCTGAGATTCTGTGGCTCTATGATAAGGCATCTGCATCAGGGTAGAAAATGTTTTCAAAATACATTCAGAAAAGAATTGTGAATCATTAATTGATCTAACGCAGTCTAGATTTAAAACCTGTTTCACGTAGGGTATGAAATTCATTTTATTTGTCTTTGAATACCAAATATCCACTATCTGTCTGTATGAATGATAAAGGGTTTCTACCCAAAATATGTAAATAATAAAATAGCACACCCCAATAAACGAATGAGCATACATTTTTATTTTTTTTAGCTGAGTCATCCTGTCACCTGTGGGCAGCTTAGCAGCAGCTTAGCTCAGGCTGGGAATCAAACCGGTGACCCTGTTGCTCAGAGCTCACACTCTTGAGTGAGCTCTTAACCAACTGAGCCACTCGGCCGGCCCCTGAACGTACATTTTCTATGTGTTCATATAGAAGACCTGCAAACAGCCAGGAAGCTTATGAAAAACCATTCAACATCATTTTTCAATAGGGAAAAATAAATTGAAAGCACAAGACAGCACTGTGTGGCCACCAGGATTCTTCAAATTAAAAAAAGCTGACACCACCACATGGCTGCAAGGCTGTGGATCAGCCAAACACCTGCTTATTGTTGGTGAGAGTATCAACTATACAACCGCTTTAGAGCTTTCTTAGAAAAACAAACATGCACTTATACTATGGTCTAGCCATTCTATACCCAGAGAGTTCCTCAAAAGAACTGAAACATATCTTTACAAACTGACTTGTACCTAAATGTTCAAAGCAGCTATATTCAGAATAGCTAAATCCTGGAAATAACCCAGGTGTCATTCAACAGGAGAATGGATGAACAAACTGTAAAGTACTCATATAATGGAATACTATTCAGCAACAAAGAATGAGTGAGTACCGGTGTATGAAACAAAAGGGGGTGCATCCGGGAAGCCGTATGCTGAGCAGAAGAAACCCAACACCAAGGGGCATGTGCTGTATGATTCCAATCACAGGAAGTGCTAAGAGAGGCAAAGTTGTCTAGGATGACCAAGGTCAAAACCCGGCAATTGAAGCAGGGATTGACTCAGCACGTCACGTGGACCCTTTCTCAGGTGACAGCTATGTTCTGAACCTTGAGGCTTAAGTTACATAGTATGTGCATCTGTTAACATTTATTGAGGGCACATTTACATTTTGTGCATTTCACTTGAAGTAAATTTTACCTAATAAAATAAATAAGCAAACGATATTTCATTGTAGTTAATTATACAGAGTCTGAAGGGTTTAGGGGTGACATGTACAGATCTATGCAACATATTTGGAAATGTATCAAAAATAAAATAGATGAATGGGTTATGGGGGGTTAATGAGCAGGGAACAGACAAAGCAAATGCAACTGATGGTAAGTGTAGGACTCAGGCGGCATGGATATGGGGGTTCAGTGTATTGTTCTCCCCAGTTTTCTGTGTGATGGAAAAGTTTCATAATAAAATATTGGGAAAACACTCCAATTTTGAGATATTCATGTGCTTCCATAATTCTTCCCTGATGCTGAACCCCATTATAAGTAGAAACAGTCATGTCACCCCATTTTGGCCAAATAGATGGAAGCAGATGTTGTGAGGTGTGGCTTCCAAGATAAGTTTTTCAAAAAAAACAGTCTCAATTGACTTGTTCTTGAGCTCTTTGTCCCTTTCCTTTCTTCATCTTTTTCCCTCAGAACAGAGATCTGATGCCGTGAAATGTTTAGTCTCGCATTCATGTGGAAAAAGTCACAACGGAAGTGGGGCAGACAGGAAGATGGAAGAGGTGCAGTCTTAGCTGGCACCAGGAGATACGTTCAGAGACCCACTGCCCGTCTCCATTCTTCTTGGTGTATGAGACAAACACCAGTCTTCCTGTGTTAAGCCCACTTCATTTAATCAAAGCGAGGACCGAAAATAAAAAGCCTACATGTTAGAACTGGCAGAGGAGAGGCTGGGATGGGAATTGAGGATGCAACCATGACAGCCTAGAAACTTCTGGGAAACTAGTCTTGGTGCTCTGGGCACACCCAGCCAGGCGCCACCAACTGTAGGGCGGGGAGCACCAGCAGGGAGAAGTCAGAATGTATGGCTACGCTGGCCACCTCGTGTTATCTGCAGTGAAGTCCTACCAGTGCAGAATCAACTTGGCCTCGCCCTCTCAGCCTTCAAGTAGAGACAGGGAAGAAAACCTTTCTAGAAGAGGCATTCCACCTGCAGTCTACAAGCTGTGTTAACTGAGAATCATTTTCTGTGTATTCTTTTTTTTAACTCAGTAAATTACAAACATCAAATCAGGAAGAGAGAATCACTTGCTCTAGGTGTTCATCCTTGCAACAAAACTCAGGTGTGCCCCAAATGACTGCTGTATAATCCACTTATGGAAAAAATACACAAGTTTTTTGCTTAATGTTTCTCCACTCATTCCCAAGTACACCCATTTCTTATATTTCTTATTTCTCAAGACTAAACCAGAAGGCAAATTCCATCTGAATGCTTCTGATTTCTTCTGAATCACAAGGACTACTCCAAGTTTCCAGGTCTGTCCTTTTCCACTCCACTGCGTTTGACTGGTTTAGCAATTGGGAGGCTCAAAGGGTAGAGGGGGGAAAAGGACAAGGTCAGCGTATTTCCTCCTCTCTCCTGCCTTGGGGTGTCTCTGGAACGGGCAGGGTCTTCTCCTAGGCCCTGGCCAGGCCAGACAGACACACCATGGCTGCCATCCCGTCAGGTTCCAGCCTCCTGCCTTTGTTTGTCCAGCCTGGAGGGTAGCAGATTCTTTTCTTAGTTTCTTTTTGTTGCTTGATCAGGTCTGTTTGACTTCATTGCCATTCTGCACCAGTGTAATGTTTTCTCGATATTAAATTAGCTCTGTTAAATGGAGTGTCTTCTACTTCTGTGATTGGACATGAACTACGGACATTCTAATCCCAGACAAGGTGGCTCCACAGAGGTCAGGACTCTCCTAGTTGGTGTGAAGAAGAGAGGATAGAGTAGGCAGATAGGAGAGGGCAGTTTCGTGGGTCCATGCAGGGAGGGGCCCAAATGGCCTCTGCTGTGTAGCTTAGCCGCCTTTTCCCAGTCTCACCAATATAAGGTAAGCCGTTTCCTTTTCCAAGGAGAGGGGTTAGAGTGTGGAGAAGTCACATCTCCTCTCCCTAGTAGCTCTGAGGGAGCCAGAGTTTCTATTTTGGGCTGAGGCAGGAATGTGAACTGACGGCATTTTCTGCTGGAGTGGAGCTCGGGGTCTGGGTGTGTGGACACAGTGAGAGCACTTCAACTGTGCTATTATTGAAGAAGTGGGGGGTCTTCAGACTGGGGCAGAAGAGATGGCACTGTCCTGGCCAGGTGTGTTTAAAAAACTCAGGGCATTCAAATATTTTTACTACAGAAGAATTCAAAGTTAGCATCATACCTTCATAACAAAGAATTTAGTGATGTTGAAATCTTGCATTTTGTTTTGCACCTTTTTAAGTAAATCTGTTGTCCTCTCTACTGTCAAAAGTAGAAGTTCAGAATGGGTGGACCCTAACTAACCCTCACAGTGGCTATGCCCCCTGCCCCACTGCAAAAATTGGCAATAAAGCAAAACAAAAAAATCAAACAAATAAAAACATCCCCCAAATCCTCATAGAACCTTGTCTGATTTTGCCTTGTCTGGGTGGGTCTTCATTCTTCAGAGTCTTTGGAAAGAATAAAACATTCAGCAAATATGAGCTAGGGTTTTTGTTTTTTCATTTCACTTCCCAGTTTTTGCTTGCAGTCTAACAGCTAGTTTGTCTCACTGGAGCTCACCAGGCCCGTTCTTTTAGTTCAGTTCAGTCTAGGAATTGAGACTAACGCCTAGTCAGCCGACAATGTATTAAGTGGCTCACTGTACAAGAAAGGGTCAACAGGGGAGCTGCAACCTTGAAAAGAAAGAAAGCCTTCGTTTCCTCAGAAGCCTTCTCTTATGAAAGAGGAAATAAGAGCTTAATTGGCATCCAGACTAACACCAGGAGGAAGCCACACAGTGTGAGTGCAATTACACCCCAGATCCAGGGAGCCATCCCTTGGCTGCACACGGGGAGGGCACAGGTGTCCCAGAATTCCTCCTGGCTTTCTACTGTCTTGTTAATGTCCCCAGCTTGCTGCAGAGGTGAGAGGGGATTCGATTTCCCTGCTAACTCTCGTCCTGCGGTGTAGATGTTTCAGAAACCAATTACGCAGGGCTCCCGGGACACAGCCTAAGCTAGAAACCTGAGCCTCCTCAGGCCCCAGCCAGGGTCTTTGGTTCCTATGGTACAGCCATCCGTGGATATGAGTTCACTAGGATACACGTCACGGTATAGGATTAACATTCTGGTCTCTGTCCTGAACAGACATTGGCAGGTATGAGAATTCACAGAAGATGCTTATGATGAGCAAGAAGGAAAACACAATGCCGGGAAGTTCACGTGGCAGATAACACAGGCCATGGTAACAGCCGCAGCGCTTGGCTGCAGTTTAGGCCACAGTAAGACGCGGGGTGCGCCTGCTGGAATCGTGGGGAGAAAGGCCTCTGGGTGGGTGAATATGGATTCCCGAGGCGGGTTGAGTTAACTGATGCTACGGCCAACATCCAGCAGACAGCAGACAGCACCCAGAGGGTTGTTTTAGGACTTAATGAAATTAATGTATGAAAATTACCTGGCACGAAGTCTGGCAGGACGTGCTCTGTCAGTGTCGGCTCTTCTGCCCTAAGTTATGGAGACAGCGCCTAAGGGAGGAGGGCTCATTTCCTGAGGATGTGGTGGGACAACGTGTCCCCTGGGAAGCCGTAGACCTTTGGGTGACAAGGACGGGAGCAAGGAAGGAGTGGCTGCTCTGCGAACAATCCGTAGTGACCATTCAGATGCTAACAATACGGACTCACCCTCTACCTGGCTCGTGGGAGGCAGCGGCCCAATGTGATGGGCCGGGCTCCTGCCTGGAGGTGTAGGTGAGCTGTGCCTTTGGTTGGAAAGACTATATCGAAGGCGTTGTCCACCTCGCTCTGATTTAGAAAGGCTTTCCTACCTACTGCCTTCTATCCCCCTTGGACTGCACCGAATCCGACCCCCGGCTGGGTAGAGAGCACAGCATCCTTGAGGCACTTCTGCTCCCATGCTGAGCCCTGTCTGTGTGTGATAACCCCTGGGGGCCAGAGGTGCTTGGGGGTCTGTTATGTGGTGTTCTGACTGATACTCACTCTGCGGTGGGTCTTCCTGGGTGACAACCATCGGCTCTGCCTGGATGTACGACAGTCTCGGTGTCAGGCCCCGCCAGCTTCTGAGGCTGGTGGAGTGTGATGTGGTCCAATCCAGCTTCAGGGGGCAACCGGAGGCCTCCTTCCTGACCGCGAAGCTCAGTGCTCCTCCCAGAGGCTTGCAGCTGTGGTATGTAAGTGACTAGTTGAATGGGCTTCCGTTTAAAAGGGGAACAAAGTAGAACAAAGGTCTTGTGCATGCGCCCCTGCACCGGCCCTGCCAACCCCAGCGTCTGGTCACTCAGGCCGAAACCCACTTTCATCCTCGACTCTCCTTTCTTTCACTCCATGTGTCCAATCCACTAGCTGCTCCTGTGGGACCTACTTCAAAATGTGTCAAGACTGTGGCCATTTCTCTTGACTTCCCATATGTCTTATGACTTGTCCAAAGTCACCATCTCTTCTTACCGGGATCACTGCAATGACGTATAACACACGCTCGCCCGCCTCTGCTGAAATCCTCTCTGAACATCAAGAAAAGTTGTGTCACTCCGATACTCCAACTATGCAGTGAGCTCCATTTCACTCGGAGAAGAAGCCACGTCATTAGCAAGGCCTAGCACGCACCTGGGCTTTGTCCCCACCCCCCGCCCGCCCGCTGCCCCAGCCCTTCCGATTTCTCCCCACCTCCCTCGCCGACTCCTATTCCGCTCACTCGTACCAGCCCTGGGAGAGCAGGAACGGCCCCTTTCAGCCTTTGCCGAGGCTTTTTTCTCCTTCTGGACGGCTCATCCCCAGGATGGTCTGCTGGTAAATTCTCTCACTTCCTTCCCATCTCCCTTTCGGGACGACGCCTCTCCCGAGCCTGGTATTTGATGCTGTATCCGTCTCGTGGTCACAGTCGACTGTCCCAGGAGGCAGGAGTGAGTGGGCAGTGAGGACTTATTCGGTTAGGAGCCCACTGTGTCCGTCGCATGTGGATGTCCAGTGATGGACACGGAAGAGCACTCGGTCTGCTACGTCCTTAGGCTGAGACCTTCCAATGGCTTCTGTTTTGAACCCTGTGAAATTGGCACTTTATTTGACAGATGGAGAAACTGAACCACAGAGAGGTCGAGTAACTTACTTAAGGTCACACGGAGACTAGGGGAGCTGGGGCTGGAGCCCAAATGGTCTGAGCTGAGCTTGTGCCCTTGGTCAGAACTTAGTGCAGTAGTCACTGCACTCGGTGCCCAGTGTCGTCATATTGTGAACACTGGGCAGCGATGATGTCACCAGAGTATCCTCTTGGTAATCCTGTAAGGCAAACATGACAAGAAGTTCAGCTTTAGGGAGGAAAAAAATCGAGACAAAAGTTACTTAGATAAAAATTGAAATAAAAAGTATCAAAGTAAAAGCCAAAGGTCACAGCATTCGTTGACAGCAGATCTGAGGTCACAGACCCAGTTTCCTGACGCCCAGCCCCAATTCTTTACACATGTGACACTCCTCCGAGTGTGGCTCATGAGAGTGACCGTGGGGAGACCAGTGGTGGCCTCTATGGCCTCCGTTGCCCAGCGACAAGCTCTGAGAGGGAACACGAGGCTTGCGTCGGTGAGGTGGGCCATCACAGGTTTTGAGCTGGGGGTCATTCCTGAAGGTGGCTGACAGGAGCCCCGGGGATAATGCAAGACGCTGCCTTCCACGGAAGGGAAGAGGGGCGGTGCTTCTATTTTAAAAAAGCAGGCAACCTCCTAGAGTGTTGCACAATTTTGCCACCCAGAGATCTGACAAAAGGCTCATCCTCGTGTGACTTTGTCCCAAGTATAATGAGCACTAGTCACTCAGCAAGCTTTCAGTGACTATCCTAGCATCACCCAGCCGAAACAGTGTGTGCTCCCAGGGTCCTGCATGACTCAGGAAGAAACCCTGGTTCCACCCACACTCACCTGCGTGCTCTGAGCTTCCCAGACTCCCTTCTCAGCAAGAATTGCTCTTTTTGTGAGGTCTGATGGGCGTCTGGGCTCCTTTAAGCTCCCTGTGAGAGGCCTGCTTAACAAGAGCTCTCACAGCTTTGCCTCTCCCTGCTGAGATGCCAGGCAATCAGTTAGACCTGACCGGAGTGTAGACATCCCTTGTCCTAGGGCAAGGTCATGTGTTTAAAATTCTCCCTGGTGAAGACGCCATCAAGCATCTCCAGGTGGGACTGATCTGAGTGGCGATTTGAAATGCCTTTCTGGGAGGCAAGAATAGAAATCTCATTATTTATAGAAGTTTTGTTATTACTTTTTCATACTTACTGAAAATTTGGTCTACAGTGTTATTTTTTAATGTTAGAACATTTTCAACGAAGACTTATCAACCTCTCATAAACACAAAACAAAACAAAACACTGAAAAATGCCTGTTCTCATTGAGGAATAATTTGTCATATAGTTAAAGTCAGTATGAGTTTAGGGAAAAATGTGAAATTGCTCCAACACATAAATGCGTGTGTGCGCGCGCACACACACACACACACACACACACACACACACACACACACACCACCACTTGTAAAGCCTCTTAACATGTCTTTTAGTCTTTAACGTCTGTACGCCAAGTGAATATGCGTATTTCTCAGATGCCTCCATATGTCCCCAAATATGTGCTTCCTTATTTTATTATGGCAGGTTAATAGATGTGGCAGGTTAGATTAATTATGGCTTAAAACTTGGTATTCCATGGAGAGAAAATACAACTTCAAATATAATACTTCTAACAATATGACTGATTTTCTTGAAAAAGAAAAAAAACAACCTGTCAAAACATGACATGTCAGATTCAGTTTCCTTCCACCAACATTTCACAATCTGTTTTGATGGAGAAAGGATATATTTTAATTATTTGTTTTTAATCTGACTCCAGACTTGACATATGGCACTTCATTAAGTTCTCTCTACAGACTCTGGTAAACACAAAAACAAGCTGTACAAAGTTATTCAACTTCTGGCATAAAAGTTATTTTTAAGAACTTCTATTGCCTCTGATGAGGTTAAATGATTCCAAGAAAATAAAAAACCTTCCGAAGATTACAGTGTCGTCCGTTTTGAAAGATTTGCCAGGAATCAATCACAGTAGACATTAGCTGTTGGCAAAATGTGTTTCCTGGGTGAGGAGGGGGTGTGTACAAAGGTAGTTGGTCTTTTTGTAACTTTTTCCTCCCTGAAATTCATATATATCAAGCAAAATGAGAGAACTCGCATGCCGTAGCAATGTTTCCAGTTGTGGACAAAGCCCTTTGTGCCTCAACCCAACCTCAGAAGAGAAAGACAACAGACCATTTGTTTTTTTTTAGATTTATGCAACATGGTTTATCAGTGTGCTTTCTGGTAGGGTGCAAGGAAGCAGTTCTCAAGAGGTTTTTTTTTTCTGTTATCTGGAGACCAATTTAACAGAACTCTTAATTTACCTGAATTGAAAATTTTAATCTTATATCTTACATTTAAAAAAATTAAAAACTTTGTTTTGGATTTTGTTTAAATGTTTAAAAAAATTTCTTCAAACAAACAAAAAATTAACACTCAGAGGACATGCTGATGTCAATACAGATTCGAGCTAATACTTTAGAGTAGAATTATCTATGTACCTGGAGATGAACAATAATGTTCAGTGTATTCATTCACTTATTCACTGGTCCTTGCAATAAACACTGACTTAATATACAGTACTAAGCACTAAGCACTCTGTACTGAGCTAAAGGACTGCAGGGACTAGGAATAAGACACCAGTCTGCTCTGACGCTGTTCATAGTGTTAAAGAGAAGGAGGTCAATGACCACAGGGAAGAGAATGGACACAGAGACATGGCCTGAATCCCCCAGAACAAAGATGGGCCACAGGGCTTTCAGGGCTCCAGGAGTCAACCCCAGGGTGATAGCCTCCTGGGCTTACTAGGTTTTCGTATCTAGTTAATGTGTATGCAAAGTCTATGAAACTATTTTAGCTAGTCTAGTGATTTTATCTGTTGGCGTTAATTTCTAACATCAACTTGCTCATTAACAAGCCAGTATTTTCATTGATGAAAAGTCTAACCTTTATTACACACAGTAGTAAAGCCTTTGGTGTTGATGAGAGATACACATTATTGCAAGAACTGTTAACAGCTTTCTCTGGAATTTGGAATTTTCCAGTCAGTGCCACTCAGCACCAGTTGGGACACTGGGTTATGAATCACTGGCGTATGGACTTAGCTGACCCACTGTGAGGGCACACACACACGCACAATGAAACGTAACAAAACATTACAGCTCTCATAACACGTCCCTCCCGAATGTGAGATTAGGTGAGTGAAGACGTGTCTGGTGGGTTCATTGGGGCACCTTCACTGCATGCTGCCATGTCCAGTGCATAGTAGACACTCGACAAATAATCCTGTTGGGCTACAGTAGAATGCCAAGAAAATGGCTGGGCTTGTGTTCCCACTTACACACACACCCACAATAAGAAGAACAGCTGCACTGGGGCCCCTCCCTGGACCCGTCAATGTGGAGGACTCAGGAGAGACTGGAGACCCTACTGGACAACACCCATTTTGGGAGCTGGGGTCTCCCTGGTTGGCCGAGTTGCCCTTGAGGGTTTCCCCCCAGTGTATAGTCATGGCCAGAGCAGGTGCCTGCTGCACACTGGCATGGTGTTCTCTACGCCTGAACCAGAGGAGGAGGGCCGAGCTGCGCAGCGCTGTCTGCTGCTCAGGCCTCTTAGCGGGACCTTGACCAGAGAAGGCAGGTACAGCCCCCAAAAGCAGCCATGACACTTCTTTCATGTCCCAGAGACTCGGATCCAATGGTGACAGAAGGGGAGAAGGGCAGCCCAGGTGCCAGTGCCGAACAGGGCCGCCCTGTTCAGGGGTGTTCATCAGGGTTCTCTGCTTTTCCTCCTGCACCGGGAAGCTCGGACTAAAGAAGGATTTATTTTTAATATGGTGCTTTTTCTAAAATGAGGTGAGAACAAGAGAAGAAAAAAAAAATCCAAGTATCAGCATGACAATGAAACACTCTGCTTACTAATGAAACCACCAATGGGATTGTCTTACAGGGCACTTTTTACAAACAGATCAAGTTTTCAGTATCCACGGCTCCCAAACAATGTGAAGAAGTGCAGTTTGCAAGTTCCCGGCACCTTTCACATAAGAACATGAAATTCTAGGGCTTAGACAAGCAAGATTACAACTGGATATAAAAATATGTTTAATGCCCTTTTCATCAGATTCTGAAAGCCAGAAATCCATGAGAGATGATTTGAAATAAAACCTCATAGACTTTAATTTTCCATTTGGCAAGAAAACATTCTAGAGATTCAAAGCAAAATAATGGACATGGTTTGCTAATTGTTAGATGATAGAACTGGAATCTACGGGGCTGTGGAAAGGGGCGTGCTAGAACAGAGCATAAACTGTGAAATGTGGTGCGATGCCTGGTGTGAAGGCCCACAGGAGGGTTCCACGCCCACACCAAAGCCTTTATCTCAGGAAACGGAACTACCTGCGTGATATTTGTGTGGTGGCAGTGGTGATGATGGAGGGCATGTTTTCACATCTCAAAACATCTCATTTTGCCTTCGTTGTTAGTTCCTAATTTATGTACACACAGCAATCGTGACACGTGCCTGAGCTGTGCCCATGATGTTCGGCTTCTGTCTCAGTACGCGTGGGCCTCACAGAGTTTGAATAGATACGAATCCATTTTGAAAAGGACCTGATTTGCCAAGGCCAAGCTTACAGCCTAGTATGTGAATAAACAGTGTGAACAAGCACCTAAAACGCAGCGAGCACTCGAGGTAAGAGCCCCTGCATTTTTGAGGCAGCAGAGGCTTGGGTACAGATGGCGGGAAAAAACATGCTTGTTGAAAAGGTTCCCCTCCTCATAGCATGGGACATCACAGCCTTGGAAGGCCTCCCCCCTAACAGAATAAGGGGTAGGGGGATATATATTTTTAAAGATAGCAATTTTTATGAATACAAGTGATGATGGCACAGCTAAGATAACAAGCACTGAACAGAGGTGTTTTGCAGCTGGAAGACAGGGATGTGAGGCACAGAACACTGGCTGGCAGGACCGTGAACCAGGGAGAGACGGGCACTGCCAAGGGTTAGCGGGAGGGTCCACATCTCAGCGGTGTGACCCCCACCAGGTTCTTCGTTCTCTGTCCCTCAGTTTCCTGAGACACAAATGGGGACCATCATGGGGCCTGTCCCATAAGGACAGTGTGAGGGTGCCATGCGTTTAAATAAGTGCACGGGAAGGGCTTAGGACAGGGTGTGGCATGTAGCAAAAATGAAGATTAACGAGAAGCAACCCTTAAAACGCCTGCTGGGATGGGAGATGCCCATGAAAGTTGAAGGAAAACGTGTTTGAGGATGGGACCACACATCAGTATTTAAAGAAAAAATTTCCAGATAATTTCCATAAAAAGGGCACAAGTGGTAGGATGTGTTTGCTTCCCTAGCAGACTCTTACACATGTAGGATAAGATCCCCATTAGAGCTTTGCCAACATAAGAGTGAGAGTACCAGTAGTGCCAGGGTACGGGCACACGGGCATCACATGGGACGTTTAAGACCACATCAGCTCTTTCCTATTAACTATCACTAACCCCCACAAAAGTGTTTTTCACCTGAACTGTATTTAAGCAAAAGGAAATCTGTGCACATTAAAAAGAAAAAAAAACACCCAAAAAACAAAAACCACCTCACAAAACAGCGTGAGGAAACTGACATATTTACCCCAAGGAGGCTGCCGCTGCCGGCCATGTCCACGTGACAGAGCCTCTGCAGCAGTAACTGCAGAAGAATTGTCTAGGTGTGCACGACAGAAATAGTCCTGCTACATCTCCCTGGGCAGCGGGTTAATCTTTCCTCTCACATTCTAAGAAGCTCAGAACCACGCTTACCAAGTGCCCAGGATTTCAGAACATTTGTTTTGTACAAAAATTCTTCTTTGCTTTATCTTATTTTTCTTTTTAAATTTTTGCCTTTCACAAGTTCCTTTCTTATGCCTGTCTTGTTGTGTTAAGTCAGTTTGGAGAATAAGGCAGGAGGATAAACCAGTAGATCAATAGATGATAGGACAGATAGGTGATAGATGATAGATAGATAGATAGATAGATAGATAGATAGATAGATAGATAGATGAGAGAGATAGAGATAGAGATAGAGAGAGAGAGAGAGAGAGAACCCCCAGTTTGCCAAAGTAGAAAGTGTGTCTCATAATGGTTATGAAATTTATCGAAACGCATAGATTTCCTAATCGACAAACTATGATTTTCTTGTAGTGCTAGCTGAAGCCCAGTCTGTCTCCTATGGCATTGCCTCCTCTTTTAAAGACTCGCAATTGTTCCTGATGTCTGTCCGCGAGGGCAGGTCCTGAGACACTGACACCGGTGCCAGGCTGCCCAAGCCCCCGTCTGACCGCCTGCGCTGAGGCTGGTGGGGGCAGCGACCCCCACCCCACATACTTGGTTTCCCAGTCCTTGCAGTGAGACAATGACACTGCAGTTACTGAAATGGAGTTACACATAGCTTAGTTTTTCACAAGCTTCACTAATTTTATTCTTAATGAAGAAGCTCTCTTTGCTGAGGGTGATTCCTTTGTAGAGCTTTCTGATATACAAACAAGGGTTCTGGAGAAGTTTCTGGAAGCAGCCTACGAAAGCAGAGAGAGGAACAGTGCACTATATTAAGACAGAATAAATTGGTGACAGCTGCTGTCTTGACAGTGACTGCAAAAGGACTTAGTTCAGAGCGATCCAAGGATATAATTTATTTCACATCAGGGAGAGAAGCCAAGGAGAGGTAGAGAAAGAGACGACCTGGGATGCGTCTCAAAACTTCAGAACGGGGGTGGGGGGGTTTACCTGCAGTTAGTATTTGGCAGGTTGAGCCCTGGAAAGCGCTTGGACCCGACAGCCCTGTAGGTTTCCGGAGGCAGTCAGAGCCCCTCACCACGCCCCGTGGTGTGACTGTCCTTGGGCTTGGGCACACCGTACCTCACACCGCAGGAAGTTTTCCAAGCGCTGGGCCACTTCCTCCTGTCTGTGACCTTCAGCAGTCACCTCCTCTATCGGGAAATTGGCTTCCGTGTGTAATCTGAGTTTTTATAGTTAAATGTGTTCTACTGGAGTTTGGAAAATTAAAGAAAATGTATGACATCTGACGTTTGCTGAGAGCTTCCTTGGCAGGTAAATATCTGCAAGTAGGTCACGTCATTTGCATGTGACCCTAACGTCAGTTGTCTGAATGTTCTGTGGTTGTACAGTTTCCAGTTACAGGCAGCAAATTATCTTCATTTTAACAGGTAAGAACCCTGGAGCCTGGTGCAAGCTCCAGTCCTGATGTGAAAGCCAGAGCACTCCCTGCGGCATCTCTGAGCGCCTGAGGGTGCCCACCTGTCTCCTGGTCCATGCTGCTGCCCTCAACCCTGTCCTCTCAGTCACTCCGGGTCTTGGCAGGTGTGACTGCTTTCTTCCCTTTGACCCTGGACAGTGGAAATGTGGGATGTAACTGTTTATTTATTTTCCTTTTAATTTTCTTTGCATTACTATTAACACAGGAAGCGTGTCACATTTCTACGGTAACACAAAGGGTCAGGAATGGCTGATGTCACAAGATAATCAACTTAAACCAAATAGTAAATGTGCTTATGTTAAATCCTGTCACCTTTCTTGCAAACAGGATTCAGAAGCTCCCATCTGTCAAGTCCTCCTGCCCATCCCGCCCTCTTCTACTATCTCATTTCTTCCTTGTCTTCTAAAGCCATCCTTACATGACATAGTGATTAACAGACCAAGCTCTGAACTGGCTCCTGGAGGTAACACAGGACAGAACAAAACTGAAGTCTAGTGTAAACACGTAAACATACTTGACACATTTCATGCATGTGATCCCAGCTCAGGCCACTCGGTGCACGCGCCACTTGAGCAACTTTCCAGGCATCATGCTACTGTCTCAGCGACCTGTTCCTACATAACAAGTGACACTCAAATGCAGCGGCTTAAACCACAAGCATCTGTGGTCTCGCTGCTTCTGCAGATCAGGAATTTGAGAGGCTCTTTGCTGGGTGGTTGGGCTGAGCCCTTCCCATGAGGTTGTGGCCAGGCGTGACGGTTACCTGAAGGACACTCTTCACGCCCTCTCACTCACATGGCTGTTGGCAGGAGGCCTCAGCTTGTCACATGAGCCTCCCGAAAGGATAGCTGGAGTGTCCTTAGGGAATGATAGCTGGCTTCTCTCAGAGGATGTAAACCAGGAGAGAAAATTGGGAGGAAGGCTCAGTGCCGTTCCTGACTCAGCCTCTAAAGGTACACACCATCACCTCAGCCATGTTGGTTTGGTTATGAAAGCCCACCCCATTCATTTTAGGGGCGGGAGGCCACATCAGGGTGAAAACCCCAGGAGACAGGGACCGTCAGGGTGCTGTTGGAGGCTTGCTGATATGGCTACACTTATAAGGAAAATGTTATGGCCTGTGGGATCCAAGGGGGGCTTCATGAAAGATGGAATGTTTAAAGTGGCCTAGAAAGAATAATAGGATTTTAACAGGCAGAGACCTGGGAATGAATGACACAGTGAAAATACGTGGAAAGGTGAAATAGAACTGAATATAGATGTGAACTGTAATGTCATTCGGAATAACAGGAAACAGTACAATGATCGGAGTTATGGATGAAGAGAGAGGAGGAGTGAACCAGGAGAACATGATGCCAGAAAAAAAGGTCAAAATGTGTCCTAAATATCACATGAGGGAAGAAATTTTGACACTGTAAGAGGTGGAAACATGACATATGTTTAAATAAGAAAGTAAAAACCCCAATTCTGTTTTAACAAGATGGACCGTTAATTGGAGAACAATGATCCAAGTGGACCTTTGCTCCTTTCTGGAACCGACGTCTCCTTCCCATAGATAGGTCCCCCACCCCTTGGGCGTAGTGGTCTCTTTGCTCTGGGGAGGCTGGGTGTGACCAGCAGACACTAACTGCTGTGAGGCCACAGGTGGGCTCAGAGGTGATGTCTGGCCTGAGGCATCTCAATGTGAAGGTGACTGAATGTAATGGTGGGTCATCCCCAGGATGAGCGGTGTGGCAGAGGTCGGGCACCGATGCAGCCTGCAGTGTCCGGACAGTGGGAGGACAGCAGGCTGATGCTGACCGAGCAGGGCCAGCAGAGGCCAGAGCGTCACAGAGAATGGTCTGAGCCTTGATGTCACCGTGACTCTTTGGGAGAAACACCACACCTAAACCCGCCTTTTAGCTGGTCTCCCCAGTGTGGTTGTGGTGTTAGCTAGCTTAGTATTATTTTGGTCCCTTTTACTTGAAAACTTGCTACTTGATGTAATGTCACGATAAATATAATTCTCACATGTCATCGTGGAAGATTCTGCCCATCCGTGTCCGCCCCAAGCTGCAATCTCTGCTATTATGGGTTTGGTGACTGAGTGAGGGTGCGTGAGTTCCCAGAAGGGTAAACGTGACTGATTGTACAGGATGTATTTCTCTTTCCATAGTTACATGTGTTACTGGAATTTCCATTTATTACTATAACACTATTTCTGTGTTATATATGACAACGTTTCCATTAGAAGAGCAGGTTGGTTCCTTGTCTCTTGTGCTTTTCCTGCTGCTTGTGCAAAAGTGTGTATCAATGAGAGAGAGAGAGAGAGAGAGAGAGAGAGAGAGAGAGAGAGAAAGGGAGAGGGAGGGAGACAGAGAGAAAATATATATACACACACTAGGTTGGTAACTACTCATTTTGATTAAAAATTGGACAGCATTACAATAAGTCTTTCCATTTGGGTTTTATCATCACGAATCCATATGTCTGTATTTATTTGTCTTCTTGATTCATATTGGGTACTTTCATAAAGTGTGTGATTTTCCTTTTCACAGGTTTTTCACACACAAGCAGGGGTTAATGTTGAACTAAAGAGTAAGCAGGTGTGGAAGTGTTTCTAGAAGCAGCTGAATTTAATTTACACCTACCCCTGCTCCTGGAGACCTGCCCACAATTTGGGATAAAGATACTTCATGCATTTCATTGTCTATGATACTTCTTCATAAATGAGTTTTATTTAAAAATTTGTCATGATTGTGTGTATTTTTGGTTTAGCAAACATGATTGATAGGTCCTCAGCCACACACTTGGCATTCAGTGATCCATCCTATTAAAAATATTTTATGAAGTACTTGTGAGTTAACAGACTATTACCCATAATGTGATCTATAGTTGTATTCCATTATTTTTCTTTTCAAATAATTACGATTCTTTTTTTTTTTTAAGATTTTTATTGGGGAATTGGGGGATGGGAACAGCGCTGGGGAATTCGGGGAAGGGGAACAGACAAGTTGCTGTCGTTTTTTTGTTCTTCAGTCTAGTTGTGGAGGACGTTGCTTCACTTGCCCAAGTTGGCACCATCATTGCACTCTTCCCGGGAGAGGCACATTAGTCGCCGGCTTCTGGACGGCCGCTCACTGTGGCTGCTGGCCGCTCACGCTGGCTGCTGGCTACATACGGTAGCCCATGGCAACCCACTGCCACAGGGGCTGCAGCCTACGCCGTCGCTGGCGACTCACAGCAGCCCAGCTCCAGGTTGAGCTGTTGTTCAGCATCTTAGCTGTGGAGGGCAGTGTCACTGGCCCTTATATGTGGGATCCGAACCGGGGCCCTCTGGCATCCCAAGCCAGTTCTTAACCATCGCGCCACTCCGCCGGCCCAATAATTACGATTCTTAATAATTCAACTTAAGAGAGTGCCACCCTCCCCACCCCTGGAGGTATGGCTATTTTTAACAATCATTCGATGTTTTCTTCTTATTTCTTGCTTTACCTCTGCAAGTTATTTTTATATTGGCATTTACATGTTTCTTACTAGAACCAACGTTCGTCACTAGGAGACTGATGAGCAGTTTTAAATGTGTACCAACCATTACATAATCAACAAATTCATTTTTTTGTATCAACCACTATACGAATTTAGATCCACTGACCACTAAATATCTTGGTTTTGCACTTTTACTTTGTGCTGTAACAGCTAGAAATTCGTTGCTACTAAGGTGACTATATGTTGTATGAAATTTGGATTTCAGCCCTTACCTGTTTTAATAAAAATATAACCGCCAGTGAAATTGCAGCCTGATGTTTCTTCTTATTGTGTTTTTCCAGGCGATTCTGCCTACGTAGAGCTCAAATAGCCAGTCGAGTAAGTCGATTTACTGGAAGGCTGCTTTGAGTCCCCGTGCCTGAGAAAGAGCTTAGCCAGCGCAGGGGGTGAGGCTATGCTGAGCAGAGCAGCTCCCCTGGGCACCAGGACTGCCGAAGCCTCTGTCACCTGCTGTCAGCGGCTGCAATGCTCTGGTGACATTGTTGGTGACACTTCCTCAAGATAATAATCTTTTTAATGTGTATCTGCCTTTACACTGAGTTTGTTGAGTGTCAGAATGCCTGAACATCCTCAGCTACTCGGTCTTTGGTCACTGTGAGGTCTCTAACGGGATATAACCAGTGTTTGAGTGGACATGGAGTTGAACTGGGGAATTGGGTTCAAGCATTAGCTGCAAAGCCTTCGTTGGTTTCTGAGGTCTGCAACCCCGAACTGACTGAGATGCGTGTCAGTTAACTCTCACTCTCCCAAACTTGGCTGCGTGGTCTCCACCAGGCTGATGCTCATGGAGACCGCCATCCTGAGCAGCACAACAATCATGATAACATCAGTGTTGTGTTCAAGAAGCCGTGGTTAAATGAGAGAGCAGGTACTGAAATACGTAACCTGATTCACTGTGGCAAGTAGCAGGCACCCCCAGGGCATGCAGGAGACGCCCAACGGAGCACTTACTCAATCAGGCTGTGTTAGGGAGTTTCCCAGAGGATGGACAGGTCACTTGAAATTAGCAGCGTTCTGGAAAATAGGAGGAAGTTACCACGTGTGTGTCTGAGTTGCTGCAAAGAGTTTAAAGTGAATCCTAGGTGAAGGGAACATCCCCGAGGTAATGCATATGATATTGAGAATAAAGTCATTAAATGTAATATTACAAGCGCTTATCATTAGAACATTTAAAGGCGTCACACAGGAAATGCCGGGTGTTGTGCAACCGGGAGTCTGTTTTATATTGAGACACTCAGCTGAAATGCCTCTTGCCTCTGAAGTGACTTTACCACCCCTCCCCTCATCAAAGTGTTCAGGAAATGAAGCCATCCACAACCCCACAGAGAACAGCGTAACACACAGATAGGCTCAGATCGAAGGCCGAAAGTTGCAGCTTTACCAGCCATTACTGCTCGTAAGCACAAAAGACGAAGACGTCACACATTATAAGACTGTGTGGATTTAAACTTAGAAAGTGTTGTGTTTGGTCAATAATACATGCTCAGAAGAACAACACAGACCTTCTGGGAACACCAGGCCGTGGAGTGTGAGGACCTCCGAGACACCGAGAACAGAATCCAGGTTGAACCAGCATGGACAGGCCTCCTCCCATCACCTTAGTTACGGGTCCTGATGCTCCTTAGTGGGCGGATCAGAGATGGATGTCAAAACCCACTGGATGTCACTCACTACCACTGTGTGCAACTGGAGGAAGCCATCTGTCCTCCAGTCCTTACTGTGTGTGACCTGGAAATGGGGCTGCTCAGAGAAATCAAACCCAGAATACAGGAAGAGCCAATGCAGTTCTAAAGCAGAGACTGGCAACTTGTATTTCTAAGATGAGGTCCGGATAGGAAGAGGCGTGTTACCCCAGTATTTTGATGGCGTGGATGTTAAGAGATGGCTTAGTTCGTGGTGGAGATCTGAACTCCATAATAAAATCAGACTCTTGGTCAGTGGGTGCTGGCATTGAGGGAGAGAGAAGAAAGGGGTGCTCAAAATGGCAGGAGCCAGTCGTAAAGAGGAACATGGTTCCTGTGAAATTCTCGAAGATCTTTCTTTTAATTAAAATGATACTTTGAAGATGAAAAGAAAGAGGAGAGTAAGTGTATGCTATTAATAATAAAAATAACAGTATTTGAATGATTTCTGTATTCCAGGGCTTTCCAGATTGTTAATTTAACCCAACAGCAGCACTAAATCAGGTAAAGACCTTGATTACGAGTGACAGAGTCCGCTTCAATTGGTTTAGACGACTTCCACTAAAAAGAACATAATGATGACTAAGATTTACAAGCACGGGGACCCATATCGTGCTCCACGCAGCGGGCAAGGGTTTTTCACGATAAGCACATCTCTATACCGCCTTTCAAAGATACTATATATTACTATATAAAATACTTAAACTGGCTGGACAATTTTGGTGTTCTCAAGTATTAGAAACAGTTTTTTAAAAACTTTTATAAAAAATTACTACAGAAAAATTTGATTACATTTTCAGAAAAAAATTAAACCAAACTTTAAATTTTATATTAATTGTATTTGGACACTTCTATACTTATAGAAACTGAACTTTTAAAATTTTAATAAAAAAGAGTGACTAAATGTCTTTTATGATAGTTAAAATAACTCAGATTTCTAAGACAAATAATTTGACACCCAAAAAATGTCAACTAAACAAAACCAATTAAAAAGCTAATCAAAACTTTTAAGTGTTTAGTCTCTGTCTTACCCTCAGAACCAGGAAATCAAAGAGCATATTTAATTAGAAAAGAAGAAAAAATGTAAAATACACTATTATATTGGTATGAGTTTTATCTTACTAAAAGTCGATGGCATTTATTGAGTGCTGGCTATGTGCTAAGTATCCTGGAAAACATTCCACATATTTTATTGCAGGAAGTCTCTCCATTTACAGAAAGAAGTATCAAGGCTTGGTGAGTCACACAGCCAATAAGTGACAAATGTGAGGTTCCTATCTGTGTGCTTTTCGCCAATATACTGATCACCTCTCTGTTTTGCAAGTGTTTATTAAATATCTATTCATTTGATTTCTATACCTGGTCAGTGACATCAATCCTACAGAACAGAGTCTGTGACGGGTTGAATTGTGTTCCCCTGAAATTTGTATGTGGAAGTCCTCACCCGCCACACCTCAGAATGTGACCTTACTTAGAAATGGGGTCGGTGCCGATGACATAAGTTCAGACGAGGTCATAAAGGAGTAGGGAGAGCCCCTAATTCAATGGGACAGATGTCCTTATAAATAGGGGGAATTTGAACATGGACACACGCAGGGGGAGCACCATGTGAAGACGAGGACAGAGGTTGGGGGGGCTGTTTCTACATGCCAAAAGATGCCAAAGATGCCAAAAGGAACACCAAAGATGCCAGCAAGCCACCAGGAGCGGCGGGAGAGGCCGGGGACTGAGTCTCCCTACAGCCCCAGAAGGGACCAGCCCGCCCACACATTGATTTTGGACTTCTGTCCTCTAAAGCTCTGAGACAGTGAATTTCCTGTTTTGAAGCCCCCCACTTTGTGCTGCTGTGTGACAGCAGCCCCAGGAGATGAATGCACATTATCATCCTCTCTCTACCCAAACAAATAGAGGTTTAGTAACGGTCAAGAACACACAAAACTTTAGCTATTAAAGGGTAGAGCCCTTATTAAATCCAGGCCTTCCCAGACCCAAAGCCCACACTCTTTGAAGAACCTAGCCATGCCAACGAGAAAGAGATACCAACCCTGCCCTGGACAGAGGGTTCTGCACACGTCAGAACTAATTTTCGCAGTAAACAACATGCTGCCTGATATATACTCTTGGTGATAAAATTCTTTTTTGATCCATACAGCATAAGACATGTGTGCCCTTTTCAAAAAAAGTGTTAATTATTTACAAGTTCAAAATCCTTCTGGCTTCACCTTTCTTTCTAATTACTCTGTATCACGGGCATATACCATAGGGTAAGGCTGTACCTTGCCAGTTGAAATGCACTTTACTTGAGAGTTAAGTCCCATTTCCTTTAAGAACTGGGGATAATGTGTGTCATCAGCTAGAGTAAGAGTCACTGAGTTACCAGTTTATGATTGTTGAGTGTTAAAAAAATGGCGATGAACAGAATCATTTATTCATCCTGGTTAAAAATCTGTCCAGATCTTCTCATTATAAAGTTGACAGAATAAACAGTTCCTGAGAAACACTGGTAACATGTGACCCTGAGAGAAATGTCTGCTCACTCCAGGCAGTCACGTGCCTGTTTCCTTTATTCCTTTAGAAAGTTCTCTTATTTTTCCTTCCCTCTAACTCCAGTAATAAAAAGCAAGAAAACTGATGATAAAAGTCACTAATGTTGCATTTGGGTTAAATGAAAATCCTAGTAAAAATGATTTGAAAAACCCTAGGTTGCGATCTCAGCTGGTTCCCTGTGTAGGCCATCTCTGTCTATAAAATGCATTCGTTCCAATGTGTTTGGTGACGTTCGTATTTCAGAACAAAGTTAATGGCGATGCACTGAGTAGGAATGGAGAATTTTTTCTCCAAAATCCTTATTAGCTGCAAAACAGAATTGAAGATTAGACTGATGTAAATATTAGTGACATCTGTGTAGTGTTATTAGTGGGTGATGTTCAGAGATGGTTGTGTCAACATAGAATGCTATTGGACTATTTTCACAAATGTACCACAGTAGTAAGTGCTGTTTCAATATTTGAAGTATGTCCTAGAGGGTAGTTTATGTATCCTGGGGACTAGAAATATGAGCACTTTTAAGAATCCATTAAGACCATCTTTACCCAAATACAGCCAAAGCCAATTTCTTGAAAATACCAAGAACGGGGACTGAGCAGGGAGAACAGAGAGGGAGGGAGATGGAAAGGCTAAGTAGCTTGGCGAATGGAAATCTTGCTCACCTGTGAGAAAACATTTTAAACTCAGGATTAAAAAATATATACATTATTATTACTATTATTATTATTATTATTGTTATGGTGTCACCATTATGCTTAAACACATGATCTGAGAAGCAATTAAAATGCAACTTTTATTCCAGTAGTAGATTTTCTAAATGAATCACAAAAATTCTTTTAGTTTTAGGTTAGATATCAAAATGTCTTATGCAATAAAAACATTCTAAAAAGCATATTAACCTTTAAATCAGAAGTATGCAATTTGTTGCCGTGTAGTATCAGGTTTTTCCAAGAAAATTTTATAGATATTCCTCGGAAAAGTGTTATATGTATGAGTATGCTTTGGAAAAATAAATACTTTTTAATATTATAAGATGTTGACATAGACAATATCATTACATTTCCTTAAAGGCAAATATTTTATGAAATTACTTTTTGTGCTATGATACTAATCCCCAGAAAATGAAGATATTTTTAGTTGTTGGTTTCCTTTCTCAGTTTTTCAGTGAAGAGGCCACACAAATTGAGACCATTATGATGAATTGGAGGTGTAATTACATAATTGAACATGAGCATACTTTTATTATGAAGTTCCCTAAAAAATAATCAACTGCTGGTATTTCGAAGCAATCTGTTCCCTAGAATGGGTTAGGCTCATAGTGAACTTTTTCAAAGCTCAAGATGGCTTTGAAAAATCACATGTGATTTTCAAGATTGGGTTATCTTGTCCCATTACCTAAATGGCTATTTGTGCCAGTTAGTTCATTTCTTGTTATTAAATTAATCCTAGTGGATTTGGTGGATAATTTCCATTTTCATTAAGTCCTGGGGGAAAAATGATTCACATTCCTCAGGCCTTGACAGACAAACATTTGCAGACAAATATCTTTTCTTATTCAGCCAAAACATCTGTTTTATTTTCATACCAATTTGACCACCTTTTCTGCAGACAAAGCAATAAAATTGGAAAGAGTCTTTTTAAAAAGGAAACACTGGATTAAGTAGATTCGGAGGAAATACCCTTCTTAAGAGAATTAAGCATGAAGGTTAGAGAGCTAGTCTTATCGTGTTCTTGGAATTTACTCTTTCAAATCATTTGCATTTGAACTCAGTAATCTCTCATGCCAATTAAAACAAGGAAAAGTAGACATTCCCCATGAGAAGCTCATTAAACAAAACTGTTCCCCAAAGTCAGTTAAATTTTCTGTTGAACACTTCACCTGACCTGTCATGTAGCTTGAGGTGAATATACACACGGACAATGGCCAGGCCATATTCGACAGGAGAACTCGGACCCTAGCCTCTGCAGGAATCCCTCCAGGACACCAAACCCCAACATTGCAACCATCAGCCCAGAGCCCGGACTTGGGCCACGACAGCCAACTTGCTGGGTTTTTTTTTTCCAACTCTGCTTCCAACTCTGCACCAACTACAGGAAGTCAACAATGTTCCCAAATCAACCACATAAGATGCCCCTCACTCCTAGTGAGCCCACCTCCGGCTTCCTCATGCCCCGGCGTTCCCGTGGACGCACACCTGAAGCCTCCCATCTTTTTCCTTCACCATAAAGCTTCTGTCCCCTCTGGGTGATCTACCTCGGCCAAAGGCAAGTGATGGTGGCTGACTTCCTGACTACAGCAAGCTCTGAGTAAATAGCCTCTTTCTTGTTCTCATTTGGGGGATCTTTATATATTTCCACAGGCTTCACAGAAACATATTCCCTAGTTAATTTGGAAAGTCCTTTTTGCTAAAACACTCATTTATCACAGAGCAGATATAAAGGGTCTTATTTACGCAGAAGGCTGGTGGTAGAAGTGGGCTTTGGGACGATGAGTGTGGGGTAATCAGCAGTTAAAGCTCATCTGATGCATCTTTTCTCCCTACCCCTTCTTAACCCTCCACATCTAACCATTCACTGCGTTTGCCTGTGGAGTGCCTCTCTCACTTGTCTCTCTTCCATTTTTTTTCCCAGTCGGTATCCAGGGTATGATCTTGACTATCTGTTACGAGTCAGTGTGAAAACCCCTCTCTTCATTTGGAGCTCACTAACTAGCCTTTCTAAGTCTTGCCTCCCTCCCTGCAATTCAGCCATGTTAGTTAAACCATGTCAGTCTGAACTATTGACAACAGCATACTTTTCTCGGAAAAGTTGGTTTATCCTTGAACACAGAACAGACTTTGCTCTTTCTTACCTTTCAGATTTCTTCTTGGAATCCTAAAATGTTGTCTTTCCTCTTGCTCTAACCAAAAAACTTACCATTTAAAAGCTATTCTTTGCATCTCTTATTTTAATCCTGAAAAAGCAAACCTAAAATGACCCTTATAACACCTCTGCCTTCATTAAGATAACTAATAGATTTTGGCCCCTCGGCCAACTCATATAATTTGGTGACGGTCAACTGGACTGCTGAGCTGAGACTCTTCTAAAGCACTGGGTTTCCATATTCTGGAAGAAAGAGGGATTTAGCGATTCTTTACTCCAATGACTGAGATGCACAAAAAGCAGGAAAAACATTATCCTGCGCTTCCTTGGATGCTTTCTAAAGATCATGTTTAATTAAGAGATGATTTTCTTCTCTCAAATTAATGCAAATAGAAAGGAAAAGATGAGAAGGAGGATCAGCATACTCTTTTTTAATCCAGTCTATTTCCCACAAATATTTAAATACCAGGGACTGGGCAGTAAAACAATGCTTATAACATATAAGCCATTCTCTTCTTTCTCTAGCAACTTACAATGTAGGTGGGAAATTATTCATCCTAATAGTAATAATCCTAGTGACATTAACAAAAGAAGGTGCGGCTGCCGTTACTAGCAGTACAGCTACTATTCGTACAGTACTGTTGTCATCGATGTTAATAGGAACCTCTAATTCTCACAAAAACCTCTATGTTCAGTATTGCTGTTGCTACCACACTGTTCAAACGCCTGAGAATAGCAGGATTTGGAGACTCATCTTACGGTGGGTTTTCCTACAGCGGTCTGCCCAAAGGTCACTGCCTGACAAATAGACAATAAACTTAGAGGACTGCCAAGATGTGCTGTAATAGAAGTGATCATATCTACCTTGGAGTGTTGTTGGGAGGACGACCTAAGACACTATAGTAAGGCACTTGTCACGTGACAGTCACTCACTAAAGGTCAGTGCCCTGCCTTCTCTCCTCCCGTCTTGGTGTTCTGGTTCTCCACCAACATCCTCATTACCGTAGGCCTTGAACGCTGTGCATTGTCTCAGCCCAAACGTTACTGTTGTCACATTTGGAAAGGCAAAGGTGATGAAAACATGTTTAAATACATTTTTCAATGTTTAAAATGCATACTCCGCAATACGAATAAAGGAGATGGAATCAAATCGCCCCATACATTGCTTTAGACACAATAGAGACATCTCAGCCCACAGGGAGCAGGTGGGGCCCTCAACATCACATCATATCATCTCAGCCATGCCTCGCAGACTGTCCCCAGAGATTCCTGAGTTCCTGAATATTTTAGAACTAGTTTCTACTCATAAGGTTACTACAAAGATCAGAAAGATAAAGGGCCCACGCTATCTTTAACCTGTTTCTCCCTCAATTTTTTCACCTTATAAGAAAGGGCATTTCCAAGGAATTTGTTATGTTTTGTACATTTTATGAAGTGTCATCCTTACTGGGCCTGGAACAATGCTGCTATTTATGAAATGAATGAAATGCTGTGGTTATTAGATAAAACAAGGTGTCATGCCATGCCTTTGAGTGCTTTGTCCTGAGTGGATATGAGCAGTGAGAACTCCAGGGAGGCGCGTCAAGTGAATTTCATCACCAGGTTGAAAGGAGCCATTGACAAAACCCCTGTTTTGTTGCATCTACTCTGAGTGACATTTAAGGCTCTCACTGCCAGCACATGTCCTGCCTCACTGCACCATCCAGCATGAGAAAAAAGTGTCAAACCTTGAACTCCAAAATGCTGACATTTGAATAATTTAATACATTTTTTTGATGCTTGGGTGTTTCGTGTTTAATAATCTGAAGCAGGTCATCAGGCATTTTGTTGGTTCATTCATGAGCGACACCATGAGGTTAGTCACCATGAGGGTGCTTTTTTGTATGATTGGTGGAGACCACAGCAGTTGGGCCAAACCCCAGTTTGCTACAATGTGCTTCATCGTATGGCCCAAGACACTTTATCCGTGACAATCTGGGCGTAACTCCTCCCAGTATTTGCGGGGTGGCTAAGTATGACTTGTCTGACTGAGAAGAGTAGTGAAGGATGGGCTAACCCATCTCTATGACAACTGGACCACCACAGAGTTGATGCCACATGTTGTGAGTCTGTGAGGGAAGAAAGACTCATAATGGTGAGAGATGAGAGGAGCCTTTCTGGAGTAGGTACCAGGTGCTGGGTTCGGGTGACGTCCCCACCATGTCACCTAACTCTCGTAACTATGAGACAAGGACCAGAGCGTCTGAGTAACCTGCTCAGGCTGCAGAATTGGGAAATGGTTTGTCCCGTTTTGGAACCTGACCTCACAGGGCCTCCGGCAAACGCAATTCACTTGTTTATCAAGCGTTCCGTGAGCGCCTGCTGCATGCTGGGACTGCTTTAGGCACACGGCAATGTAAGCAAGTTCGAGTTTCCTGCCCTTGTGGAATTTAAAACAGACGTAATAAAAAAAGGTAAATTTTATGTGGGTAGGAAGGTGCTAAGTGCTATGAAAAAATAAATGATAAAGCAGAGCAAGGGGGAAAGAGAACGCCAAGGACAGGTGACGGGGCCCATCGCAGCTTTAGTTGTCAGGGTCGGACTCGGATTGTGTAGCTCAGAGCTATGAACATTCAGGGGACAGTGGGAACTGCTTTCATGGAAAAGTGGCAACTCAGCTAGGTCTTCCATCACAAATAGAAATTCACCAGGAGGAAGAAGGGACTAGTAAGCCCGAAGGAGAGTCCAAGTAGGGAAGTTAGAAAGTAAAAAAACCACTTGTTGTCATGTTGTGTATGTGTGTTTTTGGATGTGGCGGACGGACACACAGAGGGTGCCGAGAGAGAGCAAACCAAAATCATTTTAGGTCATTGTCTGTTTAGAATAGTCGGCTCCTTATTTCTTCGCCATGAGTATAGATAATTCGGAGGATTTTAACTGACGTGATGTCATCAGCCCTGCTGGCCCGTTCTTAACAACCACTCTCCATAAAAATACGCTTTCCGCTGTCTCAGCCCCCGGTCCCCACGGTGGCAAGACTCTAACCGCAGCCAGCGTGACGCTACCAGCATGGAACCGCTGAATGAAAACTGGGAAGAGATTGTGCAGTGTTATTCAGTATTTCTACCCCACAGACACAAAATACACAAACAACCTACAACGCAGAGAAAATAGGAAGATGCAGTGAAACGACTGTGGATGGTGAATTTCAGAAGCTATTGCCTATGTTTTTACATGGTTTATATAATGCAAGTTCATACATCCTAATTTTTAATAATTAGTGTGTTTAGCAACTGGTTTACAAAATTCTTGAAAATTGAAAACATCGGCTCTCATGAGCTGCTATGAGCTGGTTGCAGCACCCCACTGGGTGGCATAGAAATGCAGGGAGTTCTGTGTTTTCCCTAAGTCAGATCTGAAACACTTTGGGCCTACATAAATTGCCTATTCCAGGGAAGCATAGCACTTACGGTGGCTTCCCCTGTGTGGCGAGGTGCTTTTCCCCGAGTGTCAGAGCCTGGTGGCTGGGTCAGACAGGTGCCGGCTTTGATGGAGCCCACTTATTGATTTTTGCTTCTGTTGCTTATGCTTTTGGTGTCATATCCAAAAAAATCATTGTCAAGACCAGTGTTAGGGAGGTTCTTCCTGATGTTTTCTTCTAGGAGTTTTATGGTATCAGATCTTACTTTTAATTCCTCAATCCATTTTGCGTTAATATTTGTGAGTGGTGTAAGATAGGGGTCCCATTTCACCTTTCACATGTGGGTATGCAAATTTCCACCGTTTGATGAAGAGACTGATTTCCCCATTGGGTGTCCTTGGCTCCCTTGTCAAATACCCGCTGACCTTACCTTCAGGGGTTATTTCTGGGCTCTGGGTTCTGTTCCCTGGAAGAGCACCGCCAGCTGAGTGGCCCCGCCTGCTTGCATGGTGCCCACGACCCCACACCAAGGGCAAGGGTGACGCCACCAGGTCTAGGGAGGTATCTTTTGACACGTTCTTTTGAACTGCTTTTATGTTTCGATTTTGAGGGTAGAAAAAAGACAGCTGCAGAGGCTGTGGCTTTTAATCTTCTGGAATAGAAACAGGCCCTAACGAGTGGAGAATGTGGCTTTCCCCAGCGCTTTTCCCTATGTTTGGAAACAGCCCCCTCCACGAGCCACTGCCCAGAGTGCCTTTTATCCTAATGATCGTAAGCTCTTTAATAAAGGTACAGGAGGGTGGATTCATTCTTCCACCCGGTCAAAAAAATATCAACTGCAATGTCGAGACCAGTTGAAAGCAAAAAACATGATGCTCTGGTGCCCATTTCACCATGAAAAGCAGGGACTGTTCTGCCTGCTGACTCACCTGGAAAGTCTGATGAGCAGCAATTGATGCCAGCGGCAGCAACTAATAAGAGCCATGTTTCAGAGGAGCTGACGGTTTCAAAGCTTCTTGTTTGGGCTTTGTTTCGCTTTTGTTGCTCTTCCCGCTAATGTGGCCTCTCAAGGCCATTTCCCATCACCTAGAGTTTGGAAAAACACACTGCACTCATTTTCCCAAAGCCTCTTACGAGGAAAAGCACTTCTTATGCATGATAACCCAGTAAGCTCTCTCCGATAAATGATGTGGCGTAGGCGACAGAAACCATATTTATGGCTTACCAAGCCCCGCGAGCTGTTTTACGGGTTTACTTTTTAATAATCAAGATGAATTTGTGAGACAGCAGGTCCAGTCCATGAAAGGAGGGGCTGAACTGATTTTGTTTTCAGTTGTAGAAGCACAGTACATACTGGTTGCATGAGTGACTGAATCCCAATTTGCAGCTGAGGAGAGACTCAGGGAAGCCCAAGTACCTCGCTCGGCAGGGGCCAGTTAGTAAGTGGCAGCCCCTGATGTCAGTCCAGCTTTTTCTGGTTTCACAGCTCTTTCTTTACCCCGAGTACTGTGGTGCCCCACTGGTGCCCACCTGGGAGAGAAGGTGGTGTACGGAGCGGTGAGCTTAGAGTCTGATGTCCGCGGTCCTGGGCTCAATTCCTGGCCCACAGATGAGAAGCTCTGTGACCTTCTCAGCTCCTCTGGGCTCGTTTTCTGACTGCCCTGTCCATCCTGCGAAAAGTCCTAAGGCATTTAGACACTCCATGATATTTAAACACAGTGCCAAGAGATACTATTTTTAATCAAACCCTGAGAAACGCCCTTGTTCTGTCCTTCCCAGCATGGAAACAGGAAAGCAGACACGTCGACATGCTGCCGTGTGCACGAGTCTGGTCTTCACCTTGGCATCACCGTGCCCGTGGCGCACGCCACACTTGTTTAGGCCCCCTGCGTTACACACATCCCAAGGGTCTCGCCACCTGGTTTTGCTTCCAGGGCATGATGATCTGCAGGGACCCACAGCAGAAGCCCCCGGGAGGACACTGAGGACAGACCCCAAAGGCGCACCACAGCTGACCCTCCCCCCGCAACTCTGCCCGTGAACTCTGGGCATGGTGACGTTTGAGACCCACTGCACTGGGTACCGAAGAATTTTATCTGGGGTTCAAATTTACTGGGGTGTCCCCTGTTTGGTCGGCATGCTTTCCTAGTGAATGTGTAAAGAGAACCAGTCAGGAGCTTGAAGATGTAGACGACGCCAGTGAGCTTAGCCACCTCCAGCCTGTGGGTGTGACCCTGCAACCAGGGGGGACCTGCCTGTGGGTTTTGTAAGATTTCCATGGTTGAAAAGGTTTGGCACTGGCCCAGCCCTGCTCACAGCCAACTCAGTCCTCTCCCCTGACTTCAGATTCAGTGGCAGAGACGTGCCCTCCCCCTCCCCCAGGCCCTTCCCTCCCCCCAGGCCCTAGGCGCCCCCCTCTAGGCCTTCGGCCTTCTTCTCAGGCCCTCAACCCTCGTCCTGGCCACAGGAGCAGCTCCAGGCCTTGCAGGAATCGGACACCCTCATCCCAGTGTCTTAAATGAACATTTCCTGAGGCAGCTTTCCCCGAAGGTGTGGAGTCAAATGCTAGGCTGACTATCCAAATGAATGTCCCGGAGAAAGGGACCAGGAAGAGAGGGGTGGTGCCGGGGTGAGGCTGACTCGAGCCAAAATTAGCTGAACTGTGGGCTGCAGGACGCGCAGAGCTTCTGTCGGGACCCAGGATGAGACACACTGAGGCTGGGTGTCTGTGAAAGAGAATTCTCAATTTTCAGACCATGCAGTTAGAAGCTATTATAACATAGAAGATAATATAACATAGAATAGTATCTTCACATAACACAGAATATAGAATGATTTAAAAATAACATCAGTTCCATGGATATGCAATTTGGACATTTTATTGTTTCCATTAAACTTACTTTTTGTGAATTTTACATATAGTTTTTGGGAACACACACACACACACACACACACACCCCACACACACAGAAAGAAACAAATTACCTGGAGTATAGTTATCTAGATGTAAGTCTGTATCACTTTTGCTGCATAGCTTCTAATGCTTCTAAATATCCACATATTTCTTAATAGCCGGATACAGTAATAAAATGGGAGATTAACCCCAACATACAGTTTCATAGCCTATTTTTCTCTTTAAGTTATATTTTGAATGTTTTTACATGCCAGTACATTTTCCTCAATAACCTACATTTAAGTGACTTCAAATTACATGACTTTTTTGGTTAAGTCCCTATTTTGAGAACGTTCAGGTTATTTTCATTTCATTTTTGCTATTGTAGTAAGGCTGTGTAGGATACTCTTATCTAAATCTGTATATACTCCTGAATATTTATTTAGCATCAATTCATTAAAAATGTAAGCACAGAGTCAAAATACGTTTAAAGAATCTTGATACTTCCGAATCTTCCCCCAAACACATTTTTACTGGTTTCACGGTTGTAACCAATGTAAGTGACTGTCCCCCGTGGTTAGAAGGCCATCACCGCCTGGGGTGTGTGGGGGACAGAGTCACGTGCCCCCACTGATTTTGTCTGCCCTTTAGTGAGGTCTCCGAAAGACGTATGTGCGTGGCTGTAAAATTTAGAAACCACCAAATTCCACTGCAGCCTCAGCCGCATGAAAACATTTTTGAAAACGGTTTTTCCCTTTTGCTGGAGGGGACGATGAACAGGAGATGGAGCTGCCGGAAGTTCGAGCTCAGGCCCAGGACGGCGAGTGCTGTCAGGAGCTGAGAACTGCTCCGAGTGGTACATGAGTCACGCCTCCGGGATAGAAAGGAGGCCAGTGGCAGAGCTGAGGTAAGTGCAAAGCGGGGCGGGCTGGGGGTGGTCACGCCGCACCCCCTCTAATTCCAGCACAGCTCGGCTCTGTCACCAGAGGAAGCCCAAGAACATCTGTGACTCAGACGCCAGGCCTGGGAGGCGGCGGGGGAGGCAGCTAGCCTTCCTCCTACGCTGTCCTTTTCAGATTTTGTCAATGACTGTGGGTGGTTCCACCAATCACGTCACCACAGACACGGACTCACGTGAGCAATCTCTGCCTTAAAATATGCATGGGTTCAGCCCAGGATCATATGGTGTATACGTGAGTGTGATGTCATGTATGTTTTTATATGAGAACCATGACCCTTCGACCATATCATCACATGTCTGACAATGTCCACTTAATTGGCAAACTAGGAACATCCGACTGACCACCTTGGAGGCCATGTGACGTAATGAGATCAGGGCTTCTCCAACTCAGAAGGGCTGCGGGATGACCCGGGCGTCCTGTTATTATTAATAAAATGCAGACTCTGACTCAGTGGCCCCGGGGGAGTCCTGGGGGGTCTGCATTTCTGCCCAGGGTTGCGGTGCTTGCTGATCTGAACACCACACAGCTTGAGTAGCAAGAAAAGGACAGTGAAGGCCCAGGATGGAACATTGCCACAGGCCTCCCGTCACCCTGTAGCTTCCTTTGTGTTTCCTGTCTGTTGTCAGCTGCCCTCCAGTCCCCAAACAAGGCCATCACTGTCTCCTTCCTGTAGTTCCGTCTTTCCCAGGACATGGCACAAATGTCTGCATTCTCGCATTCAGCAAGCTACTCAAAATTCTTCTTTTTTGCTCTTAGTAATATTCTATGTATATATCATCGCTTTTTGAATTACCTCATTGATAGCATCTCAATTTCTTCCAATTGTTGATAATTATAAATAAAGCTACTAGATCGTGTATAAGTTTTTGCATGAACATAGTTTTTTTGGTTAAGACTTTTTGTTTCTTTTTTGAGAAGTTTGAGGGTCACAGCAAACTTGAGAGGAAGGTAGAAACTCTCCCCGTGGCCCCGGCTGGGACCATGCCCCGCCTGTCCCATGCCCCGCCTGGAGGCACAGACTTCCCTTCCGTCTCCTCCTCCCTTCTGCAGGGAGCCCCACATTCTCTCGGGTGGCAGGTTTTGTTCCTCTTTCCATGAAGATGAAGGTATTTGTTCCTTAGGGGAGATGGGCAGAGTTTTGGACGCGACTGCCTTTACCTTTCGTTCAGGAACATGGACGTTTCTTAGATTTACTGCAGTCTCCCACGCGAGTGCCTGCTTGTGTGAGGTGGAAGTTAGAAAATGTAGGAGCAGGCGGAGGGGTGGGAGGGTTTCCACGGGCCCACAGAAAGCTTGTAAATAGCTTTGATAACTGCCTGCAGTCACATGTCTGTTTTTACAACAACAGATGACAAGAGGGGGTCTGGACAAGACGAGGATCTGAGTCAACAGACCTCCACCCATCTTAGGAGTCACGCCCTCCCGTGGAAGAGCATGTGCCACCTGTTCCCCCCAAATCAATGTGTAACTCCACCCAGCAAACTGTAAGTCCTCAGGACAAGGGCGCTCTCTCTCTCTCTCTCTCTCTCTCTCTCTGTCTCTCTCCCCCCTCCCGATCTCCCCCACCTCGGCTAGGCCCCTTCTATTCCCTGAGAACTATCACTAATAAACCCTGCTTGCATATTAATCAGCTTGCTGACCTTTGATTCTTCGCTGCGTCAGCAACAAGAGCCGAGACCCTTGTTAACACTTGATTCACGTGGGAAAAGCCTGCACGTGGGAGAAAGCATCCCAGTGACTGGTCCTCTCGTGGGAGCCGACCGTCTGCATTTTAGAATTTGTTAAGCACCTAGCTGGATTTTTTACTGGCGTATATGCTGTCTGGTAGTGTCTTCCCTAGGTTCACAGGCACTGGGGACTTGTTTCTCACTGCAGTCACCAACTCTCCCCTCATTAGCTGCTTTTCCTGTGACATCAGTTCTCTGATGAATTCAAGAGAAGTTATTAATTTGCATTTTTCTACCTTTTTCCTGTTGTAGGAGGAGGGTGACACACTTTCCAGTCTCTGTATCTCTTAGCGAACACAGGGAGTCTGTCAGAAATTTTAATTTATTTGAACTTCACTGTTTAATTTTATAAAGTAATTTGCCTAGAATCCACTTACAAAACTATTTCCAGGATTCCCTACATCAAATTAAGTATCAAGATAACCGTCTGTCAATAATACAGGAAGCAGCACTTCAAGCATTTATCATATCACCAAAGTCTACAATAATAGATTTTTAAACATTAGGCCTCAAAGACCCTTACAGAATCTTTGTTCCAACGTTTTTTGCAACCTGTCTTGGCTTGCAGCTCCCACAAAGGATGCAGCTCACCCACTGTGTTCTTATTATAACAGATTTCCAAAGTGATGTCAGGGTAGGTGCTCATATGTTACACTGTCTTAGCCAACCAGGATACTCTTTGTAGACAACACATAAATTATGAAAAATGCCATTGAAATAGATGTTCAAGATGCAACAATAACAACACCTCCCAGAAAATACACCTGTGGCTCTCACAAGTGTGCCGGCTTCTGCTGTGTAAGCTCCCAGGTGGCTTTTCTCCCTGGGGCCTTGAAGGGTGTGACTCCTCCAGCCGTTCCCCTATCTCCTCCTAAAGGACCCAAAGAGAGGAGGGACTTGTGGAGATGGTGAACTCGTCCCCGGTGATAGACAGCTCGAGGTGATGAAGAAACAGTGCACCTCACCCCTGCAGACACGTGGACCACAAAGGGGACAATAAAACCAATGGTTTAGTGGAGATTCTGACCCATGGCTTCCAAATCTAGTCCAGTGAAATTTTATATTAAATCAGACTACCTAAAAGGTGTTTTCACCTGATTGTTTTTCTTTTTCTGCCTTTGGAAGGTGAAGAAACCAATGCTAATGTTTAATGAAGCATTCAGCTCCATTTTAATTGAAAGGCATGTTTCCTCTCCATGTTCGCTGATTCTCGGAGTTCACGTGTGCTCTTAGCCACAGATGGACAAAGCTGTTCTCCACAGCTCATTTCACTTGTGGTTCTGCAACCTACTTGCCGTCTCATCTCCCAGGAAGCCCTAAGATGATGCTTTTCAAATACCCTCATGTACTTGTCCATTCTCACGAACACTAAGTCTGTACCTGAGTAAATAGCAGTCATAACTAGAGAGCTGAATTGCAGTGAAATAAAGAGAGGTAGATAACATTAGAAAGAGCTCCAAATGTTCTGTTTCTGCCGTTATTACCCTAAGTAGGTCAGCGCCTTCAGTGCATGTGGTGAATAAGAACCACGTGGGAGCTTGCTAAGTAGACCCTCAGGCCCAATCTTAAACTAAGACAGGGTGCCCCCAGGTTAGCCCAGGAATTGACAGAGATGCTTCATAACATTGAAACACTCACATTTTTCTTTTCCTAGGCAAAATGCACTATTTTCTGCTGAATACTTTTACTCTTAAAATGGTAACTATATATTTTTTCTGTTTATTTCTTTTAGAAGACCATATTTTTTTATTTTTCTGCTTATTTGTTTGTTTTCCACCTATATTAGTGACTCTCTCAAGAGTGGTAAAGCATTATTTTCACCTTCTCAACTGCACCCTACTTTGGGACAGTAGGAGAGGTTTTCTAGTTCATCACTCTCTCTAATCCAAGACTGACAGTTGTGAAAATATGGGATAGGTTACTGCAATGATAATCATTCTATAGTAATTGAAGTTGAAGTGCTGATAAGCTTGCTTTCATACTAAAACTAGAAAACTTAAATTATGCCAACCAAAAAATGGTTATGAAAATGTTGAGGGTCTTTTTTTTTTTAAGTGAATTATTTAATCCTCATGAATTCTTGGTAATGCGTTTAAACTTTCATCCTCAAATGAGAAAAGGAGACGTGGAGAGATTGTTAGGACAAGGGCCACATGGTAAAACGAAACAGGTGACACCACACATCCAGAATGCCAAGTAACTGACCACCACAACATCGGGCTAAAAGATGGGAATACCTATTTTCCCGGCACGATTTATTGAAAATATTTTTTTTTCTCCACAGGATGGATGGTCTCGGCACTCTGGTTGAACATCAATTGGCCATAGACATATGGGTTTATTTCCGGACTCAGTTCTGTTCCATCGATCGTTTTTATGTCTATTTTTGTGCCAGCACCATACTGTTTTGATTATTGCAGCTGTGTAACACAGTTGAAACAGGTAAGTGTGAATTCTGTTCCTTTAAATTTAATCATCTGAATTGTAAGGTCAGTTTTTCCACTTATTCAAAAAAAGGCACTGGGCACATCACTCGGGAGTGTCCTGCAGGCTCATCCAATAATAATAATAATAATAATAATAATAATAATAATAATAATAATAAAAAGCCTCTGGGACTTGGATGTGAAGTGTACTGAACCTGTAGATTGCTTTGGGGGTGTTGCCATCCTACCACGCAGCCCCCCCGGGCCCTGAGCGTGGGAGACCCCTGCGTGTCCATGGCCTTCCACTCTCCCAGGGCGTTCCGCAGCGTTACGTGTAATACAGCCTTTTTCCTCCTTGCCGGAATTCAGTTAATTGACTCAGTCCTTGTGCGAGTCTCCAGTTTGGGGACACTGGCCCCCTGCGAGGCCAGTCCTGTCACCGCGCTGCAACGCCTTGTCTCAAATCGCCCTCCTCGTGGCGACCGCGGCCGACAGACTCCTGGGAGGACACAGGGGGACGCTAGGTCTGCGTAAGAGAGAACACTGTGACAGAAGGGAGACGTGAGACAGAAAGGCCAGTGTAGTCTGTGTGTTAACGACGCCCACATATCATAACTGGACACACCCACCGAGACGTTCATTCATATGAATGTATAAGAATATTTCCTGTTTTAGAGGGAGGGAGGGTATCGAGTGCTCCTTGCTCTCGCCTTAAATGGAGATTAACCTACTTGTCTAAAACAAGTCTTAGTAGTACTAGTACTTTAAAATGTATTTCATCTCTAGGGAGAAGTCAGGCAAGTTCAAGGCTGGGACTCAGACAAAAATAGAAACACTGGTATGTTATCGCACTTGTACATGAGTAAGTGAGACGAAGTAGCTTTAGGCAGTTTTTAGCACACGCCCTTGAGTTCTTCCAGAGCTGCAAAGGGAATAAGAAGGTTTTAGTGTTTTATTTCATGTTACTGCTTCTGGGAATGCAAACAAAGGATCATGTAAATAGAGGCAAACGTAAAATCATAGGAATAGTCTACATAAGCCGAGAGGGGATGTTTTGAGTACTTACATTCATATTTTTCTAAAAGCATTTGCTATATAAGATCTCTACTATCCATAGTTACTAGTTCTTTACATTGTAACTCCAGACTTACGGAAAGTTTAAGAAAACAGCCCATGGGATGTCACAGCACACATGTCACATCAGGAACATTAAGAACTAAATAGGTATTACTTCAGAGGGGGAACTGAATCCAACTCTTCCTAATCCCCGAAGACTAATTATTAGTCTCCTAAATAATTAAAACTCTACCCGGCCTATACCTCCCCCTTGTAATTCTCTACAAGTTTGAGACAAGGAAGAACAATGCTGATGATTCTGAGATTTTTAAAAATAATTTCCTAAAACTCTGATTATTAATGAACATGGAAATGAACCTGCCATCTCTTCCAGGCAGAGCAATGTACATTTATATTCACCAAGAAATAAAGTAATCCTTGTATCAGCGTAGGGCCTCAGGTGTTCTATAAACTTCTAATAACTGAGGCTGGTCAAATAAATGGCGATGGTGTACGTGAAACCGGCTTACTATCTGGAGAAATTTGTTGGGAAAATGCTATGATGTTTGATTCTGAACTGATAGAAGAACCAGGCCCTGGCCGGTTCCACTGAGGCATCACGTACCAGCAGGTTCTCTAAGTCCCCGTCTCACAGGAGAGGCAGCCCTGGTGCCATCAAGGCCATCGCTACGGAAACGTGTGCTGATGGAAACGTTTTGAAAGCCGCGGCTCTAACGTCTTCGGATCTAATGTGCTCTGTAACCACCTTGGGAGACCTCTGGGCTTGTCCTTTGGGCCAGCACCATCCTGACATCTCCTGGGACTGATCCAGGGAACCTAAGAGCACAGAGCATGTTTTTCCTGCCTTTGGTTTTATGTCCTCCAGCTGTGAATTTCATCACTCTCTCACCCTGCCCTAGGTAGCCCACCTTCATCAGTGGGGCCCTTGTGACACATGCCAGCGTGCCGGGTGAGCGCTTCGGTCAGTCCTGCGGGCAGCCTCAGCCCCTCCGCCCACTGGGCTCCCCAAACGGGTTGCTCTTCAGACAAGCAGGAAATGCCAGGGGCTCCCACCACCAACCCAACCCCTTAGCTTCTTTCTCCATTTGAACATTTGTGTATGAACGTGTGCTTGTGTGATGTGGGAGGGGCGATGCCGGTGGTGTATATAGGAACTGGGGGGCATTACGGTCATTTTAGGGTCAGCATTAGAAAGTAGGCAGATGTTGAATGCCTGCACACACACACGCACGAGTGTAGATACATATTAGAAAAATGACTTACTTTGGGGGTTCGTGTTACATATTTCAACCTACTTCTGGCTTAAATAGCCGCTTAATTCTTGGTATGATTTTACAAGAGCAGCTTAAATTCTGTGAGGATCATCAGCCTTCTCATCTGGAAAAAATGACAGCACAATGGATTTCCAGGGTTGTTAGGCTCTGAAAAGTAAATGAATAAGTTTGTAAATGAACATGCTCAATGTTCCCTCTCACGCCGAGAAGTTTTAAGAAAAGTTTGTAAGTCAGGAATTTTCAACCCTGCCTGTGATTGGTACCTGTCAGTTTGGGGACAGTAAGTGCTAGCATCTGCCCGTAACAAGGAGGGGAAGTAGTCTGGCTAATTTGCACACACGGTGTGCTTAACCAGCTGTTAAGTAAAACCTCCAGTAAAGACAGCGAATGAGCAAGCATTTGCACGGTGTTTGAAGGATTACAGCCAGTTCTTTCCTCGAGGAAGAATACTTATCATCCAGTATCATTTCCTTGTTTGCGTGTTGGTGTCTCCCTGAAAAAGACAATGGTGTCCGCTACTTATTGATTTTGTTTTACTTTTCCTTTTACAAAGTTAAACATACACAGAAGTAGAGGGAATAGTATAATGACCCCCCCTCTTACCCATCACCCAGTTGAAAAAATTATGAACAAATAGCCCAATATTTATCATCTTTACCTGCCTACCCTCTAACATTTGCTGGCTATTTTATTATTTTTACAGCTTTATTGAAAGATAATTTACAAAGTATAAACTTGACTCTTATTACCCTTGTTCATTCATTGCAAGCATATAATTTAAAATGATTAAACAGAACACAAAAGCCATGACTGAAGTGATTAAAGATTGCATGTGACATAGCTGTCTCTTACAAAACCTGCCCCTGTGCCCACACACAGCACAAAAATAAGAGGAATCTGACCGGAAGTGGGTTCCTTTATGTAGTTCTTAAGCCCATTAACCTGAAAACATAGTGATAACTAAACTGTATTGGGGTGAAGATCTTGGGTGGGGGAATGGGCCGAAGAAATGTTTAGAGAAACTTGAAACTCCACGGAGACAAGACAATCAAAACAATAGTGAAAAAAAAAAACCCCCAAAACAAACAGGTGTAACTGGCAGTGAGTTCACGCACTTGTTTCATGTTGCAGACCTTCGGGGGAAAAGGGGGGGCGAGCGTGAAGGGGGCAGGCGAGGCGTCATGGGGAGTGTGGGTGCTTGTCCTTGAGGAATGAGTAAGCTTTGGAGGCAGCAGAAGGAAAGGAAAAGGAAACAGATATTACTTGCTCATCTACACTGAATTTCTTTTTGTTTTTATTCCTGGTTGGCAGGTAGCTGATCAAATGGATTGAATCCTTAAACCATGGTACGGAATCATTATTGAAATTTGCATTTGAAATGTACGAAATCTATCAATTATAGTAGGATTACCATAATAATTTTTGCTAAAGCTAAGAGTGGAACCATAAATCTTCCTGAATTCAAATGATTTCCTTCTGATTAATGTACCAGGAATTCTGTGTAGCCGATGCGCTAACCTATAGAGTTAATTGAAGTGAGAAAAACTAGGAAGAATAACTTCTTGCATTTTTTATTATGAATGTCATTTCAATAAGTCACTGATGCAGAAGAGGGGAAAACCGTGACAAAATTACCAACTGTCAGTTACATTGGAACCCCTGGGTTGTCCGCACTGGAATAAGCCTCTTGCTATCTCCCGTGAGGAATGAATTGTTAGGGAAATCCCCCAGCTTACACTCCTCCTGAATGTGGGATTAGGTGGGTGGGGAAGCGGGTGAGCGAGGTTGTGCAGTGAAAGGGTCGGTCTTGGTGTTACAGTGGTCCTGACCCTTCTCGGATGGCTGCCTCCACGCTTCCAGGAGGAGCCCTCCTTCCACTCTCAGAATGAGGAGTTAATAATAATAAGAAGAAGAACAATAATAACAATAATATTATTATTATTACAGGATGTTTGACAAGCAAGCCAGTAAGCTGGTGCCAGACAGCAATGGCATATCACTAAACACTTCTCTGGTGTCGTTAGAGAAAAGCGGAGACTGCACACGTGAAGAATCGGTTTTCTGGGAATGACAGGAAATGAAGCAAACTTTGTACAGATAACCTGTAGAATCGGTTCTTAAAAGATCAGGCTTATTTAATGCAGAAAACCCAAAAATCATCCATTCCAGATGTCAGGGGTTCAAGATTATTAAGAAGGTGTAATTAGGGAAATCCAAGTAGATGTGGTTTTTTTTTCTAAACTTCTATTTTATATGAGTCTGATTCAGAATTAGTGACCAGAAAACATAACATTTTAAGAAGCCTAAATACACTGTACGCTGTATCGGAACAGTCACACCTTGCGAAAGGTGGTCTTTTCCAATCGCACCTACGTCTTCCCATCAGGCTTTTATTTCCTCTGCATTGAGGTCGTTCCTTGCCCTTTGCCCATCCCCTCAACTCCACCAACACGCACAGAGCAGAAACACATACATACACACTGCCCCCCTTCTGTGATACCTAGCTCCATCGATGGCATCACCATTCCCCTAAGCTCCCAGTGTTAAAAATAAATAAACCATGCTAATTAAAAATACATTTCATTCAATACCATTTTCCTGCCTGGAGAATTTTAAAAATACTTTAGGAAACCCTCTTTTCAGGCACCTGCTACATCCTGTATGTTATTTAGCTAGCCAGTATACAGAGATAAATAAGCCACAGCGTTTATCATGAAGAACCCCAAATGTAGTTAGGAAATAAAAATACCTTCCACGTAAAGGGTCACTCATCATTGTGGAGAGTTGTTTGCATTTGTGGAGCTCTGAGTCCATTTGAAATAACATCAGCTGACAGTCGGAGAAAGGGACTGACCAGGATGTCCTGAATCCATCCCCGATGCCTGAGGGTTGGTAGAGCTGGGTAACCAGACCTGGAAGATGGTCGTGAACAGGCCCGCAGATAGCTCAGTCCTCAGGTGAGAGGCCCTGTGGAGGAAACAGACGGCAAGCATGAGGGATGCCAGGCACTGTGAGAACTCGGGGGCAGAGGTAGGAAAGGCGACATCCAGGGAAGGTCCAACATCTGCAAAAAGACAAAAGAAGCCTCCTAATTGTAAGGCAGGAATAATGGTGAGATTATAATCTAAGAGTAGTAAGACATGGATAACAGAGAGATGGTCAGCCTAAAGCACAGAAAAATAGACCCGTTGATATAAGGAGTGTTTATCCCAAACTGGTAAAATTCCATACATAGAAGCATCAGTCAGGGTATTCTAATGTGGCGACAGCAACTCAGTGACAGTATGTTCTCCAGCTTACATCTCATTCTCACAAACTATTTCACTATTATTTAGCTCTTTGCTATTCTCTAGAGAGAGCTTGTTGAGACACAGACACAGTTAACTCTGCTGGATAATCGTGGGTCACTAAAATGCATGCATGAGGATTCTAGTTTAGTGTGAGGCTCTTATGAGCTGTGTTAGCGTGAATCTGCCTCAGCCGACTTCAGGGCTGGGAGTGATGCTGAAAGCTCTGAGGGACAGAGACAAGAATGAGAAAGCCACAGCAAGCTCGTGTCACCTGGCAAGAATCTGCCATGTCATGGTCTGCTCATGGAAACAAGTCCCATATCCCTTACCAATAATTTAGCTATTTGTCAGGGGAGGTAAAATAGCAATATTTAACAAAATTTATATCATTACACAAAAAGCCACAGACATGGAGTACAGCCATTTGGAGAACTCTTTGGGAAAGACTGAAAGAGTAATGAAAGAAAAGGAGAAAATGGATGACGTATTCCTATTAAAACCACTAGCCAAGCATAGTAGCTCTGTGTGGTGACAAGATAGGAAGAATTCAAAACATCTGTGAGTGGACTTATTCAGCTAAAAGAAACAAAATTTCTGATATTTCTTGAGTTGTGTTTTTGGTAATGACTCGTCGCTGAATCTGGAGAAAATGAAGGGAACAGCAACTTTAATTCTAAGGTATAATGACGAAAACAAGTAGAAGTTACAGAGACAGAACACGTTTTTAAGTCTTTTTAATATTGTAGTTAGAGGCTGCCAGGTTTTTCCATCATACAAACGATCAGTATCACCATCCATTTCTCACTTAGACCTGGTGTCCAAGAGATGCTGCTAGACAATTGGGAGGCACTTAGTCACAAATCCAGGCACTGAAATGCCAAATGGTCTCGAAGGGGAGCAAGAAAATACAGTTAAAGAGGCCACTATTACTACACAAAGAGCCATGCTCTTGGAATTTAAAATAACAATAATAATAAATGAATGTACATAGCCAAAACGCAAATAAAAATACAGAGCATGTCTCAACTATTTTTAGAAATCATGTGACCCACAGTATCCTTCCAATCAGCCTGCATCCTTTGGGTGTGTGTCCTAGGCCAGGAGGGGTTAAGTTTCTCTCACTTCCAACCAAAACAAGACAAATCAAAATAAGAAAAGAACAAAAACAATAAAAAAAATCTTGACAAAGAGTCATATCCTTGATTAATGCAGAGAAAACATTGGGAGAGGTTGTTGAAAGACTTGTGGTTATTTCTGAAAATTGATGGGGAACTGAAGAGCTAATGGGGGAGCTGAGAGGGGCTAAGTATTCTGACTCAATCCCCATAACGAGGTAAACAGGATGTCCCTGTGGGGCCCCAGTGGACGGCCCCAAAGCCAATGTCACTGGGAGAACTGTGTCCACATGAGGGCCACTCTTTTCTGAACACCTAGTCAGAGAAAATGTAAAAGAGAAGTTACTTTAGATTTATTCTCAGAGCTAAAGTAGCCTCACCTGTGACGGGCGCCCACACTAGCTGGGTCCAGCCCAGACTCATTCCTGGCACGTGGGGAAACCAGCTTAGGCACAGGGAAGGCGTTCCTTTCTTCTCCCTCGGCTCTCCCCGCCTCCACCTTCCTGTTGGGGGCTCCCGCCTCTCTGTGACTTTCAAGTCCTGGTTATCAGATGCTTTGGTTTAGTTTACTTCCCTCCTTATTACATTTTCATACTATTCAATAGTGCTGTATAGAATCTATCTCTCAGGACTCACAGGATTAATTTCCACTTGAGACATTTTAAGAATCCATTTATCCAAGGAAAACAAAGCACTTAGGTATTATCTGTGATTTGTGTTTCTATCAATGATGTCCAGTGCATCCTGAAAGCTCCTGAGTTTTCCCTCTGGCACCCTCCAATTTTACTCTGCCTTTTCTGCCAGGTTCACATCTATAGTTTATGTTTAAATGTTATTAATTAGAAGAAATATTAACTAACAGTTTACGCAATGTAGTGTGTATTCATTTACCTACATAGGCAAATAGAAGATGGCGTTTCAACGGCAATCTAGGGACGATGTTATCTCACATATTAGTTTCCTATTGCTGCTGTAACAAATTACCAAATACTTACTAATTTAAACAACAGATATCTATTATCTTACAGTTCTGGAGTTCTGGAGGTTAAGAGGCCCCAGCTAGGTCTCCCTGGGCTAAAATCAAGAGGCTGACGGGACCGTGCTTCTTTCTGGAAACACCAGGAGAGGATCCTTATCCGTTACCATGAACTTTTCTAGCTTCTCAGGGCTGCCATGTTCCTTGGCTCGTGGAACCTTCCATCTCCAAAACCAGGGATGGTGGCGCGAGTCTTCCTCGTGTCGCACTGCTCTGCCTGCCTCTTCCTCTTCCTCTGCCTCTCCCTCTTCTTCCTTCCTCTTCCATGTTGAAAGACTTTTTATTGCATGGAGCCCACTTGACTAACTCAGGATAATCTCCTCAATTTAATCTCCCCACCCATCTGATTAGCAGCTTCGTTCCATCTGCAACCTTAAATTGTCCTGGTTGCAAAATGTATTTACAGGTTACAAGGTTAGGGCATAGACATCTGGGTGGGGAGGAGGGAAAATTATGTTGCTTATCACACCTTAGAAAAGAAAGTGGTATTGTTAGAAGCCTCTCCTGATTTTTGGAAACAAGACTAGACTTGTAGACTAACATTTCAGGGAAACGTTACAGACCAAAATACATCTGGATTAATTTTAGAACTATGCTTGCCAAAATGTGCCATAACATGGTGAAAACATTAAAAATATGCTCTGAATGTTGGCAAAATATTGGTGGCTCCATAACTATCTGAAAAAAGATGAAAAACTATTAGCAAAAGCATAGAAATAAAATTAGAAGGGTACACCTTTATTAAGAATAAACAGAGCTGGCTGAGTGGCTCAGTGGCTCAGTTGGTTAAGAGTTGGCTTAAGAGTGCGAGCTCTGAGCAACAGGGCTGCCAGATTGATTCCCACATGGGCCAGTGACGCTGCGCCAGAGCTGAGCTGTCGCTGAGCTGCCAATGGGGGGCAGGATGACGAAGCTGGTGAGAGCACGTGCTCCTAACAACAAGACTGTCTGTTCCATGGTGGGCTACTCCCGTCCGCAACTAAGACTGAACTCGGCACCTTGAGCTGAGCTGCCACCCAGATGGCTCAGTGGAGAGAGCATGCACTCTTAACAACAAGGCTGCCAGTTCGACTCCCGCATGGGATGTGGCTGTGCCCACCCGCAACTAAGATTAAACACAGCACCTTGAGCTTAGAGGCCATTAGCTGCTGATGGGGAGCCACATGGAGACAGGTGCCTTCCACAACGAAGACTGAAGAACAACTTGGTTGGTCTCCTCCCCCAATTCCCCAATAGAAGCTTTTTTTTAAAAAAAAGAATAAACAGGCAAATATGTATGTATGTGTTTAGCTATTTATTATATGTGTTAATAACATAAAATAATTAAAATAAAGATGTCAATAAAATGTATGGTTAAAGGAATTATGGGAAATAATAGAAAAGAAAACAATCCTGAAAGACTTTAGTAATCCTAAAGAATTGGCATAAAAATGGACAGAAAGGAACATAAAATCCTATCACTACTTCTAAAAAAGAAATCAAACAACCGTCTATGTCCAAACAAAAATATTTAGAGCCTAGCCTGGGAACTTCTCGTTTTCCAGAGTATTTTATGGAAAACAGAGCTTGGCCTCATTTACACTTTGGGATGTGTGTGTGAGGGGGAGATGAAAAGTGTAGAGAGAAAAGCAAGAAATATTACAATAGCTTTATTTTTTTTAATGCAGACAAATAAAGTCTGAGCTTTAAGTCGACTTCAGTCATTAGTGAGGGAGGTTTCCTCCTCTCTTCTCTATAGAGCCAGCCAGGAACTTTGCGCTGCGGGGTGGACCTAGGGAGGGGCCAGGAGTCGAGCTGTGAGGGTGGGCATCTTTGCTCTTGTTTGCTGTCACCATTTGCTGCTGGACGATGTTCCCCCAGCACTGGCTCAAGGGTGGCTCTGGGTTCCTCTAGCCCACTGTCTGCAGACTCAGCATCAGAAACGCTCTCTGGGGCCCTTACATCCCAGCTACACAGGCCCCCGGGTGAGAACCCCTCTGGGCCCTAAAAACAGATGAACCCTGTCTAAGAGACACCCTTCCCCCCAGTGCAATATCGGGAACAGGCTGTCCCATACAAAGCCTGATTCCAATAAGGCTCATTGAAAAAATGGATTTAAAGTTGGGACCCAAGAGCATATCATCTCCAGTTCCAACCCCTCCCACACCCATCCTTCCTGCCAAATTCCTTAGCAGTCCATATCTTAAAATGAATCAGGGAAATGTCTGCCTTTGTCTCTCCAGGGATATCCTAAGGCTTTCATCTCCAAGCTCTTTCATGCATCCTAGATTTCAAAGGTACCTACCAAGTTTAAAACCGACAATGGGATGGATTTTCAGATCCCAAATTACATAACTTTTACGTACTGATTAGAGTAAGCTTGGTTCCTATCACAGGTTCATACTATCATTGAGGAGAAAAACGTAGGGTATCGTGGATGTATCCCAAATCTTCTAACTAGGAGGTAAAAGGGATAAAAGGAATGTTACACAAACAGCTCACCATTGCTTAACACAGACAGATTAAGAAAATGTTAATTTAAAACTGCACACACACAAAACCTTCTACCAGTTCTGTTGTTAAGGGTTATATTTAGTTTCAATATTAACAACTAGGGCCTTCTGTTGCCTATAATCACAATGAAAATGAAGCAGTGTTCATTTCCTCCAGCAAAAGCTAGTGTAATCAAACTCTTTTTGATATTACTTGATTTTATATATATATATATATATATATATATATATATATATATATATATATATCACCCCAGTGATATATGTAACACCCCAGTCCAAGGCGTTGGCACCTGGAAAGCTGGGAGGTTGGAGTGTGAAAGAGTTTCTGTCTCCAAAGATGATTCAGTTACACTTAACATCACGTGCCACATTGTTGTTGTCACAAATTTAAGTTACTGAAAAGGATACTTAAGAAAACACTGGAGATGTTACCATAGAAGGTGAAATTGAATGGGATGCGGGAATGTCTCTGAATGGGATGGCACCTGTCTAAATGACTGGAATTTTGTTTCAGTCTACAAAGCTAGAGTCTAATTTGTAAGAACTGTGACAAGGAGGATTCGATCCGGGCAGTGGAATGCAGTCTTTGTAGGATGTTCAAATCACATGGGGAACTTTAAAGATACCGGAAGCCATGCTCTCCCAGAGCTCAGTTACCTGAAGGGTTCTTGACCTGGGACTCTGAGACCCCCGGCCCCCAGCCAGGCTGCATGGGTACAGAAGTTACTGGGGAACCATAATCCCCCCCCTCCTTCCCCGGCAAGATCCCAACAAAATAAAAAGCCAGACGTCAGCAACACAGGAGAGGCATCAAAATACGGATCTGTGGATCGATGGCTCTTTCAAAGGCAAGAGGTGTGATGGCTTGGCCGTTTAGGAGACTAGAAGGACATCAAGAAAATTTCTCATCAGAAAAGCCAGTTGTGAAATCGTTTAGTTTACCATAAGCCGACATGAATCACGGGAGCTGAGGACCTGTTTTTATCAGATGATGTCGGTATCTGATAAAGCAGAAAGGGTAGCTTACATCGACGAGTGCTCAAAAGCCAGTGTCTTCAGCAGAATGCTGTAAGCTTCCTTTCATAAAAAAATGATCAAGGGGCAGCCCGTGTCCACCCTGGAGGCTTGTTTTAGAGGGGACCACGCACGGTGTGACTTCGACCTAATCTGATGAGGATGATAGGGGTAAATATGGGAGCCCACACTGAGCCCCACAGCCCCAGCTTTCCGTCTCGGTGGAGGGATCAGCATGTGTGGAGGGCGCGTCTGTTGCCGGAGCCCTCCCTCCAGGCACCTGGTGCTTTCGCGCCTGAAATCCCTGAGGCCCAGGGCTGAAGTCCGCAAATGCTGAGTGAGGCTCCTTACCTTTTAAGCCTCCTCTTTCACTGACGCCGGTTACCCACGTCCCTTAGATGGCGGTTCACGTTTGCATCTACTTAGGTTCTTCCAGACTGCCCAATCTGGGCTCATGCACTAAAACAACTCTCTTTGAATTTCATAAATCGGGTGGAATTTCAGGTATCAGGAAGGTAGAAGGTAATTTACGAAAAGCTAAAAATAGAACAAAGTAAAACAAAGAAATATAGGTAAAAACATCAAAAAAATTACCACTGGAGACCACAAGTTTTTATCTACTTTTGATAACGTTCCATGCACATATAATTAATGGAGGAGAATATAAAATTGGTCATGGTGTTATTTAAATAAACTCTCATGAGTTTACCTAACAGCACTGATTCCCAACAGGTGTGAGCCTGACAGGTGGGGTTAACCATGCTGACGCTCAGCTGGGCTGGGCAGGTGGGCACAGGGCCTGATGGGTCAGACAGTCACTCGGAAGGGCTTCTTGTCACAACCCAGCTACTTCAGAGAATAAAAGAATTGGATGGCAGAGGACACTGAAGCCCTTGTGATAATAAGGTCACCCGTGAGCAGGGGGCACAGAGAACGCTGAGCCCTGTCGCAGCTTTGGAGGCTGGCTGTCCTTCACTCTCCCTGGTCCCCAGGGTCAATGGAGCTCACGGGAGCCACACACAGGGAGCGGGGCCCCGATGTCCCAGCCGAATCTGGGTGACTGGCTTCCAGGGACAGTAGCCACTCTCACAGACATTTAATGGCATTATGGAAATACAAATTAAAAACAAATTCACAGACTGATTGTTTATATGGCAGTGGGAGTATTCCTTTTATAAAAGGAAGCTTTCTTTTACCCAATTCTCATATCATGCGTGCAGGACGCATTTTCTGTTTTGTGAAAAACCAATGCTTAAAACAATGAGAATAGCACCTTTCTGAGGATGAACTTACTGCATAAAACACTATTTTCTTATATGACCAAAATACAGATGTCTGAGGCATACGTTGGGTTTGGATTAAGGATTCCTGTTTATTTAAAAGTAACTGCACTTGTGACTTTTTTTTGTAATTGCATTTTTATAAGTAAAACACATTTAAAATTGTGCTTCTATTTAATATTCCTACTTTACGTGTAACATTTTGTTTAGATAGGATCACCCGGAGTAACGTTCAGCATCTGCTCTGGCTGAGGTGACATAAGCAGGGGTTTAATGTCAGTTTTCCAGCACATTCCGTGTTGATGGCCCCAGTCATAGAGAATGAACTGAAAAAGGGGCAGAATCATCTTCAGAGTCATTTCTTGTACCATTTCAGCGCTGGCTAGATTGGCTCCAGCTTCAAATTGTTTCCAATATGCCTTCTGAATTGAATTTCAATTTTCTGGTGTGTGTCAATATACCTGTGCACATAGAAGAGCCATGTTCTTTCTTCCCTCTGAAACTGTCGTAATTTCGTGTCTGAAAGGACTTTTCATGGGTGGCCTTCAGAAGTTCTTGTCAATAGACTTAGGAGCATGTGGCCCACTTAATGGAACTTTCAAAGCAGTGGATACATAATGGGATGATTTAAAACATTTTCCCATTACTCTGGAGAGATTTTAGGCGTTAATTAACTTGGGATTTAAAATAAAACAACCAAAGAGCTACAATTTGTTAGTAACTTCCCATGAGTCAGGAGGAGCAGGAGCTGGCCTCATGGGTGTCCAGGATAAGACAGTCCCTATGTGGTGGAACTCAGCCTTAGAATGTCCCCAAAGCCACAGCAGGGCCTTGCTTCTTTCTGAAATCCTTCTAAAGGGACACAAAACCTTTTCTAAGAAAAAACACAGTGAATTTCACAGTGCAAATCCACAAGATAGGGCAAGAAAAAGTACGCTTGGAGTATGGTGTAAATGTTGATGTTGTAATGCTTTGAGAGGGTTACTGACAGTCATGGAGAAGGAGGCAGTCAGTTCCAGCTGAATTCATGCATTTTCCCATTTTGTGGGAGGGGGATGAGGACACTGAGGGAAAGATATGGAATTTGGTGTGGACTCTAATGCAGAAAGAAAACAGATGAGTAAAATAGAACCTTATTCTCATTCTCAGAGACTTCTTTCCCAGTTGGGACACTGAACAATAAATGTTTTCTTTTCCTTCCTCCCTCCCTTCCTCTCTCTCTCTCTCTCTCTCTCTCTCTCTCTCTCTCTCTCTCTCTCTCTCTCTCGCTGGTTTAAGAAGCCAAAATTAAGTGAGATGCTCATGCCACCTGGATCAAAAGAGGAAACCAGGTTTGTAGTTTGTCTGCCACAGATCTCCAACATTAGTGTGATAACCCAATGACAATGATTTCATTTTGAAATAGAAACCTGAGAAACACATAAACAACCCATGAAGACAAGGGGCTGCGAGCTCTTTATAAATGGGGCCGCCAATGCATTCATCCCTCAGAGCGTGATGGCCTCCTTGGGTTCACTCCTGTAACTGGCTTTTCTCTCACTTATTACCCCTCTTCTGTCGGTTTTGGTACCATTTCTAATTGAATGCATTCATCAATATGAGAACATTTTGCAAAGAGTTCATAGGCTTTGCAGGGACTACTGAATATATGACTAACTGTAATTAAATGAGTAAGAGGAAGATATGTGAACCTGACATCACTACTCTCATTCCCAGGGCTCCCTTTCCTAGGGTTACCCTATCATTCTGCTGTTACTTTTCTCTGGCTCTGGCGTGTGCCTGAAACCCAGCGTCACCCTGCTCAGAGCGAGCATCCACAAAACAGAAGAGGCGTGCCTGGTCACATTGGAAGATGAAGATGTGAATATCAACCAACAGTCTCAAGCAGAAGTAATTGATAGAGCAGTGGATTTTCTTAGCCTAAAAACTGAAGATAAATGGGGCCACCTTGTTCTCCAAGCTTGGCTATGAAATAAGCTTGGTGCATAAAATATAATCAATGTAGAAAATACGATTTTACTGGGAAATTTAAATTAAGGTGCAGACAGTATATTCACGTTAAAGTAGATTTGAATGCTGTCACTGTCAAGAAGCCCTCTCTTCAGATAAAAAAAATGCTGCGATACAATTATTGTGCAAATAAAAAAACCCTTTTTCTCAGAGGTTTTATATTAAAGTTCATTTTTATTAAGTCACAATAAAACAGAAGACAAGGGGAGAGTCAGAGGTGGCTGACTGAGAAGCAGTGAGGCATTGCATGTCCTGGAAAGTTCTTCAGTCAACACACTTGAGAATCAGAACAGAGACAGACGTAGATGAACTTTTAAGATTCAAAAATTCTATGAAATACTTTTAGTTAACATGATAAAACCAACTGGTGTGTGTATACACAAATAAAACAAAAATATTTTGGGGTGAGTAAAGACTCAATAAACCTAAATGCTGATTGATAAAAATAAAAATTTTGTCTAATATTTCATATTTTAAAATTGCTATCTATAAATATTTTAAATGTTTGTACTTTACTACAATCACCTTAGATACACATATATAAATTTTATATATTTCTTGCTCATGATCAATGATTTGAGAACTGTAAGTAAACAAAACCATAATACCTTTGTTTTCAGATGAAGTAAATGAAAGCACACACCTTAGTCTAGAATGTTACAAGTGGAAAATATTAATAGCAGAATTAAGTCTTGAATCTGAGTCTTTAATTCATAAATCAGTGCTCTTCTCCTGAGGAGGAAAGTTAGAAGAGTTTCTGTTCCTTGGTCTTTACATTTATAAAGCTCCCCTGTCAGCATTGGCTTCGTCATCAGTCTTGGCTACCAAGCTGCAGCTTGTCCATAGAAAAGAGTGTTTTGTTCATCTCTATAATCGTATAGAATACATAGAACATATTAGACATCCTAAATTCAGGGTTAATCTGATGATGCCTCCTCGGTGGCTTCAGCTAGCAGATGTGCGTTCCATTGTCCTGGGTGCCGGGCTACACGAATGTTAAGTGATTGGGTCAGTTGTTTGGTGGTAGAAAGCAGACAATTTCTGCTGAACCTGGAAAAACTTGCCTGGGGGAAAAATAATTATCTAAATGCCTAGATTTTTCATAAACCTGTCAACACAGCTGGCTTCAGATAACACTCTCAAAAGAGCACAACTTGTCTTTGGAGTCCCTTAAATACGTTTCATTCTTTCTCATCTAACTTTGTAAGAATCCGCTTTCAAAAGAAACAAATAAAGGGAATAATAAATATTTGTACATGACTCACATTGAATTTTACCCGGATGCTTGGCTGCCTGGAAATCGTGTTCACAGGTGATCTCGAAAGGCTCTCATTTAAAACAGAGCTTGTCAGCTCCTTTCACTCTGGGTGAGAGCCACAAAAGGAGCAGCATGGATGGATGTCAGCACTTTCCACACCCTATCTGAAAATCCTCACAGCCAGACCTGACGTACTCATTAATATCCCCATTTTGCAGATAAAGAAAACAAGGTTCAGTCCCAATCTCCTGAAAAGAGTAAGTGATTAGGTAGTTGGAGTCATCTCCCAGTTCCTTGACCAGGGGTTTCTTAGTAAACGCCACTTCCAATGTCACCAGAATCTTTTCAAAGGAGCAGAGGTCGTTTCCCAGAGAGTAAACCAAGGGCTTCCGCCCAAAGGAGGATGGAGGGTTACTGGGAAGACCCCAGCAGGTAGGTTTCTGGAGGAGTTTACAGGAAGCGAAATCCTCCTTCAGTGTCTGAGTAAATCACTTCAGACTCTTTGCATCAGACCTCATATCACTTCTCGTGTCACCTAATTGTACTCAGTTGCCACTCAGCAAGTCTGTTGTCAGGAAAGTGAATATTATCAGGTAGACTATATCTTGTGTGCCCCCAAAGAAGGAGAACCAACCATAGGTACTGATTTCAAAGCACTCTTAAGCAAAACATATATATTTTTGATGATGACAAGGCAGTGCGGGATGGTTTGGTAGCATACAGTGAACTTGTTAGTACCAATTATTGCAAAAGCGTTCTAGCCCCTGGAGACAAGATAGAACTAAATGTGTAATTTAGACACGGTCTTTACAATGTGTCTGAAATGCAAACAGGTAGGCACGTGAGGATTCAAGGGTCTCTGCTGCTTGGCTGCACATGTGTGCAGCAGTCGGTCATTCCAGATGCACCAGTGAAGAGTCAAGTCCACCTGGAATGGAGCTCTGGTTCAGGCAGCTCCCACTTATCTGGACTTGGGCAATCATTTAATTGGCCTGAGCCTGGCAGGCGGAAGGGCTGGGGAGATGGAGGGAGGAGATGAGGAGATGAGGGGCGAGGAGGAGGACAGTTCTGAGACTGTACGAAGCGCACTAGAGGGAGGTGATCCAGTCCGAGGTCCTTGTTCTGTAGATGAGAAAAGTGAGGGCAGAAGAAAGGTCTTCAGGATGACACAAAACGTTTGCAGTGCCCACACACTGAGTGCTTGAATCGCCCCAAGGTTCATACGTTGAAACCCCAATTGGGATGGTGCCTGGAGGTGGGGCCCTTGCGAGGTGCTTGGGTCATGCGGGTGGAGCCCCCATGAATGGCGTCAGTGACCTTATAAAGGAGAGCCCACCCAGCTCCCTCAGCCCTTCCTCCATGTGAGCACAAGGAGAAGATGGCTGTCTAGGAACCAGGAAGTGTGCCCTTGCCAGACACCGAATCTGCAGGAGACTTGAGCTTGGATGTCCAGCTTCCAGAACTGAGAAAAATAAATGTCTGTTGTTTATAAGCCGCCCAGACTGTAGTATTTTGTTAGTGCAGCCCGAACGGACTAAGGCGGAGTGTTATACCATTAAAGTCCCAGGGGTCGCACAGACTATTTGAATTTCAAAGTAGATGACTTATCACACAGAGAGAGGACTGACGGTGTGGGAGAAGACGTTCAGAAAAACGTGAGCTAAGAAGCTTATACCCATAAAAACTTTGGCAAGACATTCTTATTCCTTGGTTGCAAATTCCAGGTTCTTTTCATTCTACCTTGCTGATTTGCTGTGGTTTTGGATGCCACCCAGCAATACTTAACTAGCTGGAGATCACAGGTTTCGATAAGAAAAGGATTATACTCTGCAAAAACCGAGAACAGAAGAAAACATTTCACTTCATAGGCTTTATTTGTATATGTGCACATGAGTATGAACACAAACCCAACCCAGCCCGATGGACTTAGGGAAGGTAGCTCGTCTTGAAGCTGTCGTTTCAAGTTAGAACTTTTTTGCTTTGCTTATTAATCTTAATGATCACTTTCCAGTTCTAAAAGTATACTATTTTGGGGGATCATAACATTCTTTTCAAATGTTAATTAAATAAATTTCAAAATCTTCTCTGGTGATGAATGTTTACCATTTCTTCACGGGTGGCAATGGAGACAAAATGTAAAGAGGCGAGTGCTTTGGAAGGAATCCTCGCAGAGCTGCGGATCTGTGATCAACTAGGCAGGCTTCTCCTTATCAATGCCAAGAACCCCCGCCTTGGAAATGAAGGTGCATATTTCCTTTATCCCATTTAATCCAGCCTCCATTTATTACAAGATTTCTGGCCAAGGGTGGGGTCCTTCTGTGTGTCTTGGACCGCCTCATTGAAAATGAACCAACAAAGATTTAGATGGTTCCCTCCCTCTGAACCCCATCATTTGCCTTACTGTCAACTGGTTTCAGCCTTGTTTAATAATACATTGCATCTGGTTTTCTCGCAGAGTAAAAGAATGAGCAGAGAGACAATTTCCACCCAGCGTGTTAACTGCAGACACATTGACATGATGACAGCATATTGAGACAAATGAGTGAGGCTCTTTCAGTAGAAACTCTGTAGCTCCCCTGGCTGGTGTCACAGTGTCCCATGCACTGGGGCAGGAGTCAGGCATGGGGTCAAGTCCATGTCCTTGCTCTGCACTCTGAAGTAAGTCACACAAACTCTCCAAGCTCCAGGGACTCTGATGACACCTTCCTGGCAGGATATCATAAACATCAAATACAGGACCGGTTTTCATGACCTATAAGTCATCATGATAAACAGCTCAAGAACTAAGGTACTTTTCCTGATAACACAGATCAGACTTCACTGGTTATAGAAATAACTGTAGGAATTTGGCAACTGAGATAACTCAGCATGTTTTTCTTCCCCCTAGTGTAATTTATATTCCTTTTATGAGCTACTATAAAAAACAAGACAAAAACCACTTCTCAAGGTGATATTAAAATTGTATCAGACAAAATGATTAATTCTAAAATAATTACCCAAACATTGAATTGACTGCACTTATCTCTAGAGAAAATGAATGAGTTGAATGCTAGGAGCTATTTTGTAAGCAAAACAGGTAAGGGTGTGTGTGTGTGTGTGTGTGTGTGTGTGTGAGTGTGTGTGTGTTAGATGTGTTTGTATGCATGTAAGTCTATGGAGCTAGGAGAGAGAGAGATTATGGTAAGGACATGTACAGAAGAAGCGAATGGGTATATAGATCAATAAAACAGTAGGTTCAAGGTAGAATTAGTTGGCCCTGGGTCTTGCAGTGGGGTGAAAAGCAGTAGAATTTTAGAGTTTACTCTAAGGGAGTACTTCTCAGGAAAACTCAATCTGACATTAATTTTGCACGATTTGGACCCTCATCTATGAGAGTTGTATCCTGGCAAAAACACATGGCGCAGTGAAATTCTTCTTCCTCCCTCCCACTTCCTCTCCATGAGCAAACGCAACCGGAAGTCCAAAGACAGGGCGCAGTGCCATGCACCCTCCTGGAGTGGACAGCAGTCGGGGAAGCCTGGGGAGGAAATCGAACGGGTCCAACCGCAGCCGCCCAGCAGGAAGGGCTGTCACTGTGCCCGTGGAGAGGGCTCATCCAAGCTGTGACCCCAGCTCTGCTGCTTATTTAAAAGGCAGATTATTAACTCAGGGTGCTTAACTCCCATCTCCTTAGTCTTCTCCTATGTTAAACTGGAAGAGTACCATTTTCTTTGCTGGGACTCTGTGAGGATTAGAAATAACGTAAGTAGAGAGCTTAGGTCAGGAGACCAGAAGCGACACTGTTAATATTATCACCACTGACGGTGGCTCTTCGCAACTGGGGTTTTAGTAAATACGAGTCGTGTCCCTACTACATACCAGAAACTGAGGTGGATGGACGCAATTGTGTAAAAGTATCCCTTGAATTTAGAAACTCTAAGAGTGGGTGTGGGGGGAGGAAACCAAGGTTCAATAAAAACGAATCTCAAGAACTTCTGAACTCCCCCAGTGTTCAGATGCCAGTGCAGCATGGCGATACAAACGTGTACATCGCCGTTTAGAGGGAAAATCCCTACTTTTACACTCAACGACTTACGTGCCACTTACTTTTCTGGATTTCCCATGCGATTATCAACCCTCGCTGGGTAATGACCTTTGCTGTTTGGTCACTGCTACTTCCATCCCCCGTGCCATGGACAAGATCTGGAACTTAGAACAGATTCAGTAAGTAAGCGTTTGTTGAATGGCTATGACCGTGACGTGGGGCCACCAGTCCCTGCGCGTCACCCTGCAGACTCGACCCCCCGCTCCGCAACCCCGTTTGCTCCCTGCGCCTGCGCCGTGGCTGTCCCACGGAAGAAGGCCTGTGCGAGGGCATCAGATGCCCACAGTGAGGGCCCTCATTTCCCTTCATGATCCGGATGTTACTCGTATCCCCTTCCATCCCTAGTATCCTCACTGCAGGAATACAGAAACGGAAACGCACGCAAATCAGCATTGTAGTCTTCTGGGGGAGGGGGCGCTCTAAGTTCGTGGTGGTCAGCCAGCCACTCCCCGGTACCGTTGGATCGTCTCTAGCTTCCTAACCATCCGGTTAGCCGTTTACCTGGGAAACGATGGTAATCGCCATTTAGTCCCACCCACTCGCGTTCAGCTCCACAGACATCTCACCCCGAGTCAGCCCAGGAAAGCTAAGACTGACCTGCAGTCACACAGGTATTTCCGAGCAGAGCCCGGGCTGCAGGCCGATTCCCGCTTCCAGGTCTCATCCCTCCGGCCACTCCTCGCTGCCAGGTACAGCGACACAATGAGGCACCGCAAGGACGCGTCCCAGCCAGGCCTTCCCTTCCCGGGCCTCCTCGCCTGGTTTTCCAATAGCCTGCACGGGCACGCCATAAAAATCAGCATGAAAGGGCAGAATGTCTCAGTGGTGTGCTCACTCTATTTTGCATAACAAGTTGCCTGTCTACAGACTATGTGAGCATTCACTGGGAGATGCTTTCAAAGACACCGCTGCCTTAAAAATACCTCTTGATTCATTGCAGAACCACAGTAATTACCAACTACGTTAAGAATGCTGAATTTCATTTTCTCTGAAGATTAGCTACCTTTTACGGACTATCTACTCTATCGAGTCCATATTGAAAATGCCATTAACTCTGTTTAATAGATCAGAAAACTGGCTCAGAGAGTTTAAGCCTGGAGGCCACGGTCATGCACGTAGAACACCAGCAGGCTGGGCCTGGCTGGAATCGCGCCTGGCTCTAAGCACGGAACACTCTCCACTGTACCATGCAGTCTGCTGCCACCCATCTGGGTGAGTTAAAGTGATGATTTGCAGAAGATATTTTTATGCTCTAGCGGTTCATCCTGACCTAAAAGTTTATATTCTGGATCTACTGAAATCATCGATCAACTTTCTCTCCTGGTGGAAATGCACTATTTTTTCACTGGAAGTTTCAGGTGCTTGGTGACAAAGGTGAGCCAACACCTTCTTTCTTCTAGATGTGTGATGTGGGGGCAGTGAAGGTGGGTGGGTAGGTTAAGGAGGTTGAAGTCAAGTGAATTTCAAAAGTTGAAAGAGACCTTTCTTGTGAAATGAGCACCATTTAGTTCAGGGAGGCATTTTATCAGGTTAAGTACAGGTAATTATTACCTTGAAAACTGACTGTTTCACTAGCCTTATCCTTGTTGTCCAAGAAAGAAGCTAAGAGCAGGTTATTTCCTCTGCACTCAGCGTATCTATGTTTGAAAGTGCTGATGACAAAGGAGATTGAAATGTGTCTGAGGCATCTGTGTGCTCTATAACTTTATGGGAAATGGGAACGTGAAACCATTAAACCACACAGTCCAAGAAAAGGGAAAAAGTGTTTCTTGGGATCAACAGACTTCGTGAGGGTCATTTAATGAAACATGCTGCAAACTTTTAAAAAGGGTTAAGTTCATGGTGCCCATCCAGCCATTCTTTCATATTGTTAGAACTTCTCTCCAAAACAGCAAACTTCCTAACCATCATCTTAGAGATTTCCTGGGAAAATTATTCCCAGTAGACAGTGTAAATTGCTATCTGGTCTTTGGTGGAAAATAGCTGTGGACATTCTTTTCATGAGAAACAAAAGATTGACGGGTATGAACCCAACGCCCTGCATCAGATGTGGACTTCGTGGTTTCGAGCATCGCTGGTCTTTCCTTTGGGCCCTGACGTCAGAACTTTATACGCTCTTTTTGCCCACTCAGATCTTTCTCTAAGTTAGTGGTCAAAGGAACCTACGTCCTTTCCATCTGCTTATTCTTTTCTTAAGAATACATTTTTCTGATCACATACTCTCTTTGTGTCTTATTAGGTCTTTCTCTTACTATATCAATTCATTTATTTCTGTTGATTTGGGACAGTACTCTTTACATGAATGGTTTTCAACAACGAATTCTGGGTAGAATTGTGAGGCTTTTTTGTTATTATTTTCATCTCCAAAGTATTAATGTGTGACTATATTCAGTTTGTTTCTGTGAGCAAACTAAGTGAATATCCATATAATTTTTATGCTCAATGGAAATCTTAGTATCAGAAGTATAAAGACTAAATGGCTATATGCTACTTGAGGTCCCCTGAGCTATCCCACCCAACCTGTTTCTGCGATAAGTGAGAAGAGCTGTGTTGTCTTCTCTTCTAGGATGTTGGCGAATGCTTGGTCACGGGCCCGTATCATCTCCCTTGTAGGTTATCCCTACGGTATGTGATTGGGACAGAAGTGTGTGCTTCACGGCACAGAGGAAGACATATGCTGCACGGCTATCGTCAGGTACCGAGGAGTCACTGATGCTTCCTAACTGAGTGTCATCTAGGACCTGTTTCTATTTGGAGGAGAATTCTTTATAGTGTATCCATGGAGTGTGGGTCAGGCCTTGAACATGGTGGGAGGGGCTTTGGGGGCAATAGAATGGAGCCGACATCTTCTAGACTTTTCTCAAAGTCTCCCTGTGTCTTCACTCCCCTCTTACTCTTCAGCCCAGCTTTTCTTTATCTATTAGACACTGGGTGTCAGGAGTTTTATGTCCATGCAACTCTATTTGTTTGGTTACCGATAATGATTTCAAAATTGTATCTCATTTCCAAGGGACCACATGGTTTTCTAACTGGCATTTCAAATCCAACCCGCCCAAACTAAAGGCCAGTGTCAATTCTTGCACCTTTCCTCCACGTTTCTTCATTAGTAAAGAGAGGAGGGACAAGGGGGGGAGCTGGCGTCATGTACCCTTCTGGCCCCCCAGCTGGGTTGTCTCTGCCTGTGACTTGAGCCCCCAGACTGGCCTTGCTGCCTGACGGTCTGCCCCTGTTGCGTGCAATCCATTGACACAACTGGCTATGCCACGTTTCTTTCATAATTTCGTTGTTTTTTGTTTTTTGGGTTTTTTTTTTAGCTGAGTCATCCTGCCACCTGTTGGCAGCTCAGCGGCAACTCAGCTCGGGCCGGGACTCGAACTGCTGTTGCTCAGAGCTCATACTCTTGAGCGAGCTCTTAACCACCTGAGCCACTCGGCCGGCCCTCTTTCATAATTTCATCCTTTTACACTGATTACTGAGTTGTTCCAAATTTAAATTGCCTGTCCAAAAAAGTATAGGGCTTTCTTACTTCAGCCTTTCTCCTCCAAATAATTTTTCTGGTCATTTCAAAGTTAAACTTTCCAAAACCTGAGCCTGATTGTCACTTCTGTACGCCAGTCGTTCTTCCTCCTGAGACCTGAACAATTTAAGAAGTTCTCCAAGCTGATACTCAGAAGCCTGGAAATGTGGTTCAGTTCATAGTTCTGCATTTTCACCAGTTTCGATCTCAATCTCCAAATTCCTCTTTGCTTTTTTCCTAATTCTGTGAGCACGGGTCATTTCTCCTTTTTTTTTTTTTTAAAAGATTTCATTGGGGAATTGGGGGAGGGGAACAAACAAGTTGCTGTCCTTTTGTTCTTCAGTCTAGTCATGGAGGATGTTGCTTCACTGGCCCATGTTGGTATTATCAATTCGCTCTTCCCGGGTGAGGCAGATCGGTCGCCGGCCATTGGACTGCCACTCACAGAAGCTCACAGCAGCCCACTGCAGCCTACGCCATCGCCGGCCAGTCATGCAGCCCAGCTCCAGGTGGAGCTGTTGTTCACCATCTTAGCTGTAGAGGGCGTAGGTCACTGGCCCTCATGTGGGAACCGAACCGGCGGCCCTGCTGCTCAGAGCTGGCATCCCAACCCAACTCTCAACCAGCTGAGCCACTCAGCTGGTCCTCATTTCTCCTTTTTAAAAATGCTCTTAACACTATTTACTGTTATTTACAAGTGCCAGAACCCTCCCCCCCCCCAAGGGAACGTAAACAGAAAGGGGACGTACTTGTCTCATAACTGGAGAACTTCAGAGGACAACTGGCCGAAGACCCTGTTGGAACCACGAACTCGAAAGATTTGTCTCTTTCCATTTCTTCACTCTGCTTTTGCTGTTTTGCTCATTCTTTCTGATCACATTCGAATCTTTCCAGGCAGCCAGGAAATCTCGCTTCAAGTAGCACTCCTTAGCACTGACCTCAACTTCCAACGACTCGGGCGATGGGAGATACCCCTCCTCCTCCCCTCTCTCAGGGACCAACCACCGCATCTGATGGAAGGCACAGATCGTTCCTAAGCTGGCAGTGATGTGGGTGAGATGGAGAGCAACAGCGCAAAACCTCAACACACAGGGCTGTTAGTCAGGAGTACCCAGAGGAAACAGCCCACAAGGTGGGTAAGTGGCTGCCACGTCCAGCATCTGCAGGGGTGTCCAGACAGCTGCAGAGGCTCAGGGAGAGCCCAGGTCACATAACAAAAATAAAATAAAATAAATAAAATATAAAATAAACTAAAAACGCGCACACCCACACGTACACAGCCAATAAGTCAGTGCTCCTTACACAAACTCAGACCATAAAGCAGTATGTCGTTCAATCCTAAAAGGTTCATTTTCCCTCATTATCAATCGGAAGTAACTTTGAAGAGAGCTCTTACTGAGTCTTCTCTGATCTACCGCTGTGAGAAAGCAGAGAGTGTGGCAGGGGGCGGTGGGCTGAGCCTGGACCCACCCAGCACGGCGCCCTCTCGGGTCAGAGGTCCCTGGAGGGACCTGTGCGGCTGGGTTCCTGGGAAAACGGTGAGTGCCTACAAGGGTGGCCTTGACCTAAAAATCCCTCTTGAGCTCCAGGCTTCAGAAGGCCTGCAGAGCCCACTGGCTGGTGACGCGCCTTGGAGGCCTCGCCAGGGAACGTACCTGAGGTGAGCAGGGAAGTTTCTGGTGAGAGGGGTTTTCAGGAGCAGCACCCTGAGTGCTTCCCACCGGCCCCGGGTGAGCCGTGGAAGCCCCGCTTCTGTCTGGATCCCCTAAAGGAGCAGCTTCCGCCAGTCAGTGTCCCAGCAAACTCCAGTCTCTAATGATTTTAGCTCTTTCGGATGTCAGTCCCTCTGCGCGTTGAGGAACCCTAGTCCCTACCCGAGGTGGTGTGCTCCCAGCTCCCTGAATGAAGAAGAGCAGAGTTTGAAGGTAATGAGAAGGGATACACCCAAGTAATTATGAAACGCATATTTTAAAGCTGTAAGAGTCCTCCCCAGAATATCAAGAAAGAATGATGCACTCTCTGAAGAAACATTTATTGTATATCATATGATTTTGGTGTTGTGCAAGGTATTGACTCCTCGAGATCATAGCTCATTTATATTTTTTTAAATGATCAATTTGAAAACATCCTTACTTTGGGTGACAGTCAGACATTCAGTGATTTCTATGTGGCCTGGTGCTGTCCTCAGAGTCAAGGGCAGGAGCTCTGGTACCAGGAATTCAGGAGGCAGATCAGATCATTGAAATGTGGTGTTTTAACGCGCTCAGGGCTTCTCCGCTTCCTTACCTGGGATTCTGTGCTTTCTTTAGGGCAACCCCGTGGAAGATGGTGGCGTGGTGAGTAGGGAAGCCGCCCTGAGGCAGATGATGGCTGAGGGCATGGAGGCCATGAAAGTGAGGACTGGAGCTCCCAGCCACAGGCGGGTGGGGACAACAATTCTGGTTCCTCTTCTCACAACTGGATGCCATGGTTCATGAGGGATGGAAAAGAAAATTAACTAATTATTCAGAATTTCCAATACTCCAATGGGCGAAGGACTCTTTGAATAAAGATTGTGTCATGTGTGAGCGTGTGTGTGTGTGCGCGTGTGTGTGAGTGTGTGAGCGTGTGTGCGTGTGAGCGTGTGTGTGTGTGTGTGTGTGTGTGAACACTCAGGCCATTGCAGATCAATCACCAGTAATTGTAGTCATCAAGACATACATGTAGCTTTTCTGGAACTTTCCCCTGTACTATCCTGGCTCCCCAAGTAACATTTCTTTACTTCCTGCTTCCATTTATTTATTCATTTACTCACTTAATAACTTTATTACAGAGATGAAGGACTCTGGTTCTATGCACTGAGAGGCTGCGGGTCCTGAGAAATGATGGCAGCAGTCCCCGAGGGACAGTGGACAGATTTAAAATCCCTTAAAGGGTAATTAATAAAAACAACAGCAAAAATGTTACACATTTACAGGGCTCTTACCATGCATGAGACACCGAGATAAATGCTTTTCATGCTTTCTTTCAATCATATGCTAGTCTACGTATTCTAGACGTTTGGAACCTGGAAAAGAGAGGGGTTAAGTGATGTTATCACTGGTCCATCTGCTGTGTGGCCAGAACCTTCCTCGCTTGCACATATCAACCACGTGCTCACAGTGCTTTCTGTGCACTGTTCCCAGCGCTCCAGGCACATAGGAAACAGCCCATGTGTTATGTACTAGACCACGAACCTGGTGCTCATTCACGAGTAGTAATGAGTCTAAATTCACGTGGCCAGAAAGTGACAGATCTGAGGTTTGACCAGAAACTTTAAAAATCCGAGCCCAGTTCTCCTTTCCTAAGCCTGTAGCTGGCAGATGTAGCTGAAAGACAAAATGCAGATGTGAACACTATCTCCATTTTGCTTAAGCTTTATTTTAACCTTCCCAGAGAATACTCTGCTCTACCAGCATTCTGATGCCTGCTCACTGCCAAAGTTACCTGATGAAAGTTCAAAGGTATAAGGTTGTAGTTCCTATTTTATTGAAGGACACACACACACACACACACACACACACACACAGAGGACAGAATTAGTTCATATTTCCTAGCTTTATTAGACTGCAAAGCCAGCTTCAAAATAGAAAATGGCCCTTTCCTCTGCTCCATTCCAACCTGATGATTATTTTTTACACAAATAGAGCTGCGGTTAGCCGGCCAGTGCATCAAAGGAGCCCCGCATTAGGTAGCAGTCAGGCTACAGGCTGCTGGCCCTGACGGCTCGCAGCCGCTTTGATCAGACTCCCATCAGCACAGACAGGCCCCTTTTCTTGCCTTTTGTCTGAGTCAGGAAATGAGAGAGATGATAGCCGCCTTTTGGTCCTAATCCTAACCAGTCTGCTTGACAGGAGATGAAAGGTACACCAATTACTACTGGTAATAACTGACTACAGTGTGCATTCATTATCCTAGTTATCATTACAAATTACATGTTATTTTCGGGTACCCGGGGAAAGGAAATATTTAAAGCAAGCAAACTCTACCAGGAAGATTTGATGAGCCCCAAGAGGAGAGCCATCCATCAGGGTGTTTTCAGCACAGCTTCCCCGAGAGGGTGAGATGCAGCGATGGTTCCCGGGTCCCTGGGCACTGGTCACTGGTCCTCTGTGACCGTCCCGCTGAGAATGGTGTGTTTGAAGCTATAAAATGAGAGCACAGTGATTTATGAAGCCACCGTTAAGATTAGGGTTCTTTTTCCCCAAGTACTTTCTCAAGGACATTTACGTGACTGTTTCTGGGCAGCAGTGGGTGACTCAGCAGGTTAATGATGCACCCGCCTAAGGAGCTTCTTTTGGGGTGTGACTGAAGGCTGGGCGGCAGCAGACAGACACTCTGTTTCTAGAGCTGTTGACCCAGATGTGGGGAGTGGGGTTGGTTTGTGTAAAGCCTGAAGTAACAACCATAAAAATAGCAATGTTTGCAATCGCTTTTCCCACAGTGGCATGTGTTGGCGTGTACATGTGTGTATATCTGTGTGTGTGTGTGTGGTGGAATGACAGATTTACATCTGGCTCACAGTTATGTCTGTCAACACGTATGTGTTCTCACTTAGTCTCCACAGTGATGGTGAGACGTAGGTATCATTATAAGATTGCACAGTGAGACAAACCACAACTTAGAAAGTTATAGTTATATGTAACTCCTTCAAGGCCAACTGAAAACAAAAGCCATGGCTTTGGATTCCAGGTTGACCTGAGCTGTCTCCTCATTCCAGCGTGTGACTCTCCTCATTACCATGAATTGATTTGGGTATTTGTACCAGCTCATGTCATATTTTCAATCTGAACACTCCCCTTAACCTTCCTATCCTACAGCCTGCATCGCCCAGTTCATCTGTCACCCACTTTGTGAAAGCTGATATTATTATTCTGGTGAAAATTACTCTCTCTGCCTTCCAAACAGCCACAGCACAGCTCACGTCATGATACGTATTAGAGGGAGCGCTGGGTATGCCTGATAGATGCATTACGCGGCTTGAAGATACGGCTAAATCTTCTTCATCTCTGTATCCCCAGCTAGTACAGTGCTGACAAAAAGAACAGAGCAAATATTCAATAAATATTTAAATTCAACTGAATCCAATTACCAGAAAAATAGTCGTTCTATGACTTCAAGGGCTCCACATCAAGTGGCTCTCCCAAAATTCTTCTATTTGAGTCTTGATTTCAGGAAATGTCTTCTCCATTAGAAACACTAACATAAAAGAAAATTGAATCTAATAATTTCTCATAATTAAAAACAAATATAATAGCACTTAGTTTAAGAAAATGCAGTGGTTCTGCTTCTGATAATAGTGAAATAGTTTGTAGGCGACAAAGCCTCAAGCGGATAATTTTAAACTCTGGAAAAATATTCAAGCACACACACACACACACACACACACACACACACATTTGAAGTTCCTGGAGAGCTGTCAGTAGCAGGTAGGGCTGGAGGAGTGATCATATTGACAGAATCGCACTGGCTGAGTGCTGGTGGGGCAGGGTGCATGGAATTTTGAAATTCACGAGGAGAACATTAGACGTGGGATTAGGGGTGCTGAGGGCCTCACCATCAAAAATCCACCTGTCACTAAGTCAGCCCTCAGCATATGTGGATTTCCGACCCAGCTGACCCTTGAACAATGCGGGTTTGACCTGAGTGGGTCAGCTGAAAACATCCACATATAAGTGGACCTGCGCAGCTCAAATGTTGTTCAAGGATCAACTCTAGTTTATCCACTACAGATTTGGTCGGTAGGTCTTGGAGGCAGGACACCGTGTCGTCACCTTTTGGGTTTATTGACTTCTCTTAAAGTTACGATGTAAAGGATGTAAGGACCTGCTGTGTGTAATGGCCCTGCCTGCCTGCTGCTTTATCTGCGTAAATATGTCTAATCCCCAAGCAAACCTAGGGCAGGCCTTGTTCACTGGCCGTGTCACTAGGAGACTCAGGGATGGCGTCTGCTCTTGACACTAGGAATTGTGTGAGGAGCTGTGCCTGAGCGCAGAACGCACACATGCCGGCGTCATTCCTGAAGGGATGCACCAGGCCTGAATTTCGGAGTATCACTCCTGCCTTGTGTCCCCAAGCTGGTTGGCTAGAGGTTCCCCTTCCATTGTCACCACACTGGTTTTCCTCTGAAAGTCCTCGCCCCATGTCTCAGGCATTACCTTCTATCCCTGGGCCGTCACTGGGCAATTGGCTTCTCTCCCGGTCGTTTTGTCGTTGGTCACCTCTCCCCTGAGCCTCTTCTGGCCCGCCTGCCTCAGCTCTCCTCGCCACATGCTCATCTGCTCTCTCTTTCCATCGGTGCTGCCGTCGGTCCAGTTATCAGAGTCGCATTCACACCTGGGCAGTCCTCTTTGTGTTGTCTGGTTCCAGGACACACCTGTGTGGGCTGTGCTCTGTCACTGTTGTCACCGCAATTGGGGTGATACCTTTGTGGGAACAGTGGGGTGGATGTTGCTCTCTGGGCAGGGTAAGTGGGGAAATGGGGCCTCGGGCTGAGTCCCGCCCTGTCAAACCACCTGGTGTGGGTGTGGACCCCGAGCCAGGCCGGTCCCTGAGCTCACGGAGGTAGTGATGCCAACAGCTGGCGCCACCTGCCCAGCCACCGAGGGCCAGGCATGTGCCAGGTGTTCCACGCATGTCACATCCCATCTTCATAAAAGTCTGAAAATTGTTGTTAGACCCATAAGCAGCTCATGACCCAGTCAGGAGAAATCAGAGTCAAAATTCAACTTCGGGGCACAAACCCTGAGCTCTTCACAGCCTTCTGGAACATTACCCTGGTGACCTGGAGACACACATGCAGCCCACCGCCCCCACTGCTGACTTCCCAAGGCCTCTGTGTGGGGGCCCCAGGCTGCCACTCCCTGGTGTGGGAGTGGGCATCTGAGCACGTCGCGGACTCTCCTCCAGCCTGACAGCACCCTGTGTGCGCTGAGTCACCGCGTCCCATCACAGGAGCCTCGGGACGTTTCTGCAACCTGGAGACCCGCTGGGAAGAACAGGGCCTGGCCCCACGAGTGCCGCAGGGGTCTCCATGCCCCTCACCCTGCCTGACTCTGAGCTCTTGCCTATTTCCTGGTTCCTAGTCTCACGCTTCCCATTTTTGGAGGTCCTAAACCAAATACTCTCATCATCGGGGGTATACGGTGGCTCGCCTATCCGGTGTAATGGCTACACCTCTGAGGTCCCCGAATGCCTTATTACAAAATGAGGAATGGCCTTCTTGGGCTCTAATAGTACCTCCAGTTTGATAAGTCTGTAATGAAAGAATATTCGACGTCATGTGTTTGACTCCACATTTGTGATATCCAGTTTTTAAAACATTATACTTGAGCATTAAAAATATTATTCTACTTTGGGAAACATTAAAAACCTCTAGGATCGGGCCGGCTGAGTGTCTCAGTTGGTTAAGAGTTGGCTTAAGAGTGTGAGCTCTGAGCAACAGGACCGCCGGTTCAATTCCCAATTGGGCCAGTGATGCTGTGCCTGAGCTGAGCTGTCACTGAGCTGCCAACAGGTGGCAGGATGGCTCAGCTGGTGTAACAACAAGATTGCCTATTCGATGTGGGCTATGCCTGCCCGCAACTAAGCCTGAACTCTCAGCACCTTGAGCTGAGCTGCCACCCGGATGGCTCAGTGGCTAGAGCATGTGCTCTTAACAACAAGGCTGCTGGTTTGACTCCCGCATGGGATGGTGGCTACGCCCACCCTCAACTAGGATTGAACACAGCAGCTTGAGCTTAGAGGCCACGAGCTGCCAACGGGCAGCCAAATGGCGACTGGCGCCCTCCACAAGGAAGACTAAAGAACAAAAACTTGGCTAATCCCCCTCCCCAATTCCCCAATAAAATCTTTTAAAAAACCAAAACTCTATGATTATTCCTATTTGTTAATATACATTTTGATCATTATTACTAGTTTTAAAGGTAAAATTTTGAGAATAATTGGGTTATTCTAATTAATAGAATAGTAATTAGAATTATTAAGACATTTATGAAAAAGAAACCCATTCTTTTTCTGCTCTGATAGAGGAATGATAAATTTAGCAAAATGTCAATGAAAATTCACTTCAGGGCTTTTCTCTTATTTTGGTCTTGGCTTCCACTTTCTTCATGAATAGAATATTGTGTTTGGTTATATTATGTGATATTTAAAACGTATAAATGCCAATGCCATACTTAAGTATTCTGCTTCATAACATACATATGTAGTATGTATTATTTGACAGATATCACATATTTTATTTTATTTTTTTAAAAAAGAATGTGGCATTACTATGTTTTAGCATCTGGAATTTACACCGGAGAACACAGCCATCCCAGCCCTGCCAGGCAGTGGTGACTCTGGTGCTGATGCGCGTTCAGGCTGCTCAGTTAGCCACCCTCGTGAGCCAGTTTTTATTTTATACTTTAGCACTTTCAAATGTTATGAAAGAGCATATATGTCAGAGAGCAGGGTATGGAATAAATGAAAAACTCTCCTTTAGCGAAAACACACACCTTTTCCTTACCTCTGGAACAGCTAGCAGGCATTGTGAGCAATCCTATTAAACATTCTTAGACTTGATTGATTAAATCTAGCAAATTGTTGTCAAGATTGGTCACCTAACACTATTGCAACTAGTCCCTTATGCATAAAAGATGACCACGAGATAAAAGAATAGAAAAGCTCCAAGTAATCATGGCACACCCTCCTGGGTCGTGATGTGTTTTGTACTTCATCACTGCGTCATCCCAATACATCTTGCTACGATATTAGTAAAAGTGAAACCAAACCGTGGCAGTAGAAAACCACAGGTGTTTGTGTGAACAAGAAATCTCAGTCTTCGTTGCTAGGAGAGCAGAGGGAAGGATTGAAAAGAAGAATTAAGAAACCATCTCCTGCACCTCTCCTTGCCCAGGCCCTTTCCCGGGGGCCGGGGGCCCCTGTGCAGCCTCACTGAGCGTTTCCGTCTGCCCAGGTTGTGCCCGCCTCAGCGCATCCTTAAGCTCTTGAACATGACAACCTTGTACTTTGCTTTCTGTTCCTCTCACAGTATCCAAACACTCTCACGGTTCTGCAGAAATGTTTACTGAATAAATGCCAAACAATTAGAAAAGTACTTGGGAGGAAAACCAACAAGGTGATGTAGACACCCCTTTAAATGTCCACAAGGATTAACCCAAAGTGTTTCACCACATTTCTTTCTTGGGGAAAACAGCCATTCCAGTGATAACCCATCTTTTTAAACTGGGCTTTCCCTAGGGGACTGATCCAAAGACCCATGAGAATACAGCTATATGAAGCCCACTTCTAGGCGTTACTAGGTCATTATTATGGTACCTTAATCCTTCCAGAATTTTACACTCCTGGTTGAGTCTCCGAAGACCAGGATAAGTCTGACATGCGTTTGTTACTCAGTCATTATCATCCCATCTGATCACCTTCCTGCTGAGCCTGCTTAGCTTGTGTTTGCCTTGAAGGATCTTTCAATTTTTGTTAAGACCCATGCAACACAGCCTTGGCCCACAGACTCTGCTTCCATCGCTCCGACCAGGGTCTCCTCACCCTTCCTAATTCCCAACACACGTTTGTACCAGATGATGTTCAGTACTAATGGGCTGTGAGTAGCCTCCTGGGGAGCCGTGCACATGAATCATCGTGCTTTTCTTATGCGGGGTCTGTCCCTTCTCTCACGGAAAAGAGATGCAACACCCAGTCTATTCTCAAGCCTCAGACCAAACAGCCTCTCCTGTAGGAACCTTTTCTATCATCTCCACCATTTTATCTCTGCACCTACCAGCTCCCCTCCCCAAAGACGCATCCCCAGGTTGGCTGAGGAATCTCTGCCTAGTGCATCATGACACTTACCAAACTGGATTGAAGTTGATGGTCTGCTTACCTGGATTATAAGCGTCAGGAGATCGGCCCCTGGGAAGGGTATCTTTATACACTTAGAGCCCATGTGAGGATCAGTATACAGTAGGTGCTCTGAATACCTGCCCCCAGACCTTTAACGTTTATTTAGAGGCCTAGCTGGGTTCAGTAATATGTCCAGTCCAGACAGTCTCATCAACACGCTGTTCTCTCAAGGCTGCATCCTTGAAGTGGCTGCCAGAGTGGGAACAGGAGGCGGACCGTCCATCCCAAAGGTATGGGGAGGAGCCCCTGATTGCCAACGACTAGCTTGTGGGCCACCCAGTGGTCACATGCTCTCAGAGGCCTCCTCCAACGAGAGTGTTGGTTAATGATGCATTTGGGACAGAAAACACAAACTAGGGGGACTGAAATGAAAATAAGTTTGTTTTTCACAAAACAACGATATGGGAGGTTTGCCGGTGGCAACCAGCTTGGGATTAGAGAATAGATAGGCATCTTTCCAACTCTCTTGTTCTTTCTGTCACAGTTATAAGACACGAGCTGGTCCTGATGCCATGTTAATATTCAAGCCAGGAAGCAGAGAAGGCGAAGGGGAGAGGGGGTGACTTGCTGGGTGTCTACTTTTGTTGGTTTAGTCAGTAAATGGAAGTTTGTGACCCTATCTCCATTATTACCACTAAATATCCTCCTGTGTGGATATTGCTAGACAGAGAAAGGGGCCCCTTAAATGTAGATCAGCTTTTACTGACCTGTCTTTGGGATCTCAGAAACGGGGGGTTAGGAATGGCCTTGGGTCAGCTGACCCACAGAGTCGAGTCTGAAGATAAGTAAAGGATTGTCACTACTAAGCCCCTGGGAGGCCGGCTCGAGCACCTGCTTAAGCTTGACCATTAGAAAAGACGATAAAGGTTAATATTGTTATTCACTAAATATAATTTTAAGTTTGCAAAATCCTGTTTATCTGAAGAGGCACTAGAGGAGTGCTCCCCCCAAATGCTAATGTGCTAAGTAAACAAAATTTAAATGATTATTAAATGTTCAGGAGACGAATAGAGACATGTGTCGTATTAGGCAGACTATGAAAGTCCAGGGAAGGAGCCTTTGACCCAGGCGTGCAGGGTCCTTCCACCCCCGGGCCATCCACTGAGGCGGACGCCCCAGCTGGGTTCCGTTTCTCTGCATGTTCAGGCTATTCCCCCTGGAATTCCTGTCATCCTTTCTACCCAAAGGAGATGAGTCCTCATCGTCTGAACCTCAAAAATACCTTACAGTACAATTGTATTTCTATTATTATCCAGCACAGGACTGTGGGGAGAGGACTCGGTCATTATTTGGGTGAATGAATGAATGATTCCTGGATGAGCGAGCGAGCTGAAGTCACACTAAACCTGTGCTCGTTGAAATCTTGTTTCAGGCTGATTGAGCCGATTCTTTTACACACGAAGGACAACAATCTTCTAGGAACTCAGGGTGACTGATGCGCCCAGGGTTGCCTGTTTCTAGGGGTGTCATTAATTAATTACACTGGTATCTTCTACACTTGAACCCACACAGATCTCCCTGAGGTCCTGCAATATAAAATACTTTGCTTTGTTTTATTACTCTATAAAAATACACATTTTTAACTGCAATTTTCTATCCTGAGATTTCTCTCACAAATGCAGTTAACAGTGAATAATCCTTCTGGAACTAGAGGAGAAAGCGTCTCATAGGCAGAGAGAGAGAAGCAATTCAAATGCATGAAAAAGTTTCCTACCCGAACCAGACCGCAGTGCCCCTTCGGTGTGGACCCAGCCCCCGTGTCACCCAGTGCTTTCCTGTTGGAGACGCACACGGAGGACAGAAGTCAGTGGCTTTCTGCAGGGCGCCATTTGCTCTCTGGTAGCCCAGCATCCGAGTATGACAAACACTTAGTAAGCCTTGGCTTAGAATAAAAAATTACGCTTCAGTCTCCTTAGTCTGAAAAGCAGTTACGACTCCAATCACTCTATCTACCAGGTACACAGTATGGCAGGAAGATAATTAGGATAATTCTCAATCAGCTTTCCTGCCTTAAAATAGCCCGAGGAAGTCATTTTCCCCCATTTCTCTCCATCTTTCTGATTTTTTTCCCATGAGAGAAGTGTGACAAGCTGGATTAATGAACAGGAGAGGTGGAGGGTCATTTATCGCCGCTGGTCTCTGGACTGTTGTAAGAAAGGAGAAATCAGCTTTATTTAAAAGTTCATCCGTGTCTGAACAGTCCCCGATGTTTCTTGCAGCCACGTGCATTCCCAGTGGGGAGCTTGTGCCTTCCCTGGCACACCCCTGAAGGAGAAGGAGTGTCCTGCACAGGAGCCATGGCGCCCACCCGGCCTGGGGATGGCACAGCAGTAAATCAGCCCATCTTGGGGGACCCGTTTGCCTCAGGTAGTCTTCATTTGCTGTGGCAAGGTCATCTAACATGTTCTAATTCACACCCCGATTGTCTCCAGCTCCCCCCGGAGAGTCTGCGGTCCTCATTAGCCCTGGAACGACTGAAGCTGCAGCTATTCCTGGAGAAGGCACTGCTATGTGACGGTCCCTCTTGCTGGCTGGCCACAGCAGCCCTCTCCTCCTGGGCCTCCTTAAAACATTTCCCTTGCATTAAAATGTGCTGTGTCCTCAAACACTACACACTCCCTCCCTTCTGGACACTGCTTTATAAGCTAATGCGCACACTAAAAGTTACAGGGAAACTTCTATTTTATATGTTTTCATTTTTGTGGTTATGAGATCATGGACACTGACTGACCCCATGCTTTTAGCCAAACATCACGTATCGGTTATCATATTTGTTTTTCACATCTGAATGAGGTCGGGCATACAGTCCCCATCTCACAGATGGAAAAACGGAGGCTCAGACAATTCAATGGAATTGCGAGCTAGCAAATGGGAGGACTGGGCTGTATTCCCTGTCTGTGACCAAAGCATCCCCCATCTAAAGTCCAAGTTGAAATATGGGAACTAATAATAGGAATTTTCCTAGAATAAAATGTACAATTTAAATATAGAACACTGCGGGCTACTGGGCCTGACACCTCACCGCCTGCCCAGAGCTACGTAGGCAAGGAAGCTGGCTTGAAGGCTTATGCCTGAAGGGACTGGAAGTGTGAGGGGCCAATTCCTTACATTTTCCGCACGTATTTCCAGCTCTCTGAAAGGAGGCAGCATTCTTGCACTGGGACTGCCTGGCCAGAGTTTAGTGGTCAGGGTCTCTGTCCTCTCTGCAAAGTGCCCGGAAGGTGGCAGCTGCCTCTGGGCCTGCAAATGGAGCCCATGAATGTGTCCCTGAGTCTCCTCACTCACCCTGTCCCTGACCTTGAAGCACATTTGGAGAGCTCTCACCTTGACTCAACTAGGATAGGACGTACCAGCCACTGGATTCAGGAAAGAACATTATGATGGTGTAACAAGACCCTTATATGGAAACGTGCTTTCTCTGTGTGGTGTGGAAATTCAGCTTTTCCATAGTGGACCTCTGAACTGTGGTCCCAGTTTAAGAAAAGAGGGAAGTGAAGTGAAGGGAGGGGAGGGGAGGGGAGGGGAGGGGAGAGGAGGGAAGAGAAAAGAAAGGAAAGAAAAGCAAGCAGGCAGGAAGGGATACGCACATTTTCTTTTCCTGTTCCTATTCCTCAGTTCCGAGGTGCATGCTTTGGGTTGGCTCTGTGTGAGCTGGGGACACAGTTCCACAGCAGGAACACCCCCTGGGCTTCATGTCTCCACCTGCAGTGTGTTTGACCAGCTTATCTTTCAGAATTCTCCATTTACAACAACAAGACTTCTGTCTACAGAAGAGACAGTTTTGAAAAGACATTAGGTGAGCAGAATGGTTGACTCCAGGCTGAGCTTGGAGGCCCAGGCTGCCCCACCCCCACCTCAGCTCACAGCAAATGGCCTCCCTGCTGGCTGAGACCTGGATGCCAGAACTGCGGTGACTGACTGCAGCCGAGCGCCCTGAGTCTCTGCCACTCGCGCATCAGAACGTGAAAAGCACAGCCTACTGGCATGACCCACCCACACCGGCCCAGCCCCTAAACCCAGTGTTTCTGCGTCTGCGTTCGCTGATCAGGAAATGTGGAAGCTCCCCAATATTTCCCCACGGGGACTCATGGTACTGGGATTTTTTTTTAAATCTTCCCAGGAGCTTCTGATCATTTTTCAGATTTGGAGCCACTGTACAAAGGTGACCTTTGAATAATGGAAAGAGTTCTGGGTTTGTAAGAAAAACTAAGGGCAAACACTAACCTCCAGCCCACAACTCCTGGAAGCCTGACCTCTGTAGGTACATTTTTCAAGGCAAAGGAGCCCCGTGACAAGGGACGGAGACACGTCGTGATAGGAAGTGAAGTGGGAAGAGTAAAAGGAACCAATTCTCCACCGCAAATATTTTACTAAAGCAATTCTCTTTCATTTAGGCAAACTCTCCATCAATCTATTAATGGGAGGCTTGTGTCTATCGAGTTTTTACTGTCTCATCTACTTTACTAAACCAGGTGTCTTCATGTCCTCATGAAAATAATAGTTTTACCCGAGCTTGATACAAGGGAGTGTTGACAGAAAAATAATTATACTCATACTGGCATTATTGTTTTACTTTTCTTTTCCTCCACAACTGTCAAAATAGTGAAAACCAAAGGTAAGGAGTTCTAGAAAACACAAAAGAGCGTTAGAGCTAATAACACAAGAAAGGAAGAAATGAGAAAGGCCCAGCAGAGCCTGTTCCCTGGGATCAGGACAATCAAGGCCAACGCCTCTTTTTTTTTTTATTTTTTTTATTACGTGTGATCCCTTATGGGGGTAGTAAAGTGCCGCATAATTAGCGTTGCATTGTAATTATTTTCCACATCGTTAGATACTTTTTCATCAACAACATTCTGAGTGGTTCTATTATTTCTTTCTATGGATGTGCCACAGTTACTTAAGCCGCTGAGAAGACAACTTTGGAAGTTTCAGGTTTGGGTTATGATGCATGTAATTTCTAAATGTTAGCACACAAATCTTTAGTCATAGATTTACTGGGGCAAAATTTGGGTATTTTAAAAATTGCTGGTAATTACTGGCAAACAAGACTCAGAAAAAGATGTCGCTTTATACCTCCCACAGAAGCAACTGCAATGCAAATAAATGTGTGCTAGCCTGGAGTCAGGATTGCCATTTACTTAAAGCTTAACTAAATAATGAACATATATCACTTGTGTCATTAGTATAGAGTTATCCATCAGTTCTAAACACAGGAATGGAATGGTCATATTTGCATTTTAAAAGACCATTTTATCTACAGTGTCATGAGTGAATTAGAAAGACACAGGGCTGCAGACAAAGGCGTGATTTTCATAGCTGTTACCATAATTCAGACATGACATTTCATGAACTTCATATTTAATTGAATCAAATGATACAAAATTCTTGGCATGAGAGTCAGATCCTTGCTAGTACTTTCGAATCCTCCAACTGCTGGTGCTGACCACACTGTTCTGAGGAGCTGTCCCCCCCTCCTTCACTGTGACAGGGACACTTCTCCAGTGGCACAGGATAGGTTTCCCAGCCAACGTGAGACAGACGGAGTTGAGTTGCAATCGTAAGGGTGAGACGATAAAAGATGGTTATCCTGACAGTAGGTGGAAGCCTCATCAATCCTGCGATCAAACAAATGATCATCAAACAAATGATCACAGTTTCTGAGTACGTGGCCGCTTCTGACAGTGCTTTCATAGGTGACCAAAATGTGCATCTAGCTTCGGTTACAGTATTTGCGTGAAAGCGACTTTGGGCTATCTCCATTCCAGAATAAAAAGAAAAATAAACTAAAACAGTGAGTATTTAAGGGAAAGTTTTGAAATTCTTAGTTCCCTTGAACTTTAGAGATGACACAAATGAGGCCCCAGGTCAGCAGCTTTCCAAGAGTCACACAGGAGCAGGGTGCAGTGACAGCTCAACCGTCGGTTTCAGGGTGGTCGCACTTCAGGGCCACACTTCCTGGCCCCCACACACGCTGCGTGGCACTAGTTCCTCCCCTCTGTGACGGGCGGAGCGATGCCTCGCTCATAAAGGCCTTTTCAGATTCAATCAAATGTTGCAGCAAGCACTTAGGAAGAGCAGTCTGCCATATTGTTGGTACTAAATACCACCAATAGGCAATTGTTAGGGCAATAGCAGAAATTTTAAAAAATATGCAAACACTTAAAACTGAAACTTACAATGCATAACAGTAAAAACGGATGGGACGTGGCATATCCTGCCACTGATTGTCTCATAACCTTAGGTAACAGCATCTTCTGTCCGACACTATTTTTCTAATTAGACCCTCATTTCCCAAAGCCCCGCCCTCTGGCCCCAGGTACCGCCCCCAGCCGGAACCAAGTCCTCAGCGAGAAAGAGCATGTGTTCTGGGCCCAGAGGACTCAGGTTAAAAGGCCAGCTTTGCCCCCAGTTCCCGTCCCCTCCCCCTGTGGCCTGGACATCCTAAGTCAAACAGAGATGAGACTGGCACTAACTCACAGGCTGTCATAGGACGATGACCTTGAGGGGAACCAGAGGTCCAGATTTCCAGGTATACAATCCGTCAATTACGGGATGTCAAGCACAGCATAGGGAATACAGCGATGCTACCGTAATCACCGCGTGTGGTGGAAGATGGTACCAGGCTTGTCGTGGTGATCACTTTGTTAGGCATATGAATGTTGAATAACTATGTGTACACCTGAAACTATTGTAATACGATATTGTATATTAACATTTTAATTAAAGGAGCAAAATGGTCTTGATAAGCTCTTAATATATGTCAGCAACTGTCAGAAGGTTATGCAAATGATTTTGATAGTCTCACTGGCAGGGTTGATGGCACTTATTTCTGCACCTTCAGAGCTACTGGCTAATAGCATTTTGTTTTACATAAGTTTGATTGTTGATGAGTTAAGTAGATTTTTAGTTATTGACCATTTGTGCTTTTCTTTGGTAAATTGCCTGTACATTGAAAGTTTGTTGCAAATATTCCATTTTTTCTTATTTGTTTATGTTGTTTATATATATACACATACACACACACATATGTATAAATTTTTTTCTTTTCCTTTGTGACTTCACCCATTATTTTATGCTTAGCAATTCTGTCCTCTCTCTGATATGAGTTTCTTAACAATATCTCAACAGATGCTTGGATTTGTATTGAAAGAAGCTGGAAAAACTTTAAAAGAACGACATTATCAAGGAATATTTTTTATAGACCTCCTCATGATGATTTAATTATTCATCATTTTTAAGACCTGACTTTGATTATCAAACTCAACTGCCATACACCAAGTGGAGATGATTATGCTAGGATCAAAGTGCTCTGAGAGTTACAATGCTTTGCTTTTAAAGGCTGCATTTTCAGTGTAAACACAAATGAAGGTTTTCGCCACAGAAATAGTGCCCGCTTAGAGTTTCTATACATGGCCCATTTCGATTGAAGCTATGGCAACAGTAGTATAGTCTAGCCTTCCTAGAGTTTATCAATATTATGCAGCTGTTGTGTCTCCGAAGGAAAATGCCAAAAAGAAATAATGAGGTTGTGTGGAACTCTGAGAAATAAAAACTTTCAAGGCAAAATCACAAAGCTAAGGAAATGAAGAAGAAAAAAACAGCTAAAGCTACAGTAAGTCTTACTGCTTATTTACATAACATTACCCTAAATGCTTTGCATTAACATTTTTTTTGAACAACTGCCCTCTTTGGAATATGCCAAGAACCAAGTCTATTTTCTCCAGGAGCCGGCACCACTCTGATAATTTCTAAGTACAAATTATCCAGCTGCAATTCCTGCTTCACTCTGAGCCTGAACTAAAGACATCTTTGATTGGCATGAGCACAGTGCCAAGTAAGGAGACCCCCTAATACAGAGAAGAAAAAAATAGACAAGTCGTCTTCATTCTTGGATAAACATACCATTCCATTCACACAAAGGCAAGTTAATTTCAGAAAGGTTTACTTCTGTTTTCTTGAGATAACAAGATGTGAAGCATTTGCTCAAACTCAGGCTGTTGATAAAATTCTTCAGACATTATCATCATTGGCTATGTATTTTATACACATAACATATTCAAACAGGATCCGATTTTAGTAATTTGGTAAACTCATCCCTGCTAACCTTCCCTGAATGTGACTGGCACCATTCCCATCTTTTCTGTGCCCTGAGAAACATTTCTTAAAAATTAAGAAAATTAAACATTCTTTATCTTTGGCTCCTAATTTTTTTCTTGTTTAAGATAATGGAGAAATCCTTAGATTGTACTTTTAGATGCTCAGGAAATAGTGATTCCTCTAACCTCTTAGAAATCAGAACATGCATAAAAATGTGTTTCACATATTAATATATAAGTTAAAACTTCCTCTGTAACTACCATACAAACAGCCAAACATTGTCAGGTCTGAGTAGAGACTATTTGGAAAGGCAGTTTTAAATTTATGTACATCAAATATTTGCATGAAATAGTCACTACCTTTAGTATCATTGTACAAATTAAAAGTATAGAGCCCTTTGATTTTAAGATATTTTGACCTATCTTACAATACTTTTAGCTAAGAGCAAAACTCATTAAAGTAGGTTGATCACGTTATTATAAAGGAATTCTGATGCACTAAAACAATTGCCGTGAAATTCCCCTCAAGTCCTTCCTGAGGCATTTCCAGTTCCCCGTCCACCTGCACTATAGACGCCTCATTTCTGACAATGGCTATTCAACGTCTAGAGTGTCAGGGGTTTAAACAAATATCCACTGATTGGATGACACAGATTCCAGAAAATACCGATACGTCTAATGATTTCAGTGCTTATTTACCAACTGTACTTTTAGAGATAATCCCTAGCACTATTGAGAGTCATGAGAAATAGAAAGAAGAAAAATAATGTAGTTCATAGTCAAGAGAATAACTGGTGAATCAGCGAGTGAGACCCCCAGTGACTCGGATGCTGAAATGGGTGACTGAAGAGATGGAACTTCGGGAAAGACTGGGAACTGAGTGCGAGAGGCAGAATATGATCCTAGAAACTGATCAGAAATCGTAATACCTGAAAAACAAACAAACAAACAATGGCTGTTGTCAATACCATATCAGACTTACAGGAGAAAGAATCCGTTACTCTGAGGAAAGGTCACTAGAAATCATCCAAACCTGAGGAAAGTGCCCAAAGGAGGAAGCCTCCGTGTCGCCGTTTTGGCCCCCAGCCATGTTTCAGGGTTCATTTGCTCTGGGACCCACTGGTTCGTCTCTCTGGCGGTCCAGGGTCTGTCTCCGTAGAGGTCCCGTCCAGCACCATGTTTCAGATGAATCCAGGCTTTTCCTATCAGCCTCTGCTGTCCAACTTTCGCATCTGCACATAAGAAGTGAGAATCCGAGGGTGTGGGAGATCTTAGCCTTGGTCTCTAATGACACGTTTTTGTTCTTGGTGATCTTGCCTAATCCTTCCACTGCAGCCTTCACTGGGTTTCTTGGCTGCAGTCTCCACTGGAATTGATGACTGAACCAAGGTCAGCAAAATCTAACAATTGCAACACCTTCACTGTCTGTGTTAAAGTCCTGTGTTTCCTCTGTAGTCATGATTTTTGCCATCTCGATGTTCAAACGCAGTCTTGCTTTGTCACTTCAGATGTCTCTAATTTAATACCCAGGCTAGTTATCAGTTAAACAGACTGCTTCTAGTTGTCAGTGTTAATAGTTCTGCTCTATAATAATATTGAAAAAAATAAACAAGGTTTCCCTTCTAAGAGCTCGTTGGCAGCTTGCCTGGGAGAGCCGTACTTATTACCTCCATGGCCGTATCTCAGCAATACCGCCAATCCAGATGGGACTTTCACCTTCACTTCTTCTTAAAAACACTGTCTTTCAGGATATCATGCTCGTGAGTCCTGGCCTTCCAGATAAATCCCCAAGTCGGCTCTCAAGGTCTGCTTTGGTTGATTTGTTTAAAATTTTTACGGAGGCCAAAGGACTTCCATCCACTGATCTCACCTTATATGTTTTTGACCACAAAAGCCATGTGCTGCGCCCATAAGGCCAGAAAGGAAAGACGGTGACACTTTATTAGTGACAAGCACTCAGGGTGTCTCTGTGCTCACTGTACATATTGGTCACGTGTGCTCAGGAGTGGCCGAGTCTTGTTTCCTGGTTCCCAGTCTCTCAGCACCAGTGTCCCAAGAGTCACTTCTTACTGTAAGAGTGACAGAAGGTGGCCGGCTGAGTGGCTCAGTTGGTTAAGAGCGCGAGCTCTGAACAACAGGGTCACTGGTTCAATTCCCACATAGGCCAGTGAGGTGCACCCGAGCTGAGCTGCTACTGAGCTGCCAATAGGTGTCAGGATGGTTCAGTGGTTAGAGCACGTGCTCCTAACAACAAAGTTGCTGGTTCGACTCCCGCATGGGATGTGGGCTATGCCCCCTGCAACTAAGATTGAACATGGCACCTTGAGCTGAGCCGCGGTGGGCTGCCGACGGGAAGCCAGATGGCAACTGGACTTGGAGCTGAGCTAGCTGCGCCCTCCACAACTAAGACTGAAGGACAACAACTTGGCTGTTTCCCTTCCCCAATTCCCCAACAGTGTTCCCCTTCCCCAATAAAATCTTTAAAAAAAAAAAAAGAGTGACAGACGGAACCAACATTACTCTTTGATTACATAAAACTTGGCATAGTCCTTAAACAGTAACTTTCTCTAGTTACCGTAAAAATCCAAGAATTATTGGTGAGATTACAACAATATATTAAAAGTTATCATTCTCAGTATATAAGATAAAACGGTAGCAGAACACATACTGTAGTGTGTGTGTGCATTTGTGTAAAATTAGGATCGCATTCGTCAGGCCCTCCTTTAGCAAAACATCACATCTGTGCAGTAGAAATATTAAGAGCTGCTTTCACGTTGTGTCAGAAAGTCTGTATAACGTTACATCTTATATAGACAGACGGCTTGTTTCCCAGCCCAGAGAGGAACTAACCTTCAATGAACAGAGCACGCTTATTCAAGATGAATTATCCAGAAGTTATTAGCAATAAATCAACGTTACTTTCATCCCTTAACAGTGTGCTGAACATCAAAGGAAATGCAGTAGTATTTTAAAGTGTTTTGGAAAAAAAAAAACGTGTTGATGAAGAGATTGTGGAGTTTATCATCAGACAAACAAGGGTTTGAATAGCAACTTTTTCACTTTTGTTGGACATAGATAAACGTGTTTCGCCTCTCAGTGTCATCTGTTTAATCCCGATCTCATAAGACTATTAGGGTTGAGAGACATAATATAAGCAAACCACCTCGCACTGCATCCGGCACAGGTCAATGTCCTCTGCCCATTCTCCATGAATCTCAAGTTCCTCGTCTTACTAAGTGGCTCATGTTATCAACCACACAGGTTTTGTAAGGATTAAATATGATGCCATGTGAAAGGTCTTGGGCAGTGCCAGGCATTGGTCCTGGGGGTCAGCTGCTCAGGTTCATCCCTGTCCCCCATCCTGCCGGGCACTGCAGGACAAGCCCAGACTGAGCTCGGGACTCTCTTGTAGGTGGAAAGTGGAAATAAAACAGAAGAAGCCTGTCTTCCTGCCACCTGGAGCGGTTCTTGCGATTTTCCCAGTGCTGTCGAGTTAAAAAGTCTCCTTTCTGCTGTGACCAGAGGCAGCTGCTCCATGGACCCCGCGGTGGATGCTCGGGTTTCTGGCTGCCCAGTTTCTTAGATCACAGCTATGATGTATGTCCTGAACTGGAGGCTTTTGGTCGTGGTGTCACAGGAACTGGTGCGTCTGTTGTTGCTCACTCTGAAATTCATGCCTGGAGGCTCACCCAACTTTTTGCCAAAATATTTTTGGAAGCACCAAATTCCTTTTAAGACATTATTTTCTACTTTAAGTTCCTTGCAGTGTTTGCTATTTTCTGCACAGAATTCTGAGTGACCTCCAGTGGGTCTTAGAATGACACTGTTCTGTTAGTTTTCCTTGGATTCAGGGGATGATAGTCCAGCTGGGGATGGAAACATGACACGTATGGAGAGAAATCTGAGTCTGTCTACGAGGAGCTGCTGAGTCGCTGCATGGCCCATGTGTGCTGTGCAGGCCAGTCTCCTGTAATGGCCCCAGAACATCCCATCAGGATAATGTCAGTGAGAAGAACCAAAAGTCTTCCCAGGTAGATAGAGCACCTGAGAAGATAGGGTTTGGCTCTATTTCCGCAAAACGTTTTGTTAAATTTCCTGCAATGCCAGGAGCTAGTCAGAATTCCAGGGTTCCTGGAACTTAAAGAGAGGTCAGACACCTTTGGGATGGTGTATTTTGGGGAATTGGGGGCAGGAATGGAACTGGGGTAGTAGTAAGATGATAGGGAAAAGCTGAGTAACTCAGAATAAACATACAGCAATTTGATTTATTTTCTTCTTTTAACTTATTTGGGCAAAAGGAACACCTCTCCTGATGGTTTCTCAAGTTATGTATTAGGGCAATCCATTCCTTCCTGGACAGATTAATAATTGTTGCATGGCATGATCACGTTCAGATATTCCTGTACACAGTCACATGGAAATGCTCTGCATTTAATGGTGGAAAGTACATGTTAGAAGGAAATGAGCAGGAGATGTCATTGAATAGACTCCAGGATGAAGAAAAACAGGCATAGGAAAAGCTATAAAAATATATAGCTATTATGCAGAGATCCCAGTCAACTTTTCAAATGAGATTAGAAAAAAGATTCTCTTAATTTTATGGCAGTCATTTAATTATGTTGCTCCCCAAATAACTTTACAAGAGAAAAGGGCTTTGCAAATGAGACTGTTTTATTACAAAATTCCAGCAGGATCTATAGTCTCCGTAGCCTCTTATTTTTCTGTAAATAGTCCTTGATGAATCAGCAATGGGTGGGCTGGGGGAGCTTACCTGAGACCCGAACCAGGATTGAAGCCACCCAAGGCGACCGTGGGTAAGATGAGTGTTCCACACGTGGCTGGGACTTCATTTTCTAACAGGAAAACAGGTATTTTGCAAGTCGGGGCAAAAACATTATGTGCTAAAATTACTGTTATGAAAAACGTGGAGTCTAAAGCAACAGTAGCCCGGCGTTCCCTGCAGTGTCTCCCTGCTGATCTCCGGAGCCTATTCTTCAGATGCGGGAAATCTCAGTCACTAAAGACGTCCAACACCATTTTCTGCATCATTTTCAAGCAAAAGTTTTAGTCTAAATTGCAATGTTAACACTTGACTTTTTCTCTCTGTACTGCAGTGTGTAGAGTGGCCTTTGGCTGATCAGAAGTGATTACATTTTTCTGCAAGCGTTTGCTCCCCTTCAGGCTCCCCAGCTGAGGTCCTGTCCACTGAGCGCGTCCCTGTACTCACCCAGGACTCAGGTGACAAGTGCCTACCTGAGAAGCACCTACCTGTTGGCTTTTACAACACCCTCACAGGCATCTCTGGGATGCCCCCGGAATGCATAATTCCAAGCAATTGTACACTTTTTGTCATTTGGTTTATTGTAAGCCTTTAGATCCCCCTGATCAAAAAAGCAAGGAAATTGAATCGTCTCCCCTAAACGCTGGGCAAAGCTGGCGCTCCCTCAGTGTCCTTCGCACAAACTTTGCAAGGAGGTATTTGCCTGTTTACTTTTCAGGGCAGGAAACTCAGGTTCCCCATGACAGGTATTTTCGTGGTTACACACAGCAGATATGTGTGCGGCTGGGACAGTGACTCTGAAGTCCCTTTTGTTTCTGTTTGAGACAGCTCTGCAATGGGCAGGCTAAAGCCCATTGTTTTCAGAAACAATGGAGGACAAGTGCTAACTTCGCCAGGGCAAAAAGGGGCAGCCATAAATGACTTAACACTGTGTGTGCTAAACCCCCTGTACCGTTCACAATTGATCACGCCCTGAAGAGCAGCTCTGGGCGGGGAAATGTTTAACAACAGCTGTCTAGGAAAAAAATAGCATTTGCCAATCTCTGTGCTGCAGGTACCGGGGCCAAGGCAGGTTTCCATGACTAGGTGACATCGGACAGCAGAACTTGGAAGAGGTGCACAAAGGGCCCTGCTAAATGCTGCCCAGGAGTCGGGACAGGTGTCCAGCCCATTTTACAGGTGGAGACACGGAGGCTCAGAACGTGAAGCAACTCGCTCAAGGTCACATGTTAGCAAGGAGCTTTGCAGGGGGTCAAAACAAGGGCCACGTGGTTCCACGGCGTTCCCACAGCTTTGGGAATTGTTAAACTGCTTATTACTGGAGTGAGTGTCTTATATTTCTTCTCAGATGTATTCGTATCAGCCGGCAGTTACTACAAACTTCTGAAACAAGAGGACTTGTCTTTTAGCACTTTCTCTCCCAGCCAGTGGGTAAACTGTGTTTTCTTTTTCCTTATTTTTGTTTTATTTTCCTTAAAGGTTGTGGTACTGTCTCCCAGGAAACAAAATCATCACGGAATCTTATGCACAAGGTACCTACACACAGCCCTTCTTAAAGCTGTGGGTACAATGCCAGCTGCGTGGTGCCAAGCGGCCCCTCGTCCTGCAAAGTGAGCAGCTGTGCCAGAGTCAGGGCCCTTTTCACTGGCCCTTGCTGAGGGGCCAGCTGTACCCCCCAGAACTGCTGAACTGGGGACACAAGGCTTGAGGGGTGGGCAGGCGACAGGTGGCTTTGCTGCGGTTCCTTACGTGATAGGAAGCGCTTCCCACAGAGCTCACCTTTCCAAACCAGACAGTATAAACAGTGTCATTATTCGGCCTGTTTCTGTCCCTCGGAGTTCCCGCTGTTGGAAAGGAACCTAATTCTTTCCTTAAATCTATTTCTCAGGAAACAAGGAAACAGAAAAGCAGTCAAGCTTTATTTCAATAAGAAGTAAGGCTGGTCCCAGGCAGCTAATATAAGGGGCTGTCTTTTCCCAGTCGGGCCAGACAGTTTGGCATCGCCTGTGGGATTATGTCCTGTTGTTTTTCCATGTTATCTGGTGTCAATACCTTCAAGTATATGTTGAAACAATTACCTTGATTAACAAAAACCTGTTTTAGTTCTCTCTGCTGTTTTCTTTAAGAGCTATTTGTACAATCAGACAGAATGTATACTATATGAAAATAAACTGAGCCTCTCTCTCTCTCTCTCTCTCTCTCTCTCTCTCTC
>NW_017731450.1:1735086-1740097 GCF_001890085.2 Hipposideros armiger | reverse complement strand
CACACACACACACACACACACACACACACACACACACACGCACCCCTATGTGCAGGGGACACACAGTGCTTTCTGACTTTGAGATAAAGCTAAGATACCTGCTGTTTGGAACCCCCAGCAGAGCTCATTAAGAAGGGCCTTTCCTGCTGAGACCAGAGCCAGCTTTTCTTCTCTGTGGAAGGGGCATTAGCCTGTAGGTGTCTCAGGAGGGGGATGGTACCTCTGGGTGACTCCACAGAGGGTGCCCTCCTGCCTCATTGAAGCTGGGCTGTGTGGAAAGACAGACTTTTCCAAAGCCATTTGTAATTCTTTGGCTGAGAGGAATACAGTTTTAATAGAAATGAATAGTAAAAGGAAGCAATTGCATTGCATCATAAAACGGTCTTTTAACAAGAAGCTGGCATGTTACCAAGAAAAAAAAACTAAATTAGAAGTTCTGGTGACCACTTCTTATTTTGCTGTTCTGTGTATTGTGGCCAGAAATATATTACCTAACATCCCTGGGTCTTACTTTCCATAGTCGTTTGCTCATTCTGTCATCTGTAAATACCCACAAGAACAGGAAATGACGAAGAGCTCTTTTCTTAAGTAGACTGCTCCATATAAGCTATAAATAAGTTGAAGGTGCTCTTCAGATTACAAGGTCCATCCCCCAGACATTCTGGTTTTCTGGGGTGAGGCATGGTGCTCCCACGTGCCCGTCCACTCACCCAGATATGCTGAAAAGGACTGGATTTGATCTCCAGGTCCCTTTCCAGCCATGAAATTATGATTCCAAAATTAATTCAGGCCTCTGAAAACTTCATCATTTGCTCACTTAGTCATAATAGCTACTCCATAGTCATAAATGAAGAGCCATCTCTAATGGCATTTTTCTTATTATATAATAGCTTCCATATACTGAGGACTTATGATATGCGAACACTTGACTAAGGTCTCCACTCATATTGTCTCTTAAAGTCACTGAATGATCACAGTAATCTTATGATGATTTCTTAACTCCATTTTATGGGTAAGGAAACTAAGAGTGAGCAAATATCACTCATATGAAGTGGTAGAAACACATCTGTAGAGCCTTAAAATGTTTCCTATTATTCACTATGTAAAACATATATAAGCTCATTCAATCTCTTTGAATTTAATATACATATATGTATTAATATATAACAAATTTGCTCTGTAAGACAATTATCTTCTAAAAAATAAGTCCATAGTTTGTTTAGTCCATAGTGAAATCACTCAAGTATCTTACAGAAGAGTTATAAAATACAAGAAAGGTAAAAGAAACTAAACCCCATAACCCATCAACTATATTTTCAGACATCTTTATTTAATAATATATCATGTGAATCTCAAAATAATTCACAGTTATGTATAATATTGACTTTATTATATTTTTTCCTAGTATTAACAAAATTCTGTCTTCCCTAAATCACAATTTCAGATGATAGTAACAGGAAATGGCCCAGATGTAAATCAAGGGGAAGTTTGGAAAATATGAGTTGAAAGCTAATGAAGAAATGTAAAATACATCATGCCATGTTAGTGTTCAAGGCTTAGAGACAAATTCACCTGGGATCAAATCCCGGCTGGGTGAGTATATCATATTGAAGGTCAGCTTCCTCCTGTCTAGAATAAGGATTAAATAAATACCCCAGTCCTGAGAGTAGTTGTGAGAGTCAAATCAGTGTGAGCACCTAGTGTGGTTCCTGGTTTTTATCACATATGAATAACCCCATCTCTTCCTCATGCTTGTGCGATAGTGATGTGAGCATATATTCTACATAGAAATACTTTGCATCAAATAATCTTACTTTCGTCAAACAGAACATATTTTTACCATGAAACGGCAAGCAGACTGCATTGGAGGAAGAAAAGAAAAAGGAAAAGAAGTAAGTGAAAAAAGCAGACTTTGAAGTTGTGAAAGAATAAACAACTAGTTGTTATAAAACCTAAGAAGTCAGCTTTGACTCATCTGATTAAGGTTGTCATCAAGTTGGCCTCTAAGCCTCCAGTCAGATGGGACCATTATGGACAGTTCTCAACTTAGATTGTTTCTTCTGTGTGAGAAAGAACAACTTTTTATTCTCTAAAACCTTGAGATCATTTGAAATGAGGGTGAGGATAGTGGGTGGGTAGAGGAAGGAAAAGATTTTCCAAAGATAAATGACCAAGCTCCTTGAGGACCCGGGACAAGGAGCGATTTGAAGCTTTGCTAGAGGAGAAGATGGCGGTGGAACCTCTCGTGAGTCCTAGGAGGCGACACTTCACCTGAGGATTGATGAGGATGTTGGAAGCAGACATCACATTTATCAGTCCACTTTCTGGCAAGGACTAAATACTTTTGGCTCTAAATGAAAAACTAAAAGTTGGTCTACTTTTCTACTTTAGAAAACAAATATAAGATATCTCATCTTATTGTTTCTCATTCTGTGGTCACTGGATTTTCAACAAAAGTGAAGAGAAACAAAAGAGGAGAAAAGGCTTATAAAATGGACTTTTTTGGTTCATTTAAAGACTTCTCTAGTTGTCAAACAAAGGAGATAGAAGAATAAAATGCGATATCATCTTGGCAGTTCTTTAGAACTCATTCTCTAGGCAATATTTAAATTTTAACTGTCTATAACCCGTTTTAATTTTAAGGTTGGCCTGAGTGTCATGTGTGTCTGGAAAGTAACAGTATGTACAGATGTTTAATTGTTATTTACTGAAATTAATTTATATTCTTTCCCCAAATTGTTTTTCTTCTATTCTTCATAACTATAGACCACTAGTCTCCATACTAAACCATACTAGACCTATAGACCAGTGTCTGCCAATTTTGTGTATAATGATGTGTAACCCATTATCATGGGACCTCATGGACCCCAATTTGCTGCCCCTATCTTGTCTGAAATGGACTTGCCATCTGAGTTAGCACATCAACATTGAGTCATTTTGTGGGGGAAGCTCCTACTGAGACAACATAGAGCCTGGGGACTGGAACAGCTCCTGCCTTCAGCCCGCCTTACCTGAGGTTACCCCCAAAGGCCCTGAACCCCCTGGGGCACGGGTGAGGGCAGGGGCAGAGGCAAATGAGGGGGTCCTGGTCACCCATTATGGTTCTGCGTCTTCCTTACCACACTTAAATAGCTCTTTGCTTCTGCTTGAAACCTCTCCTCTTTGACTTTTTTCTTTAATTTTTAAAATGAAATGTATCGGGGTACCACTGGTTAATAACAGTATGTACATTTCAGGGGCATGACTTTATATGTGACATCTGTCGGCTCCATTGTGTGTTCGCCATCCGAAGTCTGGTCTCTCCATCATCATGTATCTGACCCCGTCCCCTCTCTGTCCTACCTGCTACTGGTAACCACCACTGCGCTGTCTGAGTTTGTTCGTTTTGCTTGTCCATTTGTTACTTTTTGTTTTATATCCCACATGTGAGTAAAATCCGATGGTTCTTGTCCTTTTTGTAAACTTAGTGCTCAGTTGCTAGCACTCTTTTTCTTGCTTACTAAGTATCTCGCTTGCTGTCTCATCTGGTCAACCAGCACCATTTTTAAAATTAATTAAAGTAGTAATGTGTTTTTAAGCTGAGTATGGCTAAATCTACATTGTTTACTGGTTTGACTTTCACCCAGAGACCATAATAAGGTCTGTTTCCCTCCATCAAATGTGTTGATTAATATATTATGGAATTGGGACCCAGATTTTCCAGCTCGGTTAATTGATGAGAAGTCAGAGCTTGAGGCTGTATAATTAAGTTAGCAGGAAAATGAATGCAAGAATTGGCTTTGTGATTTGATTGGTTTAAAATCTATGAATACACTTACTTAATCCTTTTGAATTAAACTTGGTGCCAAAAAATTAATGTTAGCGACTTCTCTGCAATGCTATATCTTTAGGGCAGTGTTCTTTTCAGCCTTTGAAAGAAATGATGTGTGTACAAAATATAATAACCACCAGCTCTACAGAAAAAAAAAAAGATGATTTTCTTGTTCTTTGGTGAAATATGCCGGACCTTTCCCGATACTTTTACTTCCTCAGCTGATTTCCTAATTAGCTTCTGCACCATAAATAATTATAGTTCTGTGGCTTCAGATGAATACCCTAGAGTCTACTCTCAGGATTCACTGGTCCAATAGGTCAGCCATGTTAGGCAATTTTTATGCACAGAAAGAATGTTAAACAAGAAAAATCATTTAACAGCCGTATGTTATATTTTACTATACGATGGTCAATATCTCCATGGAAAGAATACAGAGCTCCTCAGGGTGACCATCTTTCAAGGACCAGGTGGAGTCTGGCTCTCTGAGTGCTGCACATTAATTACAAAATCAACACTTTATGAAGTAGTAACTGGATAATCAAGTTACTAAAAGGATTTCCTGAGTTCTTCTTTTCTTCTCCCTCTATCTCTCTTTCCACCTCAGCCTCTCTCTCTCTCTCTCTCTCTCTCTCTCTCTCTCTCTCTCTCTCTCTCTCCCCCCTTCAGTGTTTAAACCACACAGAGCTTCTGTTTTGATTACATAGATGCCACTAACAATACTCTCTTGTGTCTCTGCTTCTTTTCTTGAGTGCCACTGTATTAGCGGGTGAAATCTTGAAATTTGGATTGCATAATTTTCTTTAAAAATAAATGTGTTGTGTAAATGTTCCTTGCAATTTAATCGTGACTGACTCTTTCAGTCAGATGGAATTTTTAAAAAATCAGCCCGTCAAATAAAAGAATAAATTTTAGGCAGTGTCCCCTGAGTGATCCTGCCCCTTTCTGTTTACTTTCAAAAGGACTTTACTAACTCCATTTACTCCATCGTACCTGAGCACATTTCTCTGAGTGCCGATGTTTCTTCTGATTGATAGTTTGTTAAATACTTCTCATCTGGATATTATTGATTTTATGTCCACTACATGAAACTCATTTCTTTTCTTTCTTTTTTTTTAAAGATTTTTATTGGGGAATTGGGGGGATGGGAACAGCGCTGGGGAATTGGGGAAGGGGAACAGACAAGTTGCTGTCATTTTG
>NW_017731450.1:1710688-1734836 GCF_001890085.2 Hipposideros armiger | reverse complement strand
CCAGCTCCAGGTTGAGCTGTTGTTCAGCATCTTAGCTGTGGAGGGCAGTGTCACTGGCCCTCATATGTGGGATCTGAACCGGGGACCTCTGGAGTCCCAAGCCAGTTCTTAACCATCGCACCACTCGGCCGGCCCAAGACTCATTTCTTAAATGACAAAACTGAAAGGAGTAATACAAATTTTAAAGCACATTTTTATAATCATAGAAAAATTATGTGTAGAAATAATCCTTAAATAATTATGAAAATGCATTTGGCATTTTTGTGGAACAAGTGTTGGAATGCAAGAGAGTTTAATGTAATTGGGATACATGTAATGTCTGTGTAGCACGTGAAGCCACGTTCCCGTGGTAACAACCTTAACCCTGACAAAGGAGCAGTGTTTTATTTCAATCTCAAGGTAAGTTGGTATTAGGGGGAAAAGCCGACGTTATCTGTTTGAATGGTGTTTGTGGACATCAGTGCAGACGAGCAAAAGGGTAGCTCTACTGTGGTGAGCCGGGTGAGTTTTTGAGATGCTGTAGACTCGGAGACTGTATTGGTTCTTTACATTATTGTCTCTTTTCCATATGCATGTGAGAGATAGTAAAACTATGTGAGAAAATTATTATTTAACTACAACGACTTTTTCACACTTACGATTTGCATCGGTTCTCAACCTGTGGGTCGCGACCCCTTTGGGGGTCAAACGACCCTTTCACAGGGGTTGCCTAAGACCATCAGAAAACAAAAAGATATTTACATTACGATTCATAACAGTAGCAAAATTATAGTTATAGAGTAGCAATGAAAATAATTTTATGGTTGGGGGTCACCACAACATGAGGAACTGGATTAAGGGGTCACGGCATTAGGAAGGTTGAGAGCCGCTGGTTTAGGGTGTCATGAGTGGTGAGAGCACCCCCATGATTCCGTCTTCTCCTTTTCTTCGTTTATTCGGTAACCTCGCCATAACAGTGAGCCTTGGAGGCTATTCTTTGTGTTTTCATAAAAAGGCTGGGAGGAAAAGTTTGAAACAAACTAAATGACAGTTAGTAGGGACTACTTAAATAATTGTGGTCTAGTTTTACAATGAAATACTACTATCTGTTAAGAAGAACATTTCATATATGTTGATCTTCGTACTGAGCTCTAAGATATTTTGGAAAGAAGTCATGTTTTGGATTCACCATGTTTTGAGGGAGAAAGACCGTATGTGTATATATGTGTAAATACACATGCATGGGTGTGTCTGGAAGGACATAAACTGGTTAATAGCGGTTGGCTTGAGAGGGAAGGAGGGAGTAGGGACGTGGAGGGACAGATGTTTTTCACTCCACCTTATTGGACTTCTTGAAATTTGTGTCAGTAACATGGATTGCCTGCTCAGAACAAAACCAAACATAAAAGTAAAAATAAAGAAGCCAACGCTCTGTGGCAGAATGAGCAAGAGTTTTCTGTGGGTACACAGAAAGTTTGCTGCCGGGCCTGATCACTCGACGAGATGTGTGACCTTAGATGATTTTTGTCACTTCTCGTGATGTCAATTATCTCAGGAGTTCTGTAAAAGCTAGTGATGTGACGGAGTGGAAGCACCTAACATCTGTGAGGCCTGGAGTGAATGCTGCTCTTTTCTTTCAGGCCACCATCTGTATCAGAATGAGACCAGGAAGGGCCTGGAGGTGTCAGCATTCCGGAAAGGACAGACTTTGCATTACACACAGCACAGTTTTTCTGTCAGGTAGCTATGACTCTTACTGCCCAGCAAATTCAGAAATGGGCTTACTTCAGATGTCACAAAAGCAGTCGATAGTCTCTTTTGTGTCAGAGCAAGACCAGGCCTAGGAGCAGTGACTCTACAGAAGAGTTCCACGTGGCAAAGTACATGAAAATTATTTAAACCTCATGTAATAATTCTTGTTGCTTCACCCATAACATCAGTCTAGATCCAGAGAACCACATACAAATGTGATTCTTCCTCTGTTTTCCTTGGCAGAAAACCCTCAGTTTTTCACTTTTCCTTACACTTGTGCTAACACATCTGCTAAATAAATACCTGTTGGTGATCACGTTTCATGCAAAGCTTTGAGCTTTCTGGAAAAAACCAGTTTGTGTCGCTATTCTATAAACATCAAGGAATTTCCTCTCACAGTAGCCCTAGTCTGTGCCTTATTCATGTAAAAAGGAAAGGAAAGAAAACCTACGCACAAGTAGCGAGTTAAAAAAAAAACCAAGCTAAGAGATTTATTCTTTAAAATGGAGGAAGGATGAATACATGTGTTGGCTTTGGGCAAGACAAGGCGTTTTATGGGGCGATAAGCTATTATTTGTATTCCCGGGTCCTTCGATAGATTACTGGTAGTAGGGTATTAGATCAAAAGGTTTATGAAAATGATACAGCAAATATGTTACGGAGGTATAGTAAATGCACACCCTTTTAGGGAGAGAAATTCCGTGATATTCAAGACAATTTATAAGTTACAAACTTCTTTAAACAATATTTTAATAAAAGCATTGCAAGGTATCTGCAAACTACTTTCTTTCTACCTTTAAGAGAATCAGGGATTTTCAAAGTACTGATCTGTCCGTCACACAACTCCCCATAGTACTATCTGGTCATAATACTAGGTGTAAGCTGCTAGTTGGGTTGGCTGAAACAACCAAACAAGACAAACAAATGGATCCCACTCTCGGGTTGCTTACAATCTCTGGGCAGGAAAACCCTTTCCCCAGACGATGTAACAGAAGTCTTCTGCAGAGCTCTTGAATTCAGTGCTAGAAGCGACTCAGCCTCACTGGATGGTCAGGAAGAAATTTCTGAAGATGCATTTTGATGTTGACTTTGGAATGTCAGCCCTTCTTTGACAAATATTTCACGAGTGCCTACCATGGGGAATGTCAAACTCTGCCCCAATATTAATGAGATCACATGGAGGACGACGTTAATATAATTTCACAAGGCGATTTGTGATTCTGAATTTCATTAGCGCAGTGGAGCAGGAGGACACGGTGACGTGAGAAGGTGAAACGGCTGAGGTCAGGGAGGCTGCGAGGATGAGCGGCTCTGAGCGGCGAGGAGAAAACCCAGCTCGATCAACCACGAGGCCAGGGAGGCGCTGCCATCCCAGACAAGAACAAGGTGCAAGGTGGGAGTTTGCAGAGGGCGCTGCTGCCCGCAGGGCTGTGAGGAGGCTGAAGCAGGAGGGCGGCCCAGGCAGCGCGGGAGCCGCCGAGGGGCAGCCACACACGCTGGAGTTCGATTGCTGGCCGTTTCTCTCCAGCCCCCACTTGCTCCTGACTCACTCACACGCCAAATGCTTCATACTCATCTGCCTGTTTCCCATTTGTCCCTCCGTAATTTCCATCCAGTCACGGTTGGGCTAAGTGCTGCAGCACCTGCGATGGTGCTCCTGGTCGCAGTTACTCTTCCACTAGCTCTCCCAACACCCCCAGGCTCAGTTCTAAACACGCTCCAAGAATCAGTCCATCTGAGTCTCACAGCAACCCTTTGTGCCAAGTACCATTATTACCACCGTTTCATAAATGATGTCGTCGAGGCACATAAAGGCCATGTACCTTGCCAAGGTCACACCTTGGGGATGAAGGGCCAGAGTCCCAGCCTGCTCTCCACCCCACAGCCCCTGCTCTAAGACCAGCCACACGCCAGCGCCTGGAGCCCGCCTGCTGTGGGGAAGCTGGAATAGATAAGCTGATGAGAAACCATTGAACTCGTTTGTCTTATGTTTATTTGTCAACTTTTGCCAGGGTGGAGGGATGGTACATGGTTATATTTTCTTCATGAGATGAGCAATGCTTTTAACAGTAAGAGAGTGGATTGATGGAACGGCTGGACCTTTCCAAGTCACTCCTGGAAAACATTCAATGAACAGAAATTCACTCCATTCTCTGTGGCATTTATGCCAGGCTTCTGTGCCTGAAGTGTAGATAAGGCAGCAGAGCACACATGTTCAAATGTGTCAAGTACCCAGGATTCCAGATTACAAACACGTTCTAAGTTAGACACCATTACACCAGACCCTAACCAGCCGTTACACTGACTGACAAAGATTGTATTGCCTCTGTTACTCAGAAAACAATAATGACACTTAAGGGTACAGAACATGTTTTATAAACTCTTATCCCAGGTACCCAGGACTAGCTGAGTGCATAAATAAGCAGAAATAAAAAGATTAATATTTCTTTCCTTGATAGGTGTCCTCTCTGTTTTATTGATGTAGTATATTCTCAACTAGCAATGTTTTCCTTTTTTCCTCCAAAGCCCAACACAGTGAGGTTTCAGTGGGATGGACACTGATCGTCGGAGTTCCTTCTTCTAGTTTTCACACCTCAAACCTCTGAAACTTGCTCTGAGCCTTGTCTTCAATATTATATTGACTAGAAAAGGGTGATTAGTATTTGCTATGGTTCATTTTGTATCAACATGGCTGGGCTAAAGGATGCTCAGGTCGCTGGTAAAACAGTATCTCTGGGTGTGTCCATGAGGGGTTTCCAGAAGAGATAGGCATTTGAGTCCATAGCCTGAGTGAGTGCGGTGGCCCCAGACAGTGGGGCGGGCACCAGCCAGTCCTTTGGGGGCCTGTGCAGATCAAAAGTGTGCCATTTACATGGTACTCTATAGAACCAGGCTCTCTGCTTGAGCTGGGTCATTCATAGTCTGCCCTTGGGCTCCGGAGCTCCGGACTTTGGGGCCTTCAGGCTCAGGCTGGGACTTACACTGTCGGCCCCCTAATTCTTGGGCCTTTGGACTCAAACTAAATCACACCTGCAGCTCCCCTGGGACTCCAGCTTGCAGACAGGAGGTGGTGGGACTTGTCAGCCTCCATAATTGTGGAGCCAATTCCTATAATAAATCTCCTCAGATGTGTACACACACGAGGATATACGTCCTATTGGCCTATTTCTCTGGAGAAGCCAACTAATATTCTATTTGTCCAACTGTTCTGTCTCAGAATGAGTTGAGTTTCCCTCGCAATACGCTATGAACCATCGTAAGGCTCGCTGAAGCACGGCTGTCCTGGACTGCCAAGCGTAAGACTACTCATTCCACCCGACCAGGAGTGGGAACGACAGAAATAACAAAAGTGTCAGGTCGCTTCATGGGAATTCCCGAAATCTCTAATCTCTGTAGCGTCCTTGGCTAAGAAGGGAACTAGCAAGCCTGTGCTTTACTGTCGGTGAAACAGCCCAGGAGAAATAATAGCATAACACTGAATTATTGAGAACGCTGCAGTTGGATACTTGACTTTTTGGTCTGAGCTTGAAAACATTAGCAACTAATCTATATGCCTTTTGGACCAAAGCGGATGGCACACTATATACATAGGTTATGCTCTCTCACTGTGGTATTTTGCTGCCAGGGGAATTAATCTATAATTTGCTCATCTCAAAAATGAGCCCTGTTGGACTGTGCAGTTACAGGGAATGGCTGGCATTATAATATGCATCCTTTCAATTAGTCCTGAATTCATCACATTAGCCCCAAACTAGTATTGATTTTAAAATTTAGGACCCAGAAGGTATTCAGACAATTTTGTTAGTTCCCTAGTGGTATCATGATATTTTTTAAAGAAAAGGTTATGCATCAATATTTGGAACATTTTTTATGGCATTGCAGGACATTTTCTAGCTTTCTAAGATAATGTTTTAAGTTAATAATCTTTAATAAAGGGAAGATCACTTGTACCCTCACATTTGGGCATTAGAGTCAATATGATATCTCCGTCTTCTCATTAAAATATCATAGAGCTAAAAAAACCCCAACATGGTGACAATGTTTCACAGTGAAAATATAAGTTGAGAAAACCCCTTAAGCTCTAAAGCTAGAATCAGACCCAAATGATACTAAGTAGGAGGCAGTTGGATGTGTATGGGGAAGCCCACCCCCACTATCAGCACCCCTGTTCAGGGTGGCACTAGCTTTGCTCCTTGGTGCTGACCTCTAGGGATAAACTTAGGAAGCTACTCTATATTTTCACTACACCACTCCCCAAATTCAGAGATGTAGGGTCAACCCCAAAAGCTGGTCTCTCCTCCCCACAGCACATTCAGAGAAAGGGATGGGCCGCTTCTGAAGACCCTTTCCCACCGCCGATACATAAACGGACACCGAATAAGCCAGAAAAGAAGCGAGAATGACATCCAGCCCAAAAGGCCTTCGCACTGCACCTTGTTGGCGGTGAAGGCCCCCGGCCCTCCCTCACTGCCACGGAGGGACAGAGGCAGAGTAACCCTGTCTGATGGCAGCACTGCATCCTGGGGACTTCCGGACAGTCTCGATTCTACACTGGCTCTCAGGCCAGAGGAGCCAGGAAGTGTCTGACTTTGCTAGAAATGGGGACTCGCACTCATTGTGGTTCAGACCAACATTACCTGCACAGGTGGACCTCTAACAAGGTGTGATGACAGACACGTAGACAAAACACATCACCAAACGAACGAAAACACGAGAAGTTACTGAGCAGAGGGGAGGAGCGGGGCAGGGAGACTAGCACACCACCCAGCACACCAGAGTTTCCACACCGTCTGACCTCCCCCAGGTGCTCCTCACTCAAATGCTGTCTACAGGTAGATAAGACGACAGCGGGAACCCATGCCTTTGACAGGACGTAACCCCTCCTTCCGTTGCTTGCTGCCAGTGGCCACCCCTTCCTTGTTCCATCCCGAGTCGGTTTCCCGACTGGCTCTCCATCACGGCTAATGACACTCATGGCTGGGTGGTTTTTCTCTGAGAACCTGTTTAGACGCCCTGTTCTATCTCATGGCCTCTTTAGAACACAGTTCTGCTATTAACCCTGAGACTCTATCGACAGAGGCCATAAATACAGTTCATCTCTGCTCTTAGCTGGCCTCTGCATGACCCGGGTGAGCTTAATTCACCACCTGGGTGATGGGGAGTCAACACCAGAGATCCAGATGTCAGCGTTAAGGAATTGTGAAATGACGTTTTGCTTCCTTGTAGAACCGTCAATGAAAGCTGCTATCAAATTCTTATCTCAGTGAGATCACAGCAAACTGGAAAGTTTTATTCTTTTGGAATTTTGTTTTTATTTCATGTAGAAATACTACAACATCTTTGAAGTTAAGTGTATTGAAATTTTCAAAGGAAGAACTGTGTAAGCTTGAAAAATATTTTTAAAAATATTAAAGGTCTTTACTTATGATTAATCTTTTGCAATTAAAAAAGCACTTTTACACAGGAAGTGTATCTAATTATTTGTTCTGCAAAACACCTACCATCTCATGTTCTTTTTAATTCTGAATTTGATACATCTATATTTGAAAGTAGAAGCCCAGTAAATTGAAACTGCACAGAGCTCTTGACTAAGAAAACGAATTGCTGCACATGTTGTTTTTAACTGTAAAAAACGAATTCGTCATTTCAGATGCATATCTGGGTCATTTAATCAAGTCTTCCGTGATGTGCAGGGCTCACATCCTGTCTATGCAGTGGATTGTACAATTACGCATCCACTCCATGAGCCATTTACAGTGAGCAGAGCACCTGTGAGGAGCTTCCACGGTGGGCGGGAGCAGGCATTTCCCTTGAGGTCCTGAGGATAAGAACAGAGAAGCCCGTGGAGACACAGCCTGGGAAGGGAGGCTCGGAAGACATAGAGGAGAGGGCATTGTTGGCAACCGCCTTGTCCACTAGCTTCTGTGTGATGAGTTGTCACGTGCTTGCTACGTGACAGGGCCAAAGGACCAGGTGGTGAGCGCCTGCTCTCACTGTGAGCACACCTCAGCAACCGTGGCAGCAGCGCTGACAGGGAAAGAGTAGGGTGACCTGGGTCAGACTGAGACAGGGAGCGCCAGTGCCTCAGGTCCTAGAGTCACAGCAGGCTTCCAAGGGACTCGCCTCCCTCCCTGGGGAGAGAGTAGGGAGTAAAAACTAAAGAAAATGAACAAAAATAAAGTCAGGGACGAATCCTTGAAAGCTCTTGGTCAGTGTCATGGACTTTCAAATCCTGTTAATAATTCAATGGGGAAGTGGATAACGTGTCTAGGTTCCCAGCAGCGGCTGGACTGGGGTGTCTCAGCCTCCATATTTACCCCCTCAGGGAAACACGCATCGCTTACTGGTGGATTTGTGGCTGTGCCCCTGGTGTATTTCCTCTAGTCCTACCCGAGTTGCACTGAGAAGAGCTGAGGCGTTAAGTCAGTGCAGTGCATTTTCCATTCCACAGTTTTCCCTGTATGGTCCGTGAATACATGCGGGTTTGTTTCCATGTAAATAACTTCTTGTCAAACATGTCACTTCCATTATACATAAATGTGTAGTCGTTTTTGGTGTTGTCAATCAGAAAAAAGAACAAAATGGGGGTTATGAGACACCAAGGATGCAGAGAAAGCCTAGAGATTTAGAATCTACCCATCCATTTATTCATCTGTCTATCTCTCTATCTCCAAGCCTTGATAAAAATAAAGAAAAAAAAAATCTTAGTCCTAAATTTTGACTTCTATAGGAAGCAGAAAATGATGCCTTTTCAAGTGTAGCAACTCAGAGAAAATCCCGTGAGCAGGACTTGGGGACGCAGGTGGAAGGGTAGGTGAGGTTACAGGTAAGCCCAGGAGGGGTACGGGGGGAGCAGTCACACAGCTCATAGTAGCCTCAGAAAGTATCAAAACACATGGCGTGTTTAGATGGCCAGAGAGGAAAGAACATTTTCTCTCATTTTCTGTTTCAAGTTCAACAGAGTAAAATGAATTTACAATCATCCCATTGAAATTTCAAGGTATGGGTTGGCTAAAAAAACAAAAAACAAAACAAAAAACTAAGGAGAAGATGCTTAACGTGTATAAGTAATATAGCACAAATTAATATTTATTCATAATGTATAAAACATCTTTTGTAAATCATTATTTAATATGTTATCTCTACTATATTATTAATAAGCAAATAGACACACACAGTCTTTCAAATGTTCAACATAATTCCATCTTATTTTCCTTAATTTTGAACTCTCTTAAACCCTGTGGTTGCAACAGACATACTGTATATAATCTCTATCTATCTATATATTTCTATCTATCATTTATCTATCATCTATTTATCATCTGTCTATCATCTCTCATCTGTCTATCATCTATAATCTATCTGTCATCTAGTTATTAAAGCCAATCAAGAAAACTGTCCACCAGGACTGGAATAACACAAACCAAAGTATATTATCCAAGTCTATTTGTTTCATACCTGGACCTGGATGAAAATATATGCAATTTGTTTGTATATGAGAAAATATATGGGTTTTCAACATTATCCCGATCTTAGCAAACTGGAATTGTCAAGGGAGCCTGAGTTTAGCAGCGTAGGTTAACAGCCTTATATAATCACTGCACTGAGACTCAACTCTTCCCAGTAAAACAAGATTCACTTTCAAGTACAACCAAAAGAAAAGTAAATATAGAAATGAAATACATTGGAATCAAAACATTAACTTTATTTTTAAAGCTGAATTGAAGGATAGAAGCCAGACAGTGTATGGATAATGTAGCAAAAGAAAGCAAATAAATAAAAGACATGCTCATTTTTTGTAAACATTAATTGATTAGCTCGGGGCAGTTACAACTGCAAACTTGTATATAGTGATGCATTGGTTTATGCACACTATGGTTTTAAATTTCATAATTTAAATCTCGTCCCTGGAAAAGCCTTGGGCAAGTCACTTAGCTCCACCATAGTTTTCTCCATCTGTCTATCTGGGGTAATTCTCTTGGCTTACCGGGTATAATTAATCTTTGGATGTGTACCCGTAGAGACAGAATTAGGTACAGTGTAATATCAATTACTTTGACAGCTTGAGTTTATAGCATCTGAACTGAGGATACATTATTTGTTTGGGGCATATCTACAACACCCCAAGTTACTAAACTCCTTTAACCCTTTTCTCTCCATAATGCTGCAAAGTCATAAGCATGTATTGAACAGTAACCAGCTGAGTAATGATGGAATAATTAGCCTGAAAATTCCAGGCAGAGTGATGCCCTAAGTTGTTGACTGTTTTTTGTTGTTGTTGTTTGTTTGTTTCTATGGAGTGAAAGCAAATCTCTCGTGGTAGTCACTGGTACAGCAGGTCACTCCCAGGGTTTCTCCGCTTCAGCACTGGTGACATGGTGGGTCAAATAATGCCACTGTGGGGCCACCCATGTGTTGTAGAGTGGGTTACAGCACCCCAGCCTCTACCCATTAGAGGCCCAGAGCACCGCTCCCCCAGCTTAACAACAAAGAACCCCAAACTCCAGGATTTCTAATGTTTCCTGGAGCGGGGACAAGTTTGAGAACCGCTGACCTACGATTGTAACATTGAGTGGATATGTGGGCAGTGGTTTTTCTGAAGCAGTTGTCTTCCTACAATATTGAATTAGGCAGCAATTGCAATTTCAAAGGTGTGTTTTCCTCAATATGTAACTCATTAGGATATTTACATTATTCCTGAGGAGTAGCCGAATCATGCATTTTTCTCATTGTGTGGATAAAGAAAATGACACACAGAGAAAAGGTGACTTGCTCGAGGTGACAGAGACGAGATTCAAGCACTCTATTGACTTATACCCTGTGGGGCCAATCAAGATGGAACCGTGATATCAGAGAAATCACTATTTTAATGAGTTAAATGCCCAAAACACACCGAGTCCCAGTATAGCGCGGTGTACTGTAAGAGTCTCTATCGTTCCTTGGCTCCCTAATAATGAGAAAGTTGGTTTATAATTCCAAAAAGCTCTCAGGGAAGCCTGCCTGTGGGATTCCCCAATGGCATCTCCTCTGCACACCTGTGCTGTGCGAACAGACTCTCAAAGCCTGGGTTGGGTGTCACCTCCTCCCAGAAGCGCTCCAGCTGTGCCCAGCACATGCCAGCCATCCTTTCCCTCCAGTTCCGTGCCCTGTGATCCCTGCTGCTTCTCTATCGCCTCTCACAGGTTTATCACGCGCTGGACTGTGGTTGTTACTGTCAGGATTGGGCTGCCTCAGGGTCCCGTACTCTGAGAGCGAGAGTGGGAGGTCCCAGACATGTCATTAGACGTGCGTGGAACCCAACCAACCTCACGGAGTTTCAGGGTTTTCTACTCTCTTGTCAACACTCCTGGTTTCCTGCAGCGCCCCCCAGGTCACAACACAGTCAGCCCTGCAGCCACATGCCCTGGGAGCCCGAAAGCTCCACCACACTGCACTTAACTAGAGGTCAACTTTTCATGTGTATATGCAGAGGGTGCCAAAAAAATGTATGCACATTTTAAGAAAGGAAAAAAGTGTACTAAAATTGTCATACTTGTTGGAAGTAACATCTTTTGAGTGAATACCATACTATACATTGCTACCATAATTCAATTCAACTTCAAAGTAATACATAGATAACATCTCTTAAAACGCGTATACACTTTTTTAGCATCCCCGGTATAGATACACATATTCACACACAAAATATACATTGTCCTATATATGTCTATGTATATAATATACATATGTACACACATATATACATTCATACAAGTTTCAATGATACTAAAAAATAAATATTTCGGGTATGATTCTGAACATTCCTTAGAGAGGAAGTTGCACGTTTTTAGGGTCTGTGTTTCCGGAGATATGTGTACACATCTCTAGGGGGTTATTTGTACTGTGCTGACACTGATGTTTAGTATTCCTTCTTTCCACTGGATTTTGAGCTCTTCCAGGGCACATTTACAAGTATTCTGTGGGCATCCTTGGTTCTTGGCAGTCTTTGTCACGTGGGAGACATGTGGCATATGTGCACAAATGCACAGAGCCCTACAGAGAAACCTCCCAAAGTGACTTCTCCATTTCATAACTGGTTTGGCTTCTCACAAAGCAGAGTCAGCGTACCTTGTAGTTACACAGCTCAGAGAATACACAGTGTTTGCTTGAAGTGTCCACATCAGTGAGGCAAAAGTCAGAGAGTTTCCTAACTTTTCAAACTCTCACACCAACATTTCACAAGTACGCACATGTGTGCACGCGTGCGCGCCCCCCCCCCACACACACACACAGAACCCTGCGTGACACTTAATAAAGTAGGTGTGGATGGCCAAATATTTTAGGCAAGAAGTCACTGTGTGCAGAAAGTGTAGGCTTGGTGGGCTGGCCCTGATGATGAGACTTGGATGACAACAGCTCTACCTGGATCTGGACTGCTCAGGTGTGTGTGTGTGTGGTCGCTGGGGTAGGGTGGGGTGGACAGACGGTGCCAGGAGTGGGGAGGGCACTCCAGGGAGTAATATTTATGTCTAAAGGACAGGCTCCATGATCTGGGCTGGTCTGCCTGGGGAAGCTAGATCATGTCGCATTTCTCACATTCCTCAAATTAACAAGTGCCTACAGGAGGATGCAGAGCTCAGATTCTATGAATGTGGTTTTAATGAAAAACATAAACAAAATATGTGTCCACTGGTTGTCAGTCCAACTGGCCTATTCAATGAGTGGCAGAAAATAGAGAAACACCTTTGATTGAAGACTTTGAGTTTCTTGGCGGGGTGGGGGGCGGTGATCTCTGCTCCTCTGTCTGTATTTCCTGTCTCGGGAAATAACAGCAATTCCACCCACTTACAAATCGGTCCAGTCCCTAAAACGACATAAAATCTCTTCGTTACTATGTCCATCACAGTGCCACATGCCTCATCCTGCTGTCTGTGGATCTTTACTTTCTAGTTCCTGCTGATCCCGCCACCTGCAGCTCTCAGCGCCTCTTCACCCTGAACCTAAACCCGTCAGCTATTCCAAATGTTTTTCAGTCTTCACATTTGCCACCTAACCTCACACATGAGGCTTGAAACATGACTGCTCTGCCTGGAATCATGTCCCCAGCCCCCTGGTTCCCTGGCTGATCGTTACCCCTTCTTGGCTGCTCTCTGCAGGTGACATGTCCTCTCTGAATTGTGCCCTAAGCCAGCAGGACCGGCTGTGCTAACAGTACCTCTCTTCTCCCACAACATACAATATTAACTTGTTTTGATGCTTCTTACTCTGTGCTATAATCCCCTTTCTGTCTGCCTCCCCCACTTAAGAATGGAGGCTCTATGCCTGGAAAATAGTAAGCACTTGATAAATATTTGCCGAATAACAGAATAAATAAACTGTCCATCCTGTATACCTAGGACCTATTTTAAAAACTGGCGCAAAATGGTCAGTCCACCATTCGTGAATGCATCAACAGGCATAATCAGATTTGGAGTTTTAAATTTCTGCTAGCAAAAGCCTGATCTCTGCCTCGGAACTCTCACAGCATTTTAGGTACGTGTTCTCTCTGTGTGTGATTATAACAGTGAGGATAATTTCAGGAAAAGGACCAAATAAAAAAGGTAAGTATTTTCTTAGCCATTTAAGGAATCACTTCTATTTTGCTTTTTCAAATATGTTCATAAGACATGCCCTAGAAAGAATATATTAGCAAACCTCCACACAGTCAGGGCTCAGAGTCTAGTTTCCCACCTGCTCGGATGTGAAGGATTCGTTTCAGACCCGGCAAATGACAGGGCAGGAGGACGAGGACATCAGCTGTGAGGGAGGCTGGAGCAGTGCATCCGAGATCCCTCACTGAGTGAGGACGGCCTTGGATTCTGGGCTCGACGTGGGTGCCGTGATCCGACGGAACTACGAGGCTTCACTGCGACAAACAGGCTCCTCTCTCTGTAGCTGTGTCTTTATGATTTGAAGTTAAGTTTGTCAAGTGCTATTTCTGCATCACTTGATACGATTCTGGGTGTTTTCTTCTTTAGGTTCCTTTTCTGGTTGATTACATTGATTGATTTAAAAAAAATAGTGAGGTAGCTTTGAATTCTCAAGATGAATCACAATTGGTCATGATAACCATTTTATACACGTATAGTCCTGGAATTCATCCACCAACATTAGGTTGAAGGTTTATTCATTTAGGATATGGGCTTTCTTTTCTTGTGTTGTCTTTGTATAAGACTGATACTGGTATTATACAGTGTTTCTTTATCTCTTATCTTTTGGAACAGATTGTGTAGAATCGGCATTATTTCTTCTTTAAACATTTGGTAGAAGTTACCAGTAAAACAATCTGGGCCTCAAGTTTTTGGGTTTTATGTGTGAGTGTGTGTGTGTGTGTGTGTGTGTGTGTGTGTGTGTGTGTGTGTGTGTGTAAGGAGTTGTACATTTAGCTACTATTAAATATACCAGATAGTTATGAGACTATCCAGGTTATCTAGTTATTCTTGGGTAAGTTTTGGTAATTTGTGTTTTTTGGGAATTAGTCTATTTTTTCTGAGTTGTCCAATTAAAATTCATAGAACTTCTCAGTGTTTTTTAATTGCACTTTTAATGTATTATACTAGTGTACACTGATATCCCCCTTTTATCTCTTGTATTGGTAATTTGCTTACTTTTTCTGTTTTCTTGGTTACTCTTGCTAGAGTTTTATCAAATTTACAGTCTTTTCAATGAACCAACTTTGGTTTATTTTCTCCATTGTTTTCTGCTTTGACTTTTATTATTTCCTTTCTTCTACATTATTTAGGTTTATTTTGCTTATCTGTTTCTAATTCCCTATGGTAAATCATGATGATTGATTTGGGGGCTTTTTTCTTATATGAGCATATGAAGCTTTGAACTTCCCCCTAAGCGCTGCTCCAGATCAGTCTTATAAATTATGCGTGGCATTTTTCTTTGTGTTTGGTTTTAAATACTTAAAAAAAATTTTTTTTCCTTGAGGCTTCCTCTTTACCCATTGATTTTGTAGAATTCAGTTTTTGAATGTTGGGTGATGTTTGGGTTCCTTTTCTATTATTGATTCATATTTTAATGCAATTATAGCAATAAAACATATTTTATATGATTTCTATGATTTGGAACTTGTTTAGTTTGTTTTAGGATGCCAGGTATGGTCTTTCTTGTGTCATGTGCATTTGAAAAACGTTTGTATTCCGCTGCAGTTGTGTAGAATATTCTGTGAGTATTGATTAAACTCAGGTTGCTGGTTGTGGCCTTCAGCTCTTCTATATTCTAGTTGTTTCCTGCATGCCTGTTCATTTGGTTACTGAGAGAAGAGTATTAACGTCTCCGGATAAAACCATACATGTGTTTATTTCCCTTTTCAGTTCTATCACTTTTTTCTCCTCATACATTTGGGCCTGTATTATTCTTTGGCTGGGTGCACATAAACTTTGAATTGTCATATATTCTTGGGGACTTGACCCCTTTATCACTGGTAATGTACTTATTTATCTATGATAATTTTCTTTTAAGTCTACTTTGTCCCATATTAACAGCCACTCTAGCTTTCTTTTACTTTGTTTTTGAATGATATATCTTTTCTCTGTGTTGACGTTTAACCCACATTATCAATATATTTGAAATGCGCTTCTTGTAGGTAGCAAGTAATTGGATCATTTTTTAAAAATTACCTATTGATATAATCTGTCTTTTAATTACTATGGTCTGATAATTTACCTTTAATGTATTACTGACACATTTGGATTTAGGTCTACCTTTTTTAAAATATTTATTTCATTTTTCCTCCTGTTTTTCATTTCTCTGCTTTTATTTTTTCTCCCTCCTTTGAATTATTTGAACTTTTAGCATACTTCCATTTTAATTTCTCTGTTGTAATATTTTGCTACTTAACATCTCTTGTACTTTTTTAGTATTTATATTTTTATTTAGTATTTAGTATTTTATTTAGTGATTTCAATATAAACACACACTTTTTACAGTTTAATTAGAATCAATATTTTACCACTTAAATTCAGTGTAGAAAACATGCCACATATAGGCCACTTCACCTTATTTAATACATATGACATTTTTAGGTGTCATATATATTGCATCTACATACCTTAACAATCATATCAAACAATATTATTTTTGTTTGCTTTTGATCACCAAACATATTTTGAAGAACTCAGTGGAAGAATAATGTATTATATTTCCCCACACAGTTATTATTTTTGTTGCTTTTCCTTCATTTCAGCTGTCCTAACTTTCTACCTATATCATTTTCCCTGATGGAGAACTGTCTGTAGCAACACTTTTAGAATAATCTGCTTTCAATGAATTCTTTCAGTCTTTCTTTATTAAGAATGTCTTTATCTCATTTATTTCTAAGGGACATTTTTGGTAGACATAGAATTCTGTGCTTACAGTTCTTCTCCTTTAGCACTTTCAATATGCTATTCCACTTCATTCTGCCCTCCAATGTTTATGATAAGAAATTTGCAGTCACTAAAATTATTGTCCCTTTGCAAATAATGAGTCCATTTTCTTTCTCTGCTTTCACAATTTTTTAATTTGACCTTAGTTTTAAGCTATTTGATTATGATAACTCTGGTCATGAATTTCTTTTGATTTTGCCTGTTTGGATTTAATGAGCATCAAATATCTGTATGTTTATGTCTTTCACCAAATTTGCAAATTTGGGAGATTTTCAATTATTATTTCTTCAACACAATGGTTCTGCACTCTCCCCCTTCTCCTGAAATTTTGATGGCATAAATGTTATATATTTTGCTATTATCTCACAGTTTTTGAGCCTGTTTATTATTTTTGAAATAATATCTCTTAGTTTTTTCCCTCTAACATATCTATTATCTTGCAAGTCCATCAGTGAGTTTTTATTTTATTATTACATTTTTTTATTTCTAAATTTTCTAATTAGTTATCTTCTTTTGAATTTTATTTTTGCTAATACTTTCTAAATTAATGTTTCAACCATGTTGAATAGCTCTTTTAAGCACTTGTATAATTGCTGACCTAACATCTTTGCTTGATACTTTCAGCATCTTTACCATCTGGCCATGGGGGCCTGTCCATTGATTGTCTTTCTTACAAATTGACATATTTGTGATTCTTTCTGTAATGAGCACATTTCAAATCCTGCACATTTCAAATATTACATTATGAGATTATGGGGCTTGTTAGGTGTTGGGGTTTTGATTCAGCAGGCAGCTAACTGGCTTAGTTTCAGGTTGCATGTTCTAGCCCACCATCTATGGGCCATGCCCAATGCTATGTTTAGATTTCAAAGCCTTCTTAGTGCTATTCAGAACTCTCCATGGCAGAGCTGTCCAGAGCTCTATGTGGGATCTTTCATTCAGCTCTCACGGCCCATGGCACGCCAACACGGACCACGTTCCCACATGTGCAGTTTAGGGAGACAGCCAGGGAGCTCATGCATAGTGTCGTAGGGTCTCTGCCTGTGATCTTTCTGGAACTTTCTGACTTCCTGGCCCCCTTGGCTCCTTCAGCCATGAATGTGGGACTTTAGATTTCCTCACTCCTGCCTGAGGCCGCCTCCCAGAGCTTGTGTTCCCCATCAAGGTCCATTTCTGGGTTTCTAGATGCCTTGTCTTGGGGTTGGGAAGTCTAAAATGAAAAACAAAGGGTCAAACTCAGCACCAGCTCAATGGAACTTCAAACCCTGGTTCTTCTGCCTTTTCTTCTTCATCTGCTATCAGTTACTTTACTGAGTCCCCACATAGTTGCATCCAGAAATTTGTTCTGAGTTTATAGGTGCATTCAGTGGAAAAGATAGGGTGAAATGTGCCTGGCCCTTTTCTTTGAAAACCAGAAGTCTAAACTTTACTTCTGAGACATGTTTTGTACTGAGTGAATCCTAAGTATGGATATCCTGGGTCAAATACAAATCTAGCACATAAGAGCAACTGTGCAGTTAATTTGTAAAAATATTTTGTCCCTATAAAGTCAAAAGCATTACCCCAAAAATTTTTATGCAAACTGACATACTTTGGGATATAGTCAATGTAGTTTTATTTCTATGTCACTAGGAAAAAAGCAAGCTAAATAGCTCTACTTAGTTCAAACACTTGCAGAAGCAAAGCCACTGAGACATTCAGATTATTTCCTTAGCTTTTACGTAGTGTCATTTTTTCATTTAATGCAGTATTGTATTTGTTCATACTATGATATTTTATTACCCCTTTATGTAAAATAATATCTGATTAAATCTTGAAGATTTGGGCTCCATGTAAACATTTCCATTTTTTAGAGAATCTGTTGTTTTCCTTGACTCAGAAAATAGGAACTTTTTAAATGCACATGTGGTCATTTTTTTCCTTTGCTTCCAGGAAACATAAAGACAAAGTCCTTTCTAACTTAAAATGCATACTATGACCTATGATTTTAATATTGCCATCCTCCATTTATATGATGTAAATTGACCTAATTAAATTTCCATTGTTGTATATTAATCGATGTATGTTTAACCCTCTTCACATCTTTAAAAAGTTTTCCAGAATCAACATAGTAAAGTTATAGACAAAAAAATAAAGCTATGAAGACACCTCCATCCCATCTCCCAATCTGTCTGCACATCTGTATGAGGAAAAGATCCATTCACGTGCAGACGCAGCATTATATTCACCTGTGACTTCCTTTCTTATGAAAATTTCAGTTCAACACTTTTATCTCTATTTTCAAACAGCCTCAAATTTCATTTGTGTATATTAACATCTAAATCCATTCTACTTCTTATCAGACTAGTTATTTATTTAAAAGCTGAAACATAGAGTTCTCACAATTCAAACAGTTTTGTAAAGTCCACTGGAGAATATGTATACAATTTTGGAAAAGCATAAAACATCCAAAGCTTCCCCTAATGAGTCCCTTAGAGAATCACTAGAACAAACAAAGTATAGAATTTTAATCTCCCAGGTGCCATTTAACAGGATCCTAATAAAGTGTTGCATAGCTTCCGAAGCCATTTTACAGGAACACAGATGAATTATTTGGGTAATAATCGGGAGACCAGCACAAGCAGGGTGTTTAAATAAACATTATATCAAAAAGTGTATTCACAGAAAATGGTTACCCCAATTCCATTCTGATTATGTTTGCTTTCCCTCTCTCTCTGGGCTGCTGCACTACATTTCAGTTTAACAACATTTAACAGTTTTTCTCTGATTATAAATTTGTGCAGAAATGGAAACGAGATGAACTCTCCCATGCCTTGCACTGTGTTGTATGGTCACCTTTTCTTCCAAAGCCAAGTGCAGGGAAAGTGGCCGGCAGTGGGAGTTTGATAATCAATTCCTTATGTGTGTAATCTGTTTCCTGCCCAGTCTCTGATGGCAAGTGGATACAGTCGGTCTGTGCAGATGCCAATTTCCATTTCTCCACTGTTTCTACACATCAAGGTCATGGACACAAAACGGGTGCGACTGGGGATGTGGGTGTGCGCGCGGTGTGTGTGGCTGGGGGGCCACGGCGTTGGCTAAAATTGCATAGATGGCTGCACAGCCCCACGCACTTCCTTTGTCAGTGGAGACGCCTGTCGAAATTGATCAGCGGTTTCCATGACAGCCACTCCGGATAATATGAGCCTTCCACAACAGGGATTTCAAGGGTCAAATTATTTAAAAAATTGCCTAGTTTTCCCTTCCAGTTATCACCTCACGTATTAGTTGTTAGAATGTGGAGATTGCTTCTTTATGAAGAGAATATTGGAAATGCATTCCCACAGAAATCGTAGTGTGTCAAATTTTATGCACAAATATTCTGCAGGGATTTTCTTCCACTCCACATGTGCACAGAACTGAATCCTAGACAGATTGTTTCATTGTTCGTATTTTTTACAAAGATAGGCAATGTTTTCTGTTTGTAAAGAGAATAGGGCAAACAAAGTCTACAGAAATATTGACGTGGAAGATGTTTCTGATGATTTTGGGGTTTTTTTACATATCCCCATGGCTACTGTATAAATCGTTATTATCCTGCATGAGAGGAAACCCGCTGGCTTCCAAGTCATTTACTTACTTAACTCCTGTGAGTTGTACTTTACTTTTTGACACAGCAATGTAATCACACCTTGAAATAGACTGTTAGGTGGTCACATGATCCTGATAATGCTAACTATTGTCACTGTTCACAGATGTTTTGTGTCGCGTAATAGATTCAGGACATATAGGGCATATTTCTGCAAAATGATTCACAAAGAGGCTATTTGAGAAAAATATTGCATCTTACAGGTAGGTTTCCCTGGGGGCTCTCCCATACGATTTTACTCAATTTTATTAAACAATGATTTACATGTTTTAGGAGACATCTGGAAAACTGCATTCCTGCACTGGCACATGTGACTGTGTGGCCTTCGGAGAGCAGACCGTCACATGTACATCCTTGTCCTGAGGAACCCAACCTGTGACAAAGGGACACTCGGATGGGAGTGTAGTTCTCTGTGCCACTCAGGCTCTCTACCTTTCCTGACCGCTGGGCCCGCGCCTGAATCCCAGAACAAACACATGTCAATAAAAAGTCCTGATGGGCACACTAAAACGCTAAAAAATAGCAGTTATAGATGAAAAGCCAACAAAAGAAAAAGGGAATCATAAAAAATTACCCAAAGAGGGCAGAAAAGATGAAAATGGAAACAAGAATAGAACTAATAAAAAATTGGAATATGGTAGATTGAAATCTAACCACATCAAGTATGGCATAAATATCCTGGGACTAAACACCTCCATTAAAAGTCAGAGATTGTCAATTTGGAAAATAAAGCAAGACCCACTGCGTGCTGCTCACAGGAAGTGCACTGTCGTGTGATGCAGCAAAGGTGATGGGGAGTGAGAGGGTGGCACAGGGTTAAAGAAACACAAGAGACAAGGACAGAGTTAAAGAGGGGCCAGGGGGCTGCAGTCTCTCTCTGGAACTGAGCCCCGAATCGGGCCATCGCGTAGCTTTTATTAAGAAACGTCAAAGAAGTGAAACTTGTTTTTTCTGAAATCCGCGTGATAAGTGCCTTATGGCTAATTACCATCAACCAGCCCCGTGTATTCCAACACATGCTGTGCCTTCGTGCTCCCACACACACAACCCCCAGGATGGTGCAGCTCTGCCGCGACCATGACATAAGGGAGATAACCGACATCATTCCACCGGGTCCCAGTTTTCCAGGACACTCCCTTGAGGAAGCTTTACCGGCATCATTCCATGGGTCCCAGTGTTCTGAGACACTCCCTCGTGACCTCGTTAGGGCGAGGGTTGGTGTGTGGGGGGGTGGTCGAGGATGAGGCTGTAAGGCAATAGTGCAGTACCTTAGAAATATAACACTAGGTTAAGCAAAAATCGGGTGGAAAAGATGGAATACTAACGATACTCAAAAAAGTTTAGAGGGTTATATTAATATTTGACAAAGTCAATTTCCAAGCAAATAATTTTTCAGAGGATTAGCAGATCATTTCATAGTGATAAATGTGTCCATTTAGCAACAGAAAGTAATGTTCCTAAACATTTATGCACCTAATAACAGAGATTTAAAATATACAAAGCCAAACCCAGTGCAACCACAGGAGAAACAGACAAATCCAAATTTATAGTTTCCAATGGAGGAAAATCCTACAATATACCAGAGTACTCCTCAAAGCTGTCATTTTCATAAAAGACAAGAGAAGGTATGAAAAACCACCACAGCTGGGAGGATACACAGCAGCTACATATAACATGTTATGCTCAATTAGGTGAAAAGTAAGGAAACCTGAAGAAACGATGGCCGTTAGTTACTAACAGTTTATCAATATCATCTCATCGATTATAGCAGATATACCATGTGTACACGCAATCTAAAGTGCCAGTAAATGAGTAAATGGGCAAGTACGTGTGACCAGGTGGGAATTTTCAGCACTGTCTTCTCCACTCTTCTGTAAATCTAAAAGTCCCCTAAAAAATAAGCCAAATTGAGAGCAGATCACCAACCCTCCTTGCCTTGCATGGGTACTTTTCCGGCAGTTTATTCCACCTGTCTCCTTTATTCCAGACAGGTCTCAGTTTCCTTTTTTTTAAGTTTCTGTAAATATTCCACAGGGCTGTCGGGGGCGGGGTGGGCAGAAGGTCATGACCACGAGGCGGCAGCCAGCTCTCTCTCTCCCGCGCTCCCACCACTAGCACCGCTTCGCCTGGCTGCTTCAGAACTGCTGTCAGGGCCGTATCGGAAAGTCAATTTCACAAATAGGTTGAGGTCTAGAATTTGAACAAAAGGGTATTTAAAAAACATGATTTATTTGATTTATTTATTTCATTTATTTTTGTTATTTTCAAATATCAAATTTGCCACAATTTAAAACATTGAAGAACATACATGTCTTCAGGTATTTCAAACAGCTGCGCTGGGTAAATTGTCAGGTTCCCGGGCCACTAAGGGAGACGGGCGGATGTGTGGTTAACAAGACAGGTTTGAAATGAGGCAGATTTGGGTTCACGTCAACCTACGTAGCTTAGGACCTTGTACTTCTGAGTAAGTGACTGAAAGCTTCTAGGTCAGCTTTCTCATCTTAACACAAAGATAATTTTTGTAGCGCGCATGTGGAAGGTGCATAAGGTGTTGCTCATTAGTTTCCAGGGGAGAAAAACCCTCTGAAATACCTGGCCAGTACTCCTTGGCATATGGTAAAGTGAGATTACATTGTGATTAATATTCTAATGGAAGTTCATAGGTCCTAAATTTTCCATTAATATCTTAGAATTGCAAAAAATCAAAAATGATTATTATGTATTACAAATATGGGAACTAAGGTAAAGCATTATCAATGATTTTTTTCAAAATTTCCAAAACTTGGCAATCATTATGGAGCTAGAACCAGTATGTCAGGTCTCTTTGCTTCCAGCCAAGTCAGCTCTCTGTTCAATAAAAGGCAGGGATTATCAATATTCCCCAATATTGGGCAGAATAAGGACAGACGGCATTTCTTTTTCCTATCTTGACATGTTTTTTTGATCTGAAGACTTGGGAAACAGTGTTGGCTTCACCATGTTTTAGAAACCACTTGATGGTCTTTCTGTTAGGTAAACTTGGGGATTCACTCCCTACAACCCAACTTCCCTGTATTCACAAAAGGATCAGCAAATCAGAAAGAGACAGGGTATGTTTCGCTCCACGGAGCCTGCACCAGCCCCTCTCTACCAAGCCCACCCCCAGTGGGTCAGGCGTGTTGCCATGGAGGGCATGTGTTCCTGTATTTTGAGCGTCTTAGAGATACTAACTCTAACATGCCACCACTCATGAACTATGGATCAGAGGGTACATAAATTGTATCTCCATGCAGCTCCCATACCTGCCTACTGCTCGGTACCTGATTTTGATTTTTTTAATCAAAGTCCCTAAAATATTTGATAGCAAGCCATAAACGATCTTGACATTAAGGGGTTTGATAGAGGCTGTCACAATATGTAAGCGCACTGATAGGTGGTTACAGATGACGGTCCTTTTAAAACACGAGCTGGCTAGTGCCTCATCACATCAGATGTTAGTCACTTTGCGTTATGAGGTGTAGGAGGAAACAAATGCATTCTTTCTAACAGTGATGAAGGACCTATTTTTAATAAGTCTTTTCACTTATGCTAAGAGTTGTCATAGTTCATAGACATAAAACCAAGTAAAGAACTATATTGCTATCTTGAAATCTTTCTCTTCTTCAGGGAAGGGCCCCCACCACTGACTCAGCTCCATAATTGACTAAACATCAGTTGCCCAAGCACTGCTGCTTAAAAATTATTTTTACATTGTATGTAAACTGGAAAATTCAAATCAAAATGAGAGAGAGCGAGAGAAGATAATGTCTTCCAGATGACAGCTTTCTGGATAGAATCTGAAGCCTGGAGCAGCAGAAATTTTCATTAACATTCAGAGTACATGTCATTTTGATTCACACTCCCTAAGCAAGCTAATTTGGTTGGCAGCCAACCTTCTCGCAGTGTGATGACAACACAACAAGCCCCACCGCCTCCCTTTTATTGCTAATGATTCCTTGAGTGACAGCCACGGTCTCAGAGCTCTGCAGGGCACCTCACCCTGCCTGGCCCACAGTGTCAGAGATGCGTGTCCTGGCAAGGACAGTCTGTGGCTTCAGGAACCAGGCCACCATCACCCCTCACATAAGTGCATACCGACAGACACAGGTACTCTTGACGCTCACCTCTTAAGCACTACATGTTCTCAGAACAGCATTGCCAGGATAAAATAAATTATTGTGTTGGTAATTGGATGTCCTCTGAGGACCTCTGCCTGAGTCCTCTGCCCTTTCCGCTTGGGCAGGCGGGTTAACCTTTTGCCTCACCATGACTTCAACTAAGCAACGACTTCAGTATTGTCTATATGCCATTACGTCTCTGGTCTCTCTCTCTCTCTCTCTCTCTCTCTCTCTCTCTCTCTCTCTCTCTCTCTCTCTCT
>NW_017731450.1:1671484-1710645 GCF_001890085.2 Hipposideros armiger | reverse complement strand
CACACACACACACACACACATTTTTTTTCAGGCATAAAAATGTTTTGTTTACTTGTTTGTCTTTAGATTTCAGCTTAGCACACCACAGCCCTCTCTTTCCAACATCACGCTACCCGACTGGTGTGTTGAGCTAGGAGAAGAGCACTGACCTTTCTGGAAAGGACGCTACAGATGTAGATTTGGGGCAGAAACTTAGACACCAGGGCGTCAGATCTGCAATGGAGAACCTCTTGCTTTAATTCCCTATGGCACCCTTGAGCAGGGAAGGGTATCTGGCATATGAAAGTCTTCAGTAGCTCTCTGTGAATGAATGAACACATCTGAACATCTCCTAAGGAATTTCTGCCTGAGCTTTATCAGGGTCATTTGCAAATACGCAAAGCAAACGTGCCACGTGCACGTATCATCTCCCTCACCTGGGCCTCTGCATTCTTTTCTTATGCTATGAGCTTGCCTTTGGGGAATGAAAGGGCTTGTCCTCTGGCACCCGTTCTCTTCTCCATAATGTGCTCAGTTTGTAGCTTCATTCATTTGTGTGTTCTTCCATGCATTGGGCTTATAGGTGGTTCCTGAGTGTCCCTCACATTCAGGGCACAGCTGGATGGCTGGGCCTCAGAGGTGAACTGGTGAGAGGGGAGGTCCCCCTGGTGGCTGGGATCTTCAACCTAATGACAGATGTAGGACAGGGCTCATAACTTAGAGGTGTGAGGGTCGGGGAGGCCCTAAGCTGACACATTAACACATGGTCATGGAGCAGGTGACAGGCTCCAGGACAGGCTGCCTCTTCTGCAAGCCCTGGGTGAGGCCCCTCCCCCCTGCCCATCCCTCCCTCCTGCAGGCTCCTGTGAGGCTGTGTGTGGTGGAGGACATGCACAGGTACACGATTCACAAATGAAGATAGTGGCATTTTCCTGTAAAGCGATGGTCACCAGCGACCTCGTACAGGAAATTGGAAGTGTGTGTCGATAGGGAACAAAATATAAGAAGGGGCTGTCGCAGCTCCAGCGTTCAGGAATTTCAGTAAAGACACCTTTCATTAAATATCCTTCGTTGCTCCCACCATGGTGGCATGTCAATTAACTCTTTATTTTCCCCAATTTTTGGAATGCATGTGTGGGAGGAACTTGGGGTTTGGTGGGAGGAGACAGTTTCATCAGAAATGTACACCTTTTCCCCCCCCCCTTTGGTCTATGTGAAAATATGGAAAGATGAATCAGTTTGAAATCAAAGCAATTAAAGCCAAAACATGTCCACAATTTATTATACTGCTTAAGTTTTTATCCCATCTGAAACTTCGTATTTACATGTGTAGAATGATGATAATAATGCCTATTTATAGTCTTTTTCAGGATAAAATGAGGTAATTTGAGCACTCAGTGTAAGTAATTAAACTCTGAGCACAAGTCAATTTTTGTCTTTGAATCACGTAACATTCCTGTTATCACATAGCTAAAGCAAAGATGCATTGCCATTAAAATTAAAGCCTTTTTCTTCACTTTATATTCTATTACAATTTCCTCAATGTGAAGCTAATTAAAAATCATGCCTATAATGTTTGAAAATCAAATTTAAAAATGCAGCGAGACCAGTGGAGACAAAGAAGAACGAACATTCTTTATATCAGAATTTTTTATGCCTTTTAGCGCAAACTAGCCCACAAACACGAGGGAAAGACCCAGCTTTGCGTTTTCCAAATGTACCCACAGTTTACAAGAGTTTGTGAAAGGCAGAGAGAGTTATCTTGTAACATAAACACATTCATTTCAGGTCAAGGCCAGGGCACGTTAAGTGGCCTTGCTCAGATAGGAAGAGAATTTCTTAGTTCAACACTAAGGTCCCATCTCTGGATGTTGGGCCTGATGGCTTTTGAGGGTTTTTCCGACTGTCCTCTTGTACCCACTACCTTCCAGGACACTGTTCTCGGCTATAACCAGGGACCTTCGGCCATCAAACCAAGGGAGCTTGGCTTGCTTTATGTGTTTGTTCCAACAGATGCCTGACAAGCATGTTTGTGAAACAGCCTGGCACCAGAGGGAGAACATTGAGATGCCTATGCAAAGACACGTGATGGGCCAATTGTGACAATCAGCTCCAGCCTAGAGAGGGTAAAATGTGCTCTCTGTGGTTCCAAAGGGTGAAAGCCGCAGGAGAAATGGTGTTTACTATAAAGGATTGTTTTAGAAATGCAGGAAGTTACAAGGTGATATAATTTGTACAGAGTAGACAAGTTCCTGTGAGGGACGTTTAAGCCTGTCCTTCTGTCCAACACACATGGGACTTACAGTGTCCTCACTCGGGATTAAACGTTGGAGTCCCCTGGGAGGTCTTTTGCAACCGGGTAAAGATTCAGATTCCACTGGTCTGAAATTGTCCTCATCATTTCTAAGCCAGGGTTAGAACTACTCTCCAGGGGTCCTGCTGTGCACCCAGAATTCAGAGAGTGCATGCTACCTGCTGAACAGAACTGTTTCTCACTGGACGAGTCTGGTGCTCTTAGCAGGAACCTGTGCCCATCAAGGTTGAAAGGGGAGTGTGGCTGGGGATCACTGTAGACTCCCCCCCACACACACAAAGCAGGCCTGGTGCCCAGCACTGGGGCACAGGGGTAGACATTAAACAGGCTCAGCGGCCCTGCTTGCTACTGCGTTATCCAACAGGCAGCCGCATCCCGGCCTTGGCCTCGGCCAGGGACAGATGCTCACAGTGCCGGCTGCCCACCTTCCCCTGGAGGACCATCTGCATGTAGCCAAGCCGGCAGCAGCGTCCCAGGAACCAGGACAGAGAAAAGGCTGTAATATACGTCCACCAAGCCAGGGCATATTTGAAACCACGCCACGCCCAGAGCCTACTGGCAGGGGCTGGAAACCATCATCCTTAGAATAGGGGGGAAACCCTGGCGTTTTGTAGGAGAAGCAGGCTGGGAATTCTGACACCTCAGCGGCAGTGCGTGTGTGCGTGTGTGTGTGTGTGTGTGTGTGTGTGTGTGAGACAACCTCATTTCCCTGTGACTGCTCCCCAGACTTTATGACACCAGGTTTTGGCGTCATCCCCACCCTCGTGGACACGTGTCCCTTCTGCGAGTCAGGCACGAATTTTCTGGGTCCTATTGTGGCTTTTTGGATGTAAATGTGCATTAAACTGCTTCTGTGTAAATAGAATTTTGACATGAGGAGCAGCAGCGCGGAGTGGCGTGGCTGCAGGCACGTTATTTCAAATCTGTGTGCCCCACACTGCAGCTTAATTTACAGGCTGGGTTACTTGAAAATGCACTAAGTCTGACCTGGTTTGTAAATATTTAATATTCCATTCTGGTTTCTTTATAACACAAGAAGCTTCAAGGTCTTCATGTTCTTGCCAGTTTTTAAAGCAGTGATATTGATTCAGCTAATAAGACGCTGTAGAGACTCACCGTTCCTGGACCACTTTCAAGAGTCATATTTAAAGCAATTAGCAGTTCGCAAGATCTTCCAGGCACTTGAAATTCCCAGAGGGTGATCTGTATTTGTTCTTTATGAAAATTCTCCTGTTTCATTTTTTGCAGATATGTGACTGTGCTATGCGTGCGTATGGCTGAGAAGGCGCAAAATCCACATCAGGAAAAGGAACCACCATCATGACAGAGTGCAGTCTGTTTGCAGCTTAATTAAGGCCTGTTTCTTTGATCATGATATTCTGATTTGGGGAATGCGAGGCATTGAGGCAAAAGATAGATATGAAGCATTGACAATGGGGAGGGGAGAAAGCAGGGAGAAAATAAAAAGTAATGTGCAATGCACAGCTGTGAAGTTTCAGCACTATTTGTATATGTATATGGCTTAGTTCATTGTAAGAATAAGTTAGGGTAGCACGCACTAAAAAAGCTCAATAAAAGACAATAAAAACTCAAGACGGAATTAGGTGTGAGAACACAGGAGGGTAGAATAGCTCGCAGCCAGGCTAACTCCAGCACAGAGAAACCCCAAGCACAGAAAGTTGTACGAGATGGCGGAAAAGTTCCCTGGAACCAGAGCAAAGATAAAACATGACGACGCTGTGAACTGTCTCCACAAGACAAGCAATCAGGCCAGTCAGGGGAGCAGGTGCCTTTGATCCTGAAGGCACCGCGAGTTTCTCCACGGGACACACTTCCCGGGGCTACGGTGGCCTAGATGACAACCCCCAGCAACACAGCTCCAGTAAGTGTGACACAGGGCGGGTGTCCTAGAGCTGGGATACGTTCCTGACGTTAGGGTTCTCTGAGAGGCAAGCACTCACACTGAGCCCTGGGGACAGAAACGAAACAGGCATAGCTCAGTCTCGCTCTGCTATCTGGTAGCAACAGTTCTGGAAGTTGGGCGGAAAGGTGGTGGAGGTGAGGGGTTATTGCTCAATTCCTGCAGAGAAAAACCTGGATGCCAGACCGGCTGGTAGGGGTGGGCTTTAAAATAGCCAAGGGCTTCACTTTTGTCTCCTGTACTGTGGAAACAATGTAGCTAGTGCGTGTGGAGAGAACGACAGTAACTCTTACAAAATAATCAGAGACTGCAATTTCCTGACAGCCTTTAAGTCTGGAACAGAAAGAAACTTGGGGACCAATGATGATGGGCACAAATAGAACTGACTCTGGGAGATGAACACACAGAGTGGTATCCAGTTGATGTGTTACGAAATTGCACACCTGAAACGTGTAATTTTACTGACCATTGTCACCCCAATAAACTTTAAGAAAAAAATTATGATGGGCACAGTTTTAGCGCTGGGACTGAGCCCTTAGGAGGGGCTTACCCCTTGTAACAGCAGACATGGACAGAATCCTAATATTTGCATGAAATAATAGTTTTAGTATTTTTATTAAAAAATATAATGGACAGACATGTTCTTTTGTGTTGTTTTGATTAGCTTACTTTTAGTGGATGCAGACTCTGTCATTTCTTGCCCTGGAAGCTATACATGTAATACATCTAAACTTTAACAGGTGAAATTTGGATGTCACTGCTTTCCTTTGAATTTTTAAAAATGTGAACAACTCCTCATTTAATACCACTGGAGCTTCTTTTGAGACTCTCTTATCTTTTGAGTGTAAAGTATCCTTCCCGTTGTTTATTCTAGGTGTTTACGTTGCTTGCCTAATGCATTGGCTGGAACTTCAAGAACAATGTTGAATTATAACAGTGATAATGGGCTGAGGTTTTGTGATGCATTTTAATAGGAATTCCACTGTTTTGCATAAATTAGGGTCTTTGAAACCAGTTTGACATACAGTCCACTTGTTATATTAAGATATGTCTCTCTCATATCCAATTTACTGACCTCTCCTTTAATGTGGAAAATATTTTACATTTTAAAATTAGTTTTATTGCCACTCAAAAAGAGTGGATGGGTTTCCTCTTTTAACCTATTACTTAGATGAATTATACACATTAGTTATCAATACGCATCAATGTTTTTTGCAGGATTGGAGAATCCTTGTAACCTTGACATGGTGTGTGTGTGTGTTCATGCAGGTGGAGCTATATAAGTTATTAGTCTTTTAAAAATATTGATCTTTTTCTATGCTTTTAACCTTAAAATGATTTAGAAATTATATTTTCTTTGAAGACTATATAGAGCTCCTGAAACACATGAAACAGATACTTTTTAAATAGAATTTGTCTTGATTATTTACATTTTCCTAGAAAAAATATTTTTCAGTATATTTTCAAACTTATTAACATTGAATTTTATATATAACATGTGTAAAACTTTCTTAAAAATTATCTTGTCTAGAATTGTGGTTATACCCCCTTACTTGTCGCTAAAGTTTCTTATTTGTGTATCCTCAATTTTTTATTTAATAAGTCAGAAATTTGTCAGAGGTCTTAGATTTATTTATCTGTTTCTGCAGTATGGAGGCATTCTGCTTTCTTAATTCCTGCTGTGATTTTTTTGTGTTTTTCCTTATTTGAACTTATTTGGTGTCCTGTCCATCAGCATAGGGTTTCTGAGGTGACAATGTCTGTGGCTTAAAGCATCAAATTCACCTGCTGCTCACGCTCCTTGTTTACCTCTGTGGCTTTAAACTTTAAATCATCGTCGTTTACTTCGGGGCATATTGCAAAGTATTCCAATCTTTCTCTTTATAAACACTTTCGCCTCTTTCTGATACTTTCTTTTCACAGAAGCTGGATGTATTCTCAAAAAAAAAAAAAGAAAAGAAAAAGGTAAAACTTATGATACTCTATGCTTTTATGCTTACTTAAACTCCTCAAAACACTCCCAGTGTACAGAGTAAGCAGGGGGACAAGACCCTCCCCGTGATCTGGCACCGCTCAGCCTCTCGGGGCAGCTGGTCCCTTGATTACTGTTCTCTACATTCACTGTCCACTTTATGACACCCCAAACCATCCCTCTTCCTACTTTACGTGGTGACCTCTTAATTGTGCTGGTCATACAGTAAATATGAGGTGTGATCAAACAATATGGTGAATGTTTAAGTAAAAAATTATTACAGTAAAAGACACATTGCTACTCTACTAATCCCCCTCAAAATACCCTCCTCACTTCAAACTCACTTATCCCACCATTCTTGCCAGTTTCTGAAGCAGCTCTGGAAGTCCTCTTTCATGAGTGTCTTTAGTTGTGCTGTCATGGCTGCCTCAATGTCCTGAATCATTTTGACTTTGGGGAAGAGCCAGAAGTTGCACGGTGCCAGGTCCAGTGAATAAGGTGGATGAGGACACACCGTGATGTTTCTATTTGGCAGAAATTGCCGTACCAGAAGCGATGTGTGACAAGGAGCATTATGATGATGGAGGAGGATTTACGGCCACTTTAAAACACACCTTCTCTCACATGTAGCTCACACCTGACTGACTGCACCAAACAAGTTGATACTCGTCACACACTGTTACTTAAGGTTGACGCACCGCTTCCCGTATTGAAGATCCTGCCTTTCCGTTGGATGGCACTCGGCAGCAGCAGTCACCGCATTTTGTGATCAGAACAGAAAGGCTCCGTGTCATGCGTTGCTTCTGGTACGGCAATTTCTCTCAAATAAAAACATTGTGGTGGGTCCTCATCCACCTTGTTCATGGACCTGGACCATGTAACTTCTGACTCTTCCCCAAAGTCAAAATGACCATGAATGGTGAACATTTTGAATCGATTCAGGACATTGGGGCAGCCATGACAGCGCAACTAAAGACACTCATGAAAGAGGACTTCCAGAACTGCTTCAGAAACTGGCAAGAATAATGGGATAAGTGTGTTCAAAGTGAGGGGGAGTATTTTGAGGGGGATTGATGGCCATGTGTCTTTTACTGGAATAATTTTTTAACTTAAACATTTCTCCTATTATTGGTCACACCCCGTGTTGCGCCTTCATGGACCATCACAGGACCTGAAGCTTTTTCGTGGCATTCCTGACATCATTGTGTATATCCAGTTATTTGCCGTCTGTCCCCCACTTAATCTAAACCCTCCGTGGAGGTCAAGAATGGTGTCACCTTGTTAACTTTCATATTCCCAACACCCGGTAACTAGTGCCTGACACATAATATGCATTGAAAATTATTTGCCTAATAAATGGAATATTTAGAGACCACATAGAAATAACTAGCAGAGCATATTGTCAACAAAACCTCCTTTTAAAGAGAAAGCTGAGCCTGTAGAAATTTCAGGAAGTCCCCTTGATATCAAATTAGCCTGAAAATTAATTACTTCTGAAAAGAGTTTCTAACAAAACTCTAAACATATTCAAGATTATAGATTCTATTTATCTTCAATACCCTGATCCAACACTGTCGCCTCCCCAAAGCCTTCTTGAACCCATTCTGGTCTTCTACTATGAATTCCAATGCATTTGTTCTTGTCTTATCTCCTCAGTTATGCATGAGAGCAAAGACCTTCCTTGTATTTAGCACTCCATGTTGTGCACATCAAGTGATCATTAAGCCTCTTCTGAATAAATAAATATGTCCAGGGAAACGTATTACAGAATATTAAAAATCAGCAAGCACTTATGGCAGACCAATCATGATCCAGGCATTCTACTAAAGCACAGCTATGCAAAATACAGATAAATAAAAATACAAACAACTTAGAGACCTTTCCTTAAAGGCTTCATAATTTTAGTAGGGATGCTTTCATCTTTATTTCTGCCATTCCTTCTGCCCCCACTGTGTCCTACTTCCAACACCCCCTAGGAAGAGACAAGAGAACCACCCCTAGCTCCTTGGTAACTGCTCCAGTAATCACATGCATCACAACCTTATGACAGCGTTCTGAATTTACAGTCTACACACCTCATAATTCATTTATATTTACTGGAAGCGTAGCTTACCACTGTTATAATATTGCATATGATTAAATGTGCCATCAAATTTGTATGCTCAAGCTTATGTTTGCTTCTGTAAGTGGGGCCATATCTGTTTTCCTGTATTCTATAGAGAGCTTACCATGAAGCACTGAGCCCTCATTTACATGATATTTGCATAAATTTGCATTTCCATACCATCTTATTAATTTACATGAAAATACACCTAATTCTAATGATAATTTAATCTAATCTTATGATCCATAAAAACAGTGAAATTATTGAAAGAAACTGGATAATATTGGAAGTTGATGAGAAGTACAGAATGCATGTAAAAATATTGGAAATGATTACTCCTCATTGCATAAGGATTTCTATTTGCAAAATACTCTTATATATCTCATCCCATTTGAACCCCCACAAAACCACTCAGATAAGCAGGTCAGAGATGATACCAATCTTATCATAAGAGACTGGGTCCTAGAAGTTAAGGGTTACGACCAAGGTCACGGAATAGGTTCCTGGCAGAATCAACTTGAACTCTGGAGCCAACTCTCCAAAGCTGGTGCCCCTTCCACCTGTTCCTGGACAGTGGGCCCAGGGAGCTTTGATAAATAGGAAGAAAGAGAACTCAACTACAGACAAGGGGCACTCTGGAAGTTTGTCCTTCCTCCTTCCCCTCACGTCCTCACGCCCTCCCATTAACTCATTCTGCTCAAAACCAAACTAGGAATTCAAGGTGGCTACTCTCTGGGGACTTGCTGTTTAAAAGGAGGTTCTTTCAGTTGAAACAGCTTCTGTGCCTTAGAGAGATAGAGCTAATATTGTGGGATTACAAGTAGACCAGTTGACTGGACAAAACTAAAGGCCAGGCCAACCTATGATTGCAAAATTGCTAAAAGGATGAAACAGAAAGACAGCTCTGTGTTATGGATTCTAAGTCCCCATGTAGATGAGGGCGAGCTAGAGTGGGAGAACTGGGGACCCCTCCAGGGGTAGCACTCAGTTCTTTAGATAAACAATTGAATCAAAAACATAATTCTCAACAACCACCCCAATAACTGCCTTCTGTAATCCACAGACACTGCTCAGCAGACAATCCGTACTATCTCTAATCCTTTCAGTAAACCCATAAAGTGGTTATTATCAACTTCCGAGGTGAGCAAACCAATGCTTAAGAAGATTATATAACTTCTCCAAAGTCTCACAGCTAATATGCAGCATCAAGATCGAGACTTCGGGCTCTCAAACTCTAAAACCGTTTCTTTAATCTGATGCCTCAGATGTTGAGAAACATAAGCTTGAATAATTGAAAAACTAGAAGCAAATATGAAAGTCCTGCCCTGGTGTCTTAGCATTTTACAATATTAAGAGTAAGGCTAAGCTACATGCCCCAGATTGGAGAGCTGGCTGTGGCCACATTAGCACTAGATCCAAGTCTCGGTTTCCCCGGCAGAGCTGTTTTTGTTTGTTTGCTTCCTCCCTCCCCTGGCAGGAGCACCAGGCGGCCACTCTTGCTCCTCTGTGTGCACGTGCTCCACCCACCTGAGTTTCTCTGATGGGTCCTTCCGCTTTGATGCCAGTGGATGACATTACGCAGCACGGAACAGAACAACCCCAGTGGTGACCATGGCGGAGAATATTGACAGTGAATAGGGGAGACAATGGCCACCCAGGATTCAAGACTTTCTTTTGCATTTAGGATTATTCATGATGCCTACATGGCTGAACTAGTGGGATCTGGGACAGGACAATTCACACTCCAGTCTCAGGTGACATGTCTTGGGTCCTGTCATATACACTCTGTGAGATACAAGTGTCACACCTGGGCAGTTGAACCCATAAAGCCTATTTTGCAGAGCTATAGTGAATAGAGAATGGTATGTAAAATTTTATATATATATATATATATATATATATATATATATATATATATAAAATAAATAATATTTCCATTGCTTTTCATGTTTGTTTGAAGCCACCATCATTGGTTTGCTGGGTAGTTGGTGAAAACAGGCCATCAGCCGTGGTGAGTCACTGTGGAGTTGTTTTCCAATAAAACTTGGGGATTGATTGTGCAGACATGACACGAGACTTGAATACTTGCTGCAAACATTTTTAGCATATACGAACCTAGCTTTTCTTTCCTCCCCCTTCACCCCCTGTAGTGCAGTGAGTATAAATGTTGTCAATTTTGAAGAGTAACTTTTACAATATTAATATGAACATCCACACAGTATTGTTTGTCCCTTGCAATTACTACATTACATGGAAAGTTTCATGCTGTGATATAACATATATAACTTTTTGTTTCGCTTTACCAGGAAAATACAATAATGCCCCAGTACGTGGCTATTGTACGATGCCTTTCATTCCCTCACCACGCAGCCATTATTTCAGCCGGGTGGGGGTGTGGGAGGACGGTGGCCATGGACGGAAGTGCAAATACCCTTCAGACAGCGCCCCTGGGCTGCAGTGACCATGGTCATTGGCGTCTTTGGGCTTCCTGCTCTTTTCTGAGGGTGCAAATATGCTGATTTTTTTCACCGTTGAGTGTCCTCAGCTCCGGAAGTCTCACGTTGCCTTTCCATATAAATCATTCTCTTCAACTTCTACCTAATTCAGTGTCTTCTTTTTCCTTTGTTCTTATTAACTTCAGAATTGTTTGAGGCCATGTTAGCCAGTTTTCATAATCAGATTTTTCTCCCTGGAGTCAATTCAGTTCAATGTCCCCAAAGCTCTCCCTTGTTCTAGCTCGTGGGGTGTATTTGAGTAAGACTTACACTTGTACTTCTTCTTAAAATGCTTAGAGGCTTCTGGGAAAAATAGAAATAAACCCTTTTTTAAAATATTTTTATTTTTAATTTTTTTATAGCTGAGCCATCCTGCCACCTGTTGGCAGCTCAGCAGCAGCTCAGCTTGGGCTGGGATTCAAACCGCTGTTGCTCAGAGCTCGCACTCTTGAGTGAGCTCTTAACCAACTGAGCCACTCGGCCGGCGAAATAAACCCTTTTTGATTCGAGGATAATATCGCCACACCTGAGCAGAAGGTCACCCCAAGCTGGCCAGGTAGATGAGAAAAGGAGCTTTGCCGTGGGGCTTAAAGATGAGGACAAGTGATTCAGGCAAAGAAAATGTGAGAGGAGAGAGAAAAGAAAGAGGGATGGTGTGAAATCACGTGGTGTGTGAGAGGAGCCACAGGACACTTGGTATTTCTAGAACGTCAGCAGCCAGGTGGGGAGTGTCATGCATGAAAGGGGGCTCTATGGGGATGTAAGGAAAGTAAGTCAGTAAAGATTTTGGCCTGAATCTCAGAGCAATAGGAAGGCACTTAAAGATTGTAGTAGGTGATGGCATTTTGGTTATTTGTGATTCCGGTCTTTTGTTTCATCTCTATAGTGAGTATAACTTTTATGTCACAGTATAACTTGTATAAATGGTATGCATATAAGTAACTGCACAGCTCAGTAAGCTTTGCATAGGGTTTAACCACGTAGCAGCCACCACGTCACAGAACATCGCCAGCAGCCCAGAAGCTCCCCTCACGCGTCCTCCAAGTCAGCGTCTTCCAGAGGTCACCTCCACTTTATCCCACAACCATCCACCATTGGTTACCATGTCCCTTTTGACCTGCTTTCGCCTCCCAGTTGATCTGTGAGGGTCACCTATGTCACTGCATGCAGCTGTAATTCATTCTTTCTGATTTTTGTGCTGTAGCCTGTTTTCTATACAGCCTCCTGGGGATGGACATTAGAGAACCTCGCAGTGACTAATGGTGGACAGTAGGCTGAGCAAAGGGGAGGTATTCAATAAAAGGGACGTTGTGAGACTGACTGTTTGGAAGCTCTTGGGATGGTTTGGGCAGGAGGAAACAACAGCGTAGGTTAGAGCTGTGATGGTAGATTTGGGGAAACTGCGTTATTCTGAGAAGTATCTGGGACCTGGTAAATGATTTGATACAAACTGCTTAGAAGAAGGAAAATGCAAGGGTAACGCTGGAGTTTCTCCCTTGACAGCCGATGCAGGGAATCTTGGAAGGGTATACCATTTGTGGGGCGCTGAGAGTGCAATTTTGGACATGTCCAGTGTTAGGCGCCTTCCCTACAAGTAAGTAGAGCTGTTAGGGATGAACAGCCAGAGGTGGAACGCTATGGGGAAGAGATAAATATTCCACGTGTAGCATGGCCATGGTTTTCACTCGGCAGAGACACTGTGGGGCTACTGACAAGGCCGTCCTACAGCCATGGACCTGCTTCCGTCTGTCACTCCACTGACAATCAGGGCTATACAAGATGCGTGTCACACACAAGTGACACAAAGAAATTCTTTTGATAGTTATTCAGTTCTGCTTTCCTCTCGGCAGCGGGTTCAGCCACTGATGGTCCTTTCCACACCTTTCACAGTGCTGTGTTCCAGGCCACTCACCTGAGGACGAACCTCTGTGACTGGGACTGGAGGCCGAGGAGAAACCAAGGCCATGGTTTCTGCACAGTCCAGGTGTTGACGTCAGGGCTGGACCTGGTAGTCACAATGACAAGAAGCTACCACTTAGCGCTACTCCATGCAGGCAGGTGTGCTGGGAGAGCTTGAACACCAGAAGCAGCGCTGACTGCGTCCTGTGGCGCTGCCAACGAGCAGCAGTAGAAACTTCATCGCTAATATTTTTGTCAACATCAATAAAATGAAACCAACTGCCTGAAAACGGGAAATATCGATCTATAACTTATCAAGCTTTTACATTTTGAGGGCATGTCTTCCAGTCCTGCATTGTTTCACAATGTCCCGGTAGTGTGAATTGGGCTTCTTCATGTAACATAAAGCCTACCATCACACTGCTCTCCCTTTCTCACTAAGGAATGACTAAGGGTCGCTGGGGTCACCCAGGCGGCAGATCCTGTCGGTTTTGCGACCACCCTCTTTGCACCCCTCACAGCTACGCCTTCCACGCCCCCCATTTCAGTATAAAACACTGGCAGTCGCGCTGCCCAAAATGTCTCTTCTTTTTTGACTTCTTTTTCATGCACATCTCACACATCCAATCCATTCGCAATCCTGCTGCTGTGACTTTTGAAATGTATCCAGAGTGAAGTCCTTCCGGCCCTGCACCACCGCCCTCCCGGCCCTGCAGGACCCCCAGGTGGCCCCTGCACCACCGTAAGGTGGCCCCACGCACTCTCCTGCATCGTCCACTGTGGCAGTGTCGCCTCACTGGACTCTCCACCTCCTCCTTCCTCCCACAGCCTGTCCCCTGCTCACCAGCAAGAGCTGTCCTGTCAAAGCAGAAGCCACACTGTCCCAGTCCTTCCCTCAGACCCGTGTGAAGTGGCCTGCCTCAGCATGGCCCCAGAAGCTGTGTCTCCCCCACACTGCTGGGACTGCCCCCTGCTTTTCCTTGTTGGCTCCAGCCTACTCTGTTCCCCCAAACCCCCAAGTGCTCTTCTGCCCAAGCTGCCACGGTCACAAACCCAAGCAACTGGAAATCAGGTATTGTCCGTGCCCCTCAAATGACAAGACCACACCAGGCAAATAATAACGTCACCAAGTCATTAGAGGCTGTGTTGATTCTGAGTGTTTGTTCAGTGTGTATCTCCTAAAGCACCAATGGAGACATTAAAATGCCACGGGTGAGTTACTGCCACAGTCTACAGTAAACGGGGTGGGTAGCCCCATAACGCAAGGGAAGACTGCCGTTTTATCTCTAACAGGAGAGAAGGGGTAGGACAGGGAAACATAATCACATACTTTGGAATTTGGCCAGAGTAGCAGAGCAGAACTGAAAACCCCAAAGTTCTATAGACCTCATTGTGAAGTGTGTGTGTGTGTGTTCGTGTGTGAGATGTAATGACAACAAATGGTCAGGAATCCAAATTGCTTATACACACACACACACACACACACACACATACACACACTATAATATATAGTTAGAGCTCACAAAACTTGGTCAAGTTAGCCTTTGGTACCATGTCTCCTCCACCCTCATTCTTTTCCTTGAAGGGGAAAAGGCGTGTCCCTGACAAATATACCTGTCAGTTACTTAGAACAGTTCCAAGCAACCTCCACCTCTAATCTGAATCCTGACCAGGCTTGTCTCTACTCACCTGTGAAACAGAATGAGATGAAGGAAGAGGATAAGAGAATTGCTCTATTGACAAAACACTTCAGAGGCCACTGTTCTGAGCTTTGCCTCTCTGGCTGTCTGGCAGGCAGTCCCCTGTGGAAGGTCGCCCCCTAATGCATTGTATGGGAGGACAGCAGGGCTCTGCGTTAGCTTAGTAGTAAAATGCCAGCCAATCCCCCAACTTAATCTCAATTAAAGCATACACACCTAACATAACGAGGTATAACACAAGGAGTGCCGTAATGGCATATTCGAGTTAAAATTCAGCTTTAAACACTGCACTGTACAAGTGCAGAATGGCAAAATACCATTTTCATTCATGACTGCCTTTGTAATTCTGCAGACCTGTACCCAAAAATCGCACTAAATTTTTATTTTCCATTTATTTCTTGAAAATGCCTATCTTCAACATTTTTCCTGTTACCTCTGCACTCTTTTGTTCTTAAATATGAGCTTATTTATGAGACATTCACCATACATTTCTTTGAAGACTTGAAAAGATAGTCAACGTTTTGAAAAACAGGTAAACTCAAGAATCCGCCTCTACTATTTAAGTACAACACAGAACAAGTTCACTGTTTGATTGTTGCTATTTTACACGTGGAAGTTTATAGGTACACAAGTCTTCCAGCAAAGCTTCTTATGGACTAGACTTTTCCAAAGACTACCATTTGGGAAATTAGATCTAAAACTTTGATCTGTGACATATTAATAGGAAAATAAACGGCTGCTATTAAAGAGCATCGGTGTGTTTATATAAATGTTATTAGCAATAAAGGGTAAATAGGTATTTATAATTCTGAACAAAAAAAAAGTAGTTTTGAAAAATCTCCACCCTAGGAATTATTTTCATCTTCTCTGTAACTTTGTATAAACTTTCTTTTGATTTGAACATATCCTGCCATGTAACCCAGAACAGCTACTGAATTGGTTGATATATTCAAGAGACTTATTCATACATTGATTTATTAATGAAAACATTTTTTATACAAACATCAAATATAATTTTCTGGATGTAATTTATTATAGGTAATCAAGTTTTCAAAAGGTGAATTAAAATGAGATCTGCTCACCCACTGCCAAAGAAACACAAAACAAGCCCCCAGGAACCTTCTTTAAGCCTGGTGTCTGTGATTTGGGTGGCACGATGCTGAGTGCATAATTCATGACAGCTGGATGCGAATAAAGGGAACAAATGAGGCAATTTCTGAGAAAATGCCCATTTTTTCTAATTGATCGCAGTTTCCACACTTTCTCTTGACAAAAATAAAATCTTAAACATTGAAATTATAAAGAGGTTAATACAATTTAGTATAGAGAATGTGTGAAGTAACATATTCTTTTTAGTTTCATTAAAAGCGTCCTTAGGACAGCTAAGAATCAAAGTTCCGGATTTACATTTGGAATTCCGAGTTTTCCAAATGGGGATTAATGATGTGTTTGCATCAGCAGGGGAGCGGATTTAATTGGTTAGTTCATACTCAGAACTTAAAGTTGAGAGCTTGAAAGGTTTTTTAGAAATCGTTTTTACTTCTTTACAGAGATACTCCAAGGACATTGGTTTCAACTTTCTACTTTGAATACGATTTCAGATTTTAAAAAAATGAAACAACACCATCAGTATCTCTGTATTATGTCAACTCCAAGGCCATGCCATGTGTTAACAAGATGCAAAAGGAACTTTAATCCCATTACCAATCGCAAGAATAAAGGACCTCCGCTAATGAAGGGCTCCGCCCAGCCAACTACAGACTTCCTTCTTTCTCTCTGATGTGTCACCCGCATCCCTGCAGTTTCTTATTCAGTGCTAAAAATGTAGCCTGATTGCAAAGGTAGGGAGAGCCCAGTGGAGAAGCTATTTTAATATAAGACCAGATTCAAAAGGGTTGTTTTATGTGGTGCTTCAAAATATTTCTGAGAGAGGATGGCTGCATCCTCATATTCGGACACTTTACATGCTGTAGCCACCTCACCGAGAACACAGGATTTCTTCCTATTTCCCTTTGCATTTGAATGAACTCCACCGTAAGGCAGTCTCCACATTAGCCCTCCTCCCACAGCTAACGATTAGCTATCTGAACGCATTTCTCCTCTTCCCTTATTAAAACGGCAGTCAACTAACTCTGCAGCCTGTTGGATGGCAACGTGCCAGTCAGGTAATCTCAGCGGGGGAAGTTCGGTCCTAATTAGAGTGGTGTCGGTGGGATGGCGGCTCTGTTATTGTCACAAGCAGGAAGTGCACTAGACAGGTGGCTTCCAAAGGCAGGCTCTGAAGAATGCGCAGCTCATAATCCAGTCACCAGGGACCGGCCTTCCCCGGGCCTCTTGCTCTTTCTAGAGCTGGCCTTTTCACAGAAACTGGGTCCTCCTTCAGCCCCCGATCCACAGGAGCCCAAGTCACAGAATCACGACCTTTGGACACGTGGGCTGACTGCCCGCCACTTCCGGCGGGAGGGATCATGGTGGTGACAGTTTTGATCGTCCTTTTCCCGTGCAGACTGTTGGCAGTGCTCTTTCCACTGTGGCTTCATTCAAATGCACACTGTCATGAAGCCAACAGCCAGTCTGACGAAGTGTAGCTTTATACCTCAGATTTCCTTCAGCTCTGATTAAGTGTAGCCAGAGCAAAGGCCAAGGATGCCTAAGCCCAGCTGCCCTCCCCATGCTTGAGGCTGCTCCGTCCTCCCCTAGTACCTGTTCACAGAGATTACAGCATATGGTCAGCTCTGATCTACGTACCTAAGAAATCCTTCATTAATATGACCTAATGAACCAGTTTCAAAGGTAAAGCACACCTTCAGGCTGTATTTGCAGGGATGTTGAAAACAGCATGACCAAGTAAGAGTCTACAGACCTGGCGCTCCCTTGTCCGGGCAGGTTTCTCCTGAATTCTGCACCCCCTGGCTGTATTTTCAAGGCATCCTCGAGGGCTCCTGAACACCCGGTTCCCCACAGTTCTACGCTGAAGCTAAAACACCTCTCCCGGCAAGGCTCAGGTCTTGCTGGTTTGAACTCCTGGAATACCGCCTTGGAAAACTCCCTGTCTTGACAAAATGATGCATTTATCCTCATTCTTCACCTTCCTTCTGCTTTTCTCCTGAGCACGTTTGCATCCCTCCCACCACACAGTCAGGGCACTTCTCAGAATTAGTCTGTGCTGTCCATCTGCTTCTGGTCTTCAGGATGCTTGGCTTTCAAGGGTCTCAATGCCCCGTTGGCCTGAACATGACAACACTGGTCCCAGGAGACCCACACAAGGCTCCGGCCAGGAGCAAGGGAGCTACCGGCCACTACAGATGGCAGGTGGACAAAGCGCATCTTACAATCGTCAGGGCCAGCACAGTCACTCCATTTCCGCCCGATCCTCGGCCGCAGAGACATTTCCAGTCTTTTGCATCGTACCATCTCCTATTTCAGCAAACGGTGTCTTGCACTGTGGTCCCCATGCTCAGCCAGAAGTCACCATTGTTCCTGTGGAGGAACAGGCTGTGAGAACAGATATCCTCATTTGAAGCATCATGTTCACGACCACCTGGATCTGCTGGAGGGATCTGGGGACCACCCTTACCCATGGAGCCATGTCTGGCCCTCTCTTTTATTAGCTGTATGTTTTGAGAGAGAGCTCTTAACCACCGCACCCACGCTGCTTACCTGTAAAGTGGAGAGTATAACAGCATGGTTTTAGTTACTAATAAGATGATGCCCAGTACGTAGTGTGCAAATCAAAACATGACATTCCTTTGTTAAAGTGACCATGGCCTCTTTTCTCACACACACACACACACACACACACACACACACACACACTACCATTCTACTTTCAATACTACCCCTTAACTTAAGACCTGGAGAGGGCTGAGTAAAAACACTCCTGGGCTGATTTTAATCACAAATTCATTCCCACTTCAGAAAACAGAATATTGAACCAGAGGTACCAGTCTAAACTCCTAAACTTGATTCACATCAAAACTTTTCCTTTTCCTGCAGTAGGAGTCCTCCAAACAGGAAGTTGGGAGTGGTCCTTCTGTTTCCTGCTCTCTCCAGGTTCTGTGATTTAAATGCACTTGACCGTGGCCTAGACAATTTAATGACGCAAGCAGGTGATGGAATCCCTATGGATTGCCTCCTTCCCTAGGATCAGCTTTCACCCTGTCTTCATGCACACGGCCATCCATGCAGCCGTCGAGGCAGTCCCGGCTCAGTGTGACAATGGCTCCATGGCCGTGTGGATTGACGGACATGTAGGAAGTGACCCTGAGCGAGGCTGGGCCAGTTGAAAGCCCCTCTTGCCTAGAATTTGGACTAAGAGAAGAACTGTCTCTGTTCTTGATGAACCTGTAACACGTCAGCCTGGGGCCTGTGGTCTCAGCATCCTTCTCCTCCTCCCACACGGAGCAGAAGACGGAGAGCGAGGGCGGGTGAGAACAGAACAGCAGAAGCACTTGTGCGGAGAGCTGAGAGATGGAGACAAACAGGGCAGACTTCCTTCTGTGGCCCATTTCTGTGTCCTTGTAATAAAGAGCCTTTTAGCCCTGCTCATCTCAACTGAAGTATGCTATTTGCCAAAACAAAACAAAACAAAAAACCAAACAAACAAACAAACAAAAAAAGCAGTCTTAGTTAAATAGGTCCCATCAACTGTTTCCCCCATTTTAATGTGAACTTAATAATAAGAAAATGACCTACCTCACAGGGTTGCATGTGCTTCTAGTGAGATAATATGGAAGGACTTATTGAAAAGTTACATATATAATGTGAAAAAATGAATGTGTCTGTATGAAAAGAATATTTATTCTCATTGCAGATCATCTTGGGGGCTACACGTCTGTAGTATATTTCTTTATGAAATCTACAAAGACTATACAAGAGGTTTTGTTCATAGACCATCAACTCTTAAATGCTTAATCAGATGTGAAGGGCAGTGGTTAACTTCCAAATATAGTTTAGATTTTATAGGAAAAGTGTGAAATAAAATTAAATACATATAAATTATGTAGAACTAAACATAAATATATACATACTATTTTATCTCATTTCTGGAAATGGAAAATGGTAGGGGATATATTTAATACATTCAGGCTTTTTAAGAAGAAATTTAAAATTCACATCACCTTTGATAGAAAAGTAGACGATTTGCTAAATCAATCTTTAATTTTCACTTTGTTCACTTGATCTTGACGCGTAACTAAGTGTTCTCACTCTTGTGTAGGAAGTGGAAGGGCTTGGTGTGGCACAGCGTTGACTGAAGCCACTGTGTGCAAGGCAGCGGGAGAGGTAGGGCTTCTGGAGGACAGGACAGCAAGTATTTACACTCGTAATGCGTCTCCTGATGTTTGCAGCCTAGCGGCAGAGACAGGCACACCCACCATCATCATCCACCCTGTGGGGGAGTGGCTGTGAAAAATACGGAAAAGTTTAAGAACTGTGGGTGAAACACGGAAATAACAGTGTTATTGGTTCCACCTGGCACTGAGGGATGCCGTGACCGAAGAATTGTCTTTGGAGACTTGACTTTCTTGTCTATGCCTTATATGTCCTAAGTACATTGCAAGATTACTTTTCATGTGTACTTTGAAGAAAGAGTACAATTTCAAACAGATCAAAGACCAGGAGAAAAGCATTAGGTAAGATATTACAGACTGCCTCATGGGTAGTGATGGTTTAAATGTTTTTCTCACCATAAGGTGGTATAACTGATGTTGCTGACAATGTGGAATAAATGCTGAAAGTTTGTAAAAGCCTAATAAAATACATAAAGTTACCTGTAGCCCCACCATCAAGAGGTATGGCATACTTATTTTATTCTAAATATTATTCAGCAAAGACTGAGATGGTACATCTGTACTTCTGCTGCTCTTTTTATTAATATAAAGTTACATGACTAAATCAATAGCATTTTCATGTTTGCACAATGACCTTTAATACCAATACTTCATGAATGTGTATCCGTATTTTTACATACTTTCTTAACTTTTCTCCAGGAATTGTTATAACATGTATGTCCACCAGTATGTATGAAAATAGCTTTGCAATTTGAATGGCAAATGTCTTATTTTAGGTTGTATTCTGTAATTAGTAAGCAGTTGAGATTATCAATTTATATTTTATATGTCTATTGTTTGTATGATTTTAGGACACGTTCCATGGGGTTGTCTCTGAAACGTCATGCGATTTCCTACACGTCATAAAATAGTTTATGCGAGCAGCCTGTCCTGGGCTCATCCTAAATTTAAGAATATGTGTGAAGATCTCCTCTGCCTTTCATCTCACACAGACTAAGCCCGAAAATCTCATCATTCAAGATACCACGGGAAGTCTAGGCACAATCTTCAGAAAGATTCCATCAAGACAGAATATTACGGACTTCATGCTCTCACCGCCCAACCAACAGGCAGTGAGTGTCTGAAATTTGTAAGTCCTTACGTATAAATCCCTGGGTGGCACAAGCGTCTGCATTTAGACCCTGCAGTGCATTCAGAGGGCACGGTGTGTGCTGGAGACACAGCAGGCTTCTGGGTCTGGTTGACTTGGCCACGACGCCGACATAATGAACTTGGACTTTGGATAAAGCACACTATTGTGATTCCCAGCAATGCCGGTTATTTACGTCTTAGCGTGACTGTGGGTTGGACGTGAGAGCCAAAGGGAGAATGACAACTCTGTCACTGTAGTGTCTGCCCGGCCCTCCATCTGCCAGCACAAGCTTCAGGTTTACAGAAACTCGATGCCTCCCAGCCTGGCACAGAGGCCAATGTCACGAGTGTCGAGTTTCTGCTGGCACAAAGGCCCTTTTCAAGAGCATTCAACAGACTTGTCTGGTAGGAATGATAACTGCTGTAAATTTTTTAATGATCAATCTTTGTTTTTGGGTGGATCTCTTCAGATTCCAGCACTGGTGGAAGTATCAGACTTCCCTCTGACACTGCTCAGCAGTCAGAAAGCCAGGCCTGAAAAGAAACAGGTTAAACGTAAACAAATCCTTTTTAATCTTTTAGCAGGGCAGCCATTTATTTCAACTCTTTTAGTCAAAAGAATGAAACTTATTTATTTCAATTATTGTATTCAAAAGAATAAAACCTTTATTTCTTTTCATGCCAGGCCAGGAGTCTGAGATAATTTTACACTTGTTCTCTTTTTCTCTCTCTAATTTCAAGAGAAGAGCCGAGACTGTTTCGAAGTAATGTTTGTGGATAATACTAACATCATTAATCAGGGCATCCTTGGCAAACCATGTGTGAAGCCACACATAATTCACCCTCCAAACAGGACTTCATTGTTCAGGGCAGACGGAAATCTACCTGCTCGCCTAACAGAAGTGCGGACAGATGGGAAAAAGACAGGGGAGGCATGAAGGACCAGTGACCCCATTACCTGAGTACAAACGCAGAAATAAAAACGATATGAAATGTTTCTATTTAAGTGCATAAAGAGCATCTCCCTATTAAAGCAGTCATCTTGCTTGATGGACAAAGGAAACTTGGCCCACGCCATGGGTGAACTTCCCTAACAAGAATCTCTTTTGAATAAAATGGTAATTCTGTAGTCAGGTTTTTCAAATCCTTTTGCTAAGTGTCAATCACTGAATTGATGACCACATGATAATATATGAAAATTAGGGATCCAAAATGGATGGCATTGTAAAGCTTTACAAAATTATCAGGTTGTGGGATCTTACTGTTTTGCTTTGGGATAAGCAAGGAATAATAGATTTTAAATTAAATTCTGTGCTTGGACTGGGTTATCACTTTCAGTATCATTTTTTTCTTGGAATACACAAAAATACAGAGAAAATAATGCATATGGAGCTCACACACCCAGTTCACCAGCAATCCTGTTATATTGTATCCATTCTGAGATCCCAATAACATGATAGCAAAATACTAAAATTTGTGAAAACTACAACTTGGTTTATTATGGTTTCAAATTAGAATATTTATTATTAACTTGAAATACCTGATTTTTAATAATAGATAAAATAAATTCACACTGAAATGTAAATTCTAACACCAAATCTAGACTTATTTCAAAGACAAGAAAAGCAAGCTTTAAGATGTTAAGAAGTGTGCTCAAGAACTCTGCAGGCATCTGGCCATTTATGAGAACTGAGTTGTGAAGAGAATGACTTGGAAATCAGTGAGATTTTGCAAAGACTCACTAGCTGTTGGCTAATTTTTTCCGCTCATCTTGGGACACGGTTGGACTGTTTTTAGCCTCCCTTGCAGTGAGGTGTGGCCCAGTGAACAAAATAATATCAGCAGAATCGATGTTCCCCGTTTCTCCCTGGAGCCCATAGCAACCTTCACCCTGTCTCTCATCCCCCATATGATGGGTGTCAGTGCTGGAGGCAAACTTGGAAATCGTGTGCAGAGGGGGACAGAGCCAGAATCCCTGAATGGAGCTGTGACAGACACACGATGGAGAGCTCAGACCCCCTAACGAAGGCACTCCACCCAGCTGGGGGGGCGGGTGGCGATTAGCTGACAGCTTCCCTAGCTGATCCCCTCTCAGCTTCCAAGCCGAAGTCGTGCATTCCCAGGGTACCTCTGACCATAATGATCAAGAGGGTGGCAGTTGAGGACACCCACGTCCTGGAGCACCCCCCAATATGGGGGCTGAAAAAGATGGGGGCACAGGGCCTGACTGTTTCTGTACAGTGCTGGACTCCACTGATGGGCAACTGGTGTTATTTAAATAAAGAAATAAATACTGGACATAAGTTGCTGCCATAGCAACAAACTACAATGTGTAGCTTTGGCGTAACGAGGAAGAACAATCAACAAGGTGCTAATATCAGACACTGGAAGGACAGAGACTTACGTTATGCGGAAGCAAAGTATTTGGTAAAAGTACTATTCATACCATTTGGAAGGCAGGCTCTGTGCCCGCTGGGTCACTGGAGGGCATCGGAGGACAACATTGTATGTGTTTGTCGGCTATGTTTAGCCAAATGGTGGGGGGAAAATGAGCACAGACCAAAATAAAAAAAAGTTTGGCTTACAAGCAAAAATGAAAAGGAAAGAAAATGGAGAATGTCTAGAAATCTGGGACCTCCATTTTGTGTTTTCATTTGTTGGCTTCAGGGATAAAAAAAAAAAAAAAGATTGAGAAGATGCCGAGAAAACAAACACGTGAATGGCCATTAAAACAACCTGATGGAAAGACCACATGAGAGGTCTGACTTTCTGGGTCAAGTCCTACGATTTCAGTTAGCCATCATTAACTTGAGGGAGAGAGACTTGAGGACAAGCAAGCAATGAAAGAGATCAGGTGTGAGGGTCATGTCTCTCAAACAGCGCTGATGTGTTCACAGCCACGAGAAACCAGTCAAAAGGAGGCATGGCCTCTGTCTAGGTGTCTTTCGCTAAAGAAGTCATGAGTCTGTGCTTGACTGTTGCAGCGTGAAAACAATGTCTGGTCGCCCAAAGGAGCACCAGCATGAGCGGCGCTCTGAAATCTGTTCGCTCCCAAGGAGAAGCTTCGAGTCAGTCCCCACCAAGGTTAGGCCAGTGAGGACAACGAACGAGGGAGCGTCTCCAGGGAGCCGTGCCGGGCGACAGGACCAAGGCGGCCCCGAGTCCCGGCAGGGGCTCCTGCCAGGTCCATGCCTGCCGTGGACCGAGGCCTGCTGCTCTCTCCCGTTTCCCCGGTCTAAACAGGGCTTCGCTGCATTACCCTTTCCCTGTTTCACGGTTGTACGTTGTTGTATTTGGGGAGCAGGGGACGGGGACGGGTGGGGACTCGGTGTGGGGACTCAGTGTGGCTGATTTTGTCTCTGGCATCTACTCTGGAGCTAGTAAGCTTGTTTGTAGCAGCCATGGTGCGTTTTAATGCAGACCTTTGTTCTAGCTGTTACCTTTTACTGAGCAATTATCATCATTTTGATGAAGACACTAAAAGAATATGACTTCCACTGAAGAGCGATACAAGGAACAATGAACTGCTAAACGTGGAAACACACTTCCTAGCCCTGTCTCTTGAAAGCATTTGCTGTGGGGTGTCTTCACTTGGGGACTTAATTTCCTCATCAGTAAAAATGGAAGAACAGTGTTGTTGGGGACATTAAATGATCAATAATCAATACGCATCACAGTGCTTCATGTGGGGTAAAGGCTTACACGGTAGTCACCCAATAAGATAAGGGACTTGTCTAAACAAGGTTTACGGTTCACCATGAACTTGCCCTAATAAACTTGGTCCATTTCTCTTCTTTTCCCCGGCCCTCCATTTTCTGAGCTCTCCTGAAAGCTTGCAAATGTCTCATGAGTACTTTGTCCTCAGTGCTTTCAGCTCAGCAGTTAGGCTTTCATCTTAAACGAGGATCTCAGATCTTTAATTACATGATATCTTAGAGAGCCAACAAGTAATTCTATACGAGGAATGATAACACGGATACGCTGCCTTTCAGATATTTTAAAGCTCTCCAAGAAACGTCTATCTACTTGGTCTGAGGAAAGGGTTTGTCTTATCAGTAGTTGAATGTACCTGTTTACGTATTTCTAGGATTTTTCTGTCTAGCTATTAACACTGGTTATTTTTAACACCCATGTTTATATAACAAGAAGAAACCCTCCCACAGAAGTATCTTTCGTACACAGAGAGCAGTCTGTTGAACCAAGTACATGTGATAAACGTTTGAGCTCATGCTTCTGAGTTTAAACGGCCCCCGGATAAGAACACCCAGCTTCTCTAGTGTGAAAAGCGCATAGAGTGATACCATGTACACACTGAGGTGCATTAACAGATAAATTGGTTGTTTAATTAAAAAATGTAAACTACTTAGCATGTCTATGATGTCAATGCATTTCTCCAAAATCAAAGACAAAAACCTTTGACCTTATAACTACATCGTTGAAACTCAGCTTTCTGTGTGTCACAATACATTCTTATATTGTCACATGGTAACCTAGAGGTTGACTACAGTTTGTCTGTAACAGCCACACAGTTACAGCCTTAGAAAACTGAAGTATTGCTATTGGCAACTTCAGGCTACTCTGTAGTTAAACTTTGACATAAAACCGCATACTTTAGCTTTTTTACCCTCCAAAATTCCTACCTGACAGTTCTTATTAACATTTATTGCTTTCACCACAGTTTTTGTTCATTGATTTTTTTTTTCCTTCAAAACCGGAACAATACATAAAACCTTTGTAGAAACCCTCTGGAAAGTCTTGTATTGAGTTATGTAATGCAGGGTGCGGATTCCGTGGGACACCTGGTGCCTGTGGCAAATGGTCAGTGCTTCTGGGAAAGTCCTCCTGGTCCTGAGGTTTAGTTGGGAGGAACATTCTGGACAAGCCTGGACAAGACTTTGTCCGCCGACTTTCCTACACAACATTTCCAATGGTATTTGATATCCTCGAGGCAGGACAACCACCATTCCCGGTCAAGTCATGGTTGGTTGGGCCTGACAGGGGAGGGGGGTGGACTCGTGACCACCATCTGCCTTCAGATGCTCTGCTGTGATGGCAACTGACCAGGGCACATGCCCTGCAGTCCTGGCTCTGCCACTTACTCAGTGGGAAACTCTGGGTGAGGCTCCAGGCATCTGCAGGTCTCGGTCTCCCCATCATTAAAGGGGGACGTGCAAGAGGGGGCAGATATGCGACACTAAGATCCCTTCCACCAGGGGCACAATACAGTTCCATGAAGGGACGGTGCAGGAGGGGATATTCAAAATTGCTTTAATTAGTAATCCGACTGGAATGCTGACGCTGAGAATGCATTCTGGCTACTCGTCTTAACGCTTACAAGATGTCAGACACATTACCTAACAGTCCCCATCATGTAGAGAAGAGCAAATAATGGCAACATGTTCCACACCCCACAGCCTGGCCTAGAGTAGAAAAGGAGCTTGGAGCATGTCAGCTCCCTCCTTGTCACTTTTATTTCCCCCTTTACGGCGCACAATTGACACAGTTTATAAACTTTTACGTGCAAGTCTTACGTCCCCACCACACAAACGAGTACAACCTGAATATAAATTTTCATGCTTTTCCAACAGTGTCCGTGCATAGCGGGTGCTGAATAAATTAGTAAGTAATAGCTGGTCTGTGTCCCCTGTCCTCAGCCATCCTCTCCTGCTGAGATGGCCCCCCGTCCACACCTGAACTCCAGACCTGAGTACCGGTGACCCCACTACCCCCACCCCACCACAGGACTGCTCCTCTGACCACCGCCTCCTGTCCCGTGTTGTCCCTTCCAGCATTCCCACTGGGACTGAACTCATGAAGGCTTCCAGCCCCCAGTCTCCACCCTCTTCCTCCCCTCACCTCAGCTCCTACTTGCTTTGCTCCCGGGTCATCTGCCTGGGACCCTGGCAGCCATCTCCTTCACTGCCACTCTTCTGAGAGCACCTTGACCTTCACTTCCATGACCTTGAGAGTGAGTCATGGCTTTGCCAAATACCCTGTGAGCTCAAGTCTTTGTCCGTAGCTTATTCCAACGCTTCCCAGCTGATGACACCATTTCGTACTTCGGAGGAAACAGGGAATAATCATTTTGCCATTTTATAAAATGCATTTTTCTTCCTAAAATCCTTCCCAAATGAAGACATTAAAATGTCTGCCCTTTATTTCAGTTAATAAAAAGGAACTCAGTAGAACTATGTTTACAATGGTTTGTTATGATTTCATAAACAGTTATTAAATACTTAATGAGTCAACAAATACACATGATTGAGGCGGGCATAAGAGCAGTCCTGCAAAGAAATCCTAACCCCTGGAACACGTGGCCGTGTTACCTGACATGGCAAAGAGATCTAAGATAGCAGATAGAACTGAGGTTGCTATTCATCACACCTTAAAATAGAAAGATTACCCTGGTGGGGCTATTGGAAACACAAGCATCTTCAAATGTGAAAGAGAGTGGCAGAGCAGCCAGTGCCCAAAGGATGGGACGGGAGGAAGACTCGATGGGCCATGTTTGGCTCTGAAGAAAGAAGAGGGTCTTGAGCCAAGGAATGCAGGCTCCCTTTAGAATCCAGAAAGGCGAGGAGATGGATTCTACAATAACTACATCCTCCAGAAGGCCGTGCGCCCACCAACACCTTGACTAGCCCACTGAAATCCACGTCAGATGTGCGATCTGTAGAACTGTGAGATAATGTGATTTTTTGATTTTCCAGCAGCAGCAGGCAATGAGTACGCTGTGTTACATGAACTTGTGTTTGAAATTCCTTAACACATTGTGGACCGATGACGCAGATTTGCGTCTCTATATTTAAATGCCCCGTCCTCAAAGTGTTAAGTACCTGAATACCATCCAAAGCTTAAAAATATAACACAACAAAAGAAAATAATAGCTAAATAACAGTTAAAATCAACTATCCTTGAGGGAATAGTTTTGCAAAGCCCCTTTGCAACCATTTTCTTTCTTGACTTCTTTGATATTGCACTTTTTGTGTTCTCCTGCCTCTGATTATTTTTCTTCTTATTTCTCCTGTTTTTTCCTGGCCACCTAACTGGAAATGTCAGATGTCTACTCATCTGTGCATCTATTATTTTTGCTGGTGTCCTCTTCCATTCTCAAGGCTTCTGTCTTGATGGGATCAACCATATGCCTCCAGCCCTGATATCATTGTCAAGTTGAATTCTAACCTTTCCAACTACGTACGGGGCACCCCCTCCCGCAACATCCAGTCTACCCTGCGAGTCTCTGGAAACAAAAACTCAATATGCCCTGAATTAAAGACTCAATCTCTCCTCTCCCTGAATTGTTTTACTTTGGAGTCTCAGGGAACAACACCTCCAAGTTGCTACCCCCCAAATCTCAATGTTTTGCAATCTCTCCTTCATACCTAATCAGCCACTAAATCATATTCTTGCAAATTCTCAAATGACACTCGTTTATTTTCTATTCTAAGATTCTATGTACAGAGCCTTATTTCAGCCAGTCTTCTAATTGGTCTTCCTACCTTCTGTCACTTTTTATCTTCACCGGCGCTATGTTCTAAGTCCGGTATAATTAGGAAAGCACTGCTCTCTGGCCCCCAAATATTTATGGAGGCCCATTGGCCTCCAGATAAAATGGCGTCTCCTCACAGTGACAGTCTGTATTTTCACAGTTCACATTCCACTTGTGTCTTCAGTCACATTCCTTGTACATCAGATTGTCAAATAGTTTTGCCTCAGTACTCACTTAGGCCCTTAGTAACTACTAAGGGCACCAACAGTATTTTATTTATGTGCGTTATATTTACAGATGGCTAGAAATGAAGATAAACATTTTCAATTATCTATTTGTTAATTCATGTAAAAGTAACAATATATTACATATGAACATAAATTTTCTTGTGAAAAATAACTATATTTTTACTCCCCCCCCCCCAAAAAAAAACCCCAACAACTTACTAAGAAGAATGAAGTTTTCCATTTTGGTCCATCTCTTCAACATCTGGTTTCATGAACAAAAGCTAGACAATCATATATGCTTATTGATTCAATCCATTGTCATATGCTGAGTTATTTAAAATATATTCAGAAAATCCAGTTTCATACCAGTTATAGTTGGAAAGGGGAAACATTTTAATAGTCTTTAGATATTTGTGAATATGCTGCTAAAATGCAAACTAAAATTCAACTTTCTAAAAGTTTAGTTGCAGCATGAAATCTCAAAGCGTGTCAGTTAAGTTTCTGCACTACACTCGTTACCTTAAGTCTCTTGGTTTGTTTTGCTTTTTGAATGGATCATTCACCTATCATTCATTGGCTATTTGGAAGATATTGGTTTTGTAACATCATTCATTGGTTATTTGGAAAATATTGGTTCACTGAGTTATAACGAAATGTGTCATTTCATAATAATGACATGTGACAATGAAATGTGTCATTTCATTGGAAAATCTTGATTCACTGAGTTATAATGAAATGTGTCAACATTCGGGAGTTTGGCAGAACTCCCGAATGTTGACACATTTCATTATATAATATCTAGAAACCACTGATTATGATCATCACAAAAGACTTTAAGTATTGGGAAGCTTTTAGGGTTATGATGACAAATATAAATTTTTCAAAATACTCAATTTTGTTGGAATGCTTGAATGTTATCATAGACAACCAATATTGTCTGTTGTTTTCCTTGAAGCATGGATCATTTCACTTATTGTTAGGAAAACACCTGCCAAATATTTCAGTGTGAGAAACCACAGTTGATCTATAACTCTTTTAAGTAAAAATGATATTCCATGGGAGAGTGTTTAGTTCAGTTACAGCTCAATCACCATAGAAGTTCTTTCCCACAGGACAACCATTGTGCTCCAGGGTGATGCAGAAACACAATGTTTCTCATTTGTCTCAGGATGGAAGAGGACAGGTATGCAAGTTTCAAGAGTGGATGCCATTATCATTTGCTCCTTCACCACGGGTATTTTTGAGTCTTGTCCCTGACCCTAATGTGAGGCAGTGAAGAATACAGTGATTATTCCACATGGCTTGGTGCTATTGCCTTGGTTCGTGCTGGGACACCAGCCTTTTACCCATCAGTGTTTTTGTACCATCAGCGTGAACGTCAACAGTGCTGAAAAGGCACAGCGCATCTTGGTGTTATTGTGAAAATAGATTTGACCTCACAGTCTCCCTGGAAGGTTCTTAGGGAGCCTCAAAGGAGCATGGACCACACTTTGTGATTTCTGCTCTGTAGCCTGATTAAGTTTCTTTGGAATTATTTTAATTATTTTTACACACAATCATAGGAAGACTCAATACTATAAAATTTAAAAGAATTGCTTCAGTTCCAATGGGAATTGGAAACATGGAGATCCATTTTCCCGTCACTTCCATTCTGTTCTGTTCCTGTCACGGCCTCAGGGGTCACAGTCTCGGTGGCCAAAGTACCCGTGAATATCCTCTCCTGCCACTGGTGCCCACACCGTCGCTCACGCTGTTGGTTTGCTTACTGTCTTTTCTAGTGGAATCCCCCCAAACCCCGGACAGAGTTCCTTCCTACCTCCACTTTGGTTTCCAGCCATAACCTATGACTGGGCCTTCACCTGCCTTTCTAGGATGAAGTCTCCTTCAGGACAGGGACCATGTCTCATATGATTTGCCTTCCAGAAAGCACAGAGATAGTAAATATTGTTAAATTTAATTGAAAATTTTCCTTAGAACAAAATCCTTTTCCGGGGGTGTTCAATTCTTTTCAAATTGCTGGCACGTTCAGTGTGAGTACTGTACATCTATCTTCCAGTCTCAAGGGCCTTTCTCTCATTTAGCTTTTAGAAAGGCCTCTTGTCAGAAGCTGACTGTTATTATAAAGAATTTCGAACCAGGACCCTCGTTGCTTTAAAAGTTTTAATTGGATGAAATTACGGAAATGCTTAGATGAAACTAATTACAGTCTAACACTCCCATCGGGCTCGCCTGGATGCTGGTGATCAAGTACATTTCCCCAGGGCGTCTTCAACAGAGCTCACGCTGCTGCTTCCTGGGAATTTTCAGAGGGCTCTCCGCATTCCTTCTGAGCGACGTTACATACGTGATCACTCTCACTCTCTTAGAGTGCTGACAAATTTGCGTACACTTGCCAGTGACCTCATCCACAAGGCTGGGCGCTTAGATGGTACCAGGAACTTCCTGCCAAGTTAGTGTCAACCATTGTGCCATCCTTTTCACAAGGGCCGTGGGACTGCTGATGTGGAAACGGGCAAAGGAAGGTGAGGAGCGCTGGCTAATTTGTTCCATTTCTAAGGATTCAGAAAGTCCTCATGATGTGAGCGGTGGAAGCTTTTTACTAAACGTGTCGGGGGCAATGGTTTATCTAAGAGGTCCAGTGTGTGACAGGCAAGAAGAGGCTACAGCCATCACGGGGACACTCCGCCAAGCGAGGGGCTGGCATGCCTTTCCAATTGTAATGGCACTTTCATAATAAAACAGTGGAGGGAAGACAACGCCAGGGACAGGAGCAAAAGCGCTAGCTTTTATAAAGTGGTGTCTTTCAATTTGTTCTCCTGCTTCTTTTTCTGCTACTAATCCATAGAATTGGACATTTGGTACCAAAATGTGAAACAAAAGTTGACTATCCCAAATACATGAATAACAACTAGAGTTTAACACACAAATTTTGCATAGAGTGATGCTTAGGAAAATCTCTAAACATTACATGAACAAGATGTCATGCATTTGGAAAGTAGGCAATATGGAAATGCTTCCTGGTTTATTACATTTCACACATGGTAATTAGTATCTTTTAGCATTTTGGGGCCTTACAAGCTCTGTCACATATATCATCTTATATCTCACCTCACCCCTGAGGCAGGTATGATTTTCGATTTGGTTATAATTTCCTTGATAAAGGTGCCATCATGTGTTGAGTGGGGCGTGTAGCATCGATCCTGGAGTTGGACAATCAAGGGCCCGTGTGGCGGCCCCAGGAAGTGATCAGAGACCCAGATGTCTTGCTTTTGTGCTGCGGTCATTTCCTTTTCTCTTTGAGGCTCAGAGACAGTCTAGCCACGGATCTGAGAGTCCGGCAAGAAAAGGAGAAGGCAGCACAGAGCAAGCATCCGCTTCCTAGGTGAGTAGGCCCTCCCGGAAGGGTGTTTCCTGGAACTTACACTGTGACTTCCTGCTTCCACAGAGGTGACCGCACATATCTGCAAGGGCGGCTGTGGACTGTAATCGCTTACTGCGTGCTGTGTCATCCCAGGGACAGCAGGGTTCTCGTCCTGAGAAAGCATGACAGTGAGGTGAGCCAGTGTTCTGATGATAGCTACAAGTATTCTCATCTTATATATTATTTATCCTTTCAATTGCCTTTCACTAAATATCTTGATTTGAAAATTTAAAATTACAAAATTGTTTTTAGTTATTTCATAATCTCATATATACTTAGGGCTTCAACTTTTTATTTCTACAAGAACCATTCTTTTTTTTTTTTTTTTAAGCTGAGCCATCCTGCCACCTGTTGGCAGCTCAGCAGCAGCTCAGCTAAGGCCAGGAATCAAACTGGTGACCCTGTTGCTCAGAGCTCACACGCTTGAGTGAGCTCTTAACCAACTGAGCCACTCGGCCAGCCCAAGAACCATTCTTAAGTCTTTCTCTTGTTCTAAATATCACCTGTACTCACATTACACTGTTCAAACTACTTGTAGGTCACTTCTTGCCATCAAAACAAACCTTGTCCTCCTCCTCCACCAAACTCTTTCACCGTTTCCAGTGGCACCAACATTGTCCAGTGTTTCAGAATGAAGTGGCCCCACATGAATGGGAATCCAGATCTCAGTAGAAGCAAACATAATCCTTCATGATTAGGGATTAGGGCTTTCCACAAATTACAATCAACCAAACAGGAGAGACTGCAAGCAAAGATCAGCCAACACACAAAAGAACCACCATCATACCTGTGGCCAGCTGGAAATTCAGCTCCACATTTAGACTGCCTGAAACTGGAATTAAAGATAAATATTACCCATTATTATGCACATCAGATATGTTCATGTTCTTAAAAATTGGTGAACTGAGGAAGCAACAAGAAACTATCCCGAATGGCAAGCCAGTTTTGAAAAATAACCAAATAAAAAAATATATATATCTATATCTATATAGATATAGATATATATAGTTGTAGGTATAGATATGGATCTATCTATAGATACATATGTGTCTGTGTGACATATACACACAGACATGTATACATACACACACACACAACTAATTTTTAAACAACTGATTGAACTAAAGAGAAAAAACATTTTCACAGTAAAAATCCACAAAAATTACCCAGAATGCAGCCCAAAGGCACAGGGCTCAGAAAATATGAAGGACAATTCAAGAGATAATGGAGCAGTGTGGGAGGCTCTATCAAACACTTACTGGCACACCAGAATGAGAGGCTGCGAAGAGCAGAGGAACAGCGCTATTGGAAAAGACAGTAAGAGGAGCTTTTTTAGGACAAATGAAATACACGAGTCCAGTTAGATGGACACTTATGGGCCAGAAAACATGTACCAAGCCGAAAGAATACAAAGAAAACTATGTTCAGACCAATTGTGGTAAAACCACAGAACTCAAAAGTCAAAGAGAACTTTAATAAATAGAAAAAAAAACAAATCCCTGCAAAGAAAAAATTGCATTTCCATTACACTCTTCAGTCTCATAATGGGAGGTGGAAGAGAGTGGACGGTATGTCTTCAACGTGATGAGCCCAAAACGCATGCTGACCTTCAATTACGTGTACAGAAAAGGAGTTTGTGGAAGAAAGCAAAGGAAAGGGGTTCTAATGTCAATACATGAAAAGAGCTGCGACCCCCACACTTAATGGTAACAGCGGGGTGCGCAGCTCAGTGTGGGAGGCAGGCCCTTAGCAGATTCTGCAGCTGTTTTGTTATTCGCGATGGGGCCTAGGACAGAAACTTTAGAACTGGTTAATTATGTGTGTTAAAACTAAACAGTAACAAAGCAATTGGAAATAGATGCTTTACGTTTTATCAGGTGAATGAGAGCTGGAATAATAAATTAATTTGTAAAAAAAATTTAATCAAACACAAAGGAGGGAGATGAAAGACACGCTCTGAAAAATCAAGCCAACGGGCAGCACAAAGTAAAGTGGGGAAAAGAAAACAGTCAAACACCAAAATAAGTGTAAACGGGGAAACGCTAATACATTAACATTGATTTAACATAAAAATATTACCAAGTGAAGTTACATACGGTTGGCAAGAGGCACAGGTAAACAAATACAGACTGAGAATAAAATGAAAGGCAAAGACATATTGGGCAGGTAATAACCCTCCCCAAAAGGCTGAGTACACGTTAAGATGAAAAGTATTTTTAAGAATAAACAAATTCATTACAGAATTAATTCTTAGAATTCAGTAACAAATGCGGTTGGAGCCGCGCGGCAGGGCCAGCTTCCGGGGAGCCCGTAGGTCAGATAGCCCTGCACTCCGGGGACCTGCCTGCGGGCCTCCGTGCTTTGCCTAAGTCATCTTTCCATTTTTAATAACATTAAACCTGGAATTGTTTTCCTAGCTGGAACCCAGTGAGACCCTGGGACAAATGTTGGGGGCGAGGCGCTTGGGCTCACATGGGTCACAAACTCTCGGGTTCATCCTGTCCCTGGAACTCCAGTCCCCACCCGGCCTCCCCCCCGCCCCTACTTCCTTGGTCACATCAGTAAGGGGATGGTCACATTGGGCCACTGCCCTCTGTCCCCAGAAGTGGGCTGGCACGGGCCTGGGTGGGGTGGGCATGTGCCCCGCAATGTCACTGGGCAGAGAGGGCAGTGCGACCGTGGGTCAGGCAGGTGGCCTGATGGGGTCTCTTGCTCACCCTCCGTCCAGGTCCCTGTCCTGTCCTGTGTGACGTAGCAATGAGCAGGAGTTGTCCTTCCCCTGTGGGTCAGGGCGGCAGGCCCGTGGGAGGGAGGTGTTAACCACCCTTCCCCACCGCAGGCCCCACTCGCTCATTTGTGCTGGGCTGTGCCCACTACGTCACAGGCTCTTCTTAGATGCGCCAATTAAACAACAGCAAACGAGCAAACATGAAAATATGATACAATCACCACATAAATGCCACATCCAGCTCCACACTGGACAATTTCAACATCTTTCTCTCTGAATAAATAGGTTAAGGACAGATCTGAAAGTTAAAATGATACATAAAAATGGGAAATATCAAAAATCTTGATGTATTTGATTTTCATAAAATATTGCACCCAGCCATTATTTAATGGTGTTTCAGAGCACAGAAAAACATTTTAAAAATTCGCCAGAGGTCAGGGCTTAAAGTAAGACTTAGCAAATTTCAGAAATAAAAAATGATCCTGTAGATAACAGAGCACACTCTCTGAAAGCAAAGGAATTCAATTAGAAGTTAATTAAACATGGAAAGCCAGGACTAATAAAAGCCCCCGGGCTTCCTGGAGGAATTGGCTGATTCTAGAGCTGGGTCATTTCATAGTCCCCCCCAAAGGAAGGAAGCGCTCAAAAACAAAAGGATGGGGCTTATGAAAGGGACACAGGAGGCAACCTGAAATTAGGGAAACAAAATAAATAATGTAGGACTGGGTGATAACCAAAAGTATAAAAAGACATATCCTGAGTCCACAGTGACGTAAGTAAGTGGGTGAATAATAGATAATTGTGGGAGAGGAGAGGTCTTCTTTACCGGAGTAAGTGGACGCTCGCCCCTCTGGGAGGCGGGCTAACCCCCACTCCACATTCCCCACCCAGTGTGGCCTGTACTGAGCCACTGGCTGCAAAGAGCAGAGTGTGCAGCAGGGAGAGAAGACGAAACCTTATAATGAAGAAATCTGGCAGGGCCTCCATCGTCACTGGGTCAAGGACAACCTAGCCAGGGATGTCACATGGAGAACACAGACCTTTGATCAGACATGATGAGAAGGCACTTCTCGCCTGTGGGGTCCTTCCTCCAAACCCATAACCCAGGATGACTCGGAGAGGAAGATCAGGCAAACCCAAACGGAGGCGTATTTTACGGAATACTTGGCCTCAACTGTCACATCATGAAAAGCAGGGAAAGTCTGAGAAATGCACAGACCAGATGAGGCTGAAGAGACAAGATGATGGAATAAAATCTCATATCTTGGATGGGATCCTGCGATATCAAACAAACAAATCAGTGAAATCTGAATAATACCTGGGGTCTAGTTAACAATACTGTATTCCAGTGAGTTTCTTTAGCTGGGACAATTGTATGATGCCCGTTTATGGGAACTCTCTGCCATGCCTGTGCAACTTTTCTATAAATATAAAAGTATTAAAACTGCTCATACATTTTTAAAAAGTTTATTTAAATAACCAACAAGCCTCTGGTGTGCTTCACTGAAGAAACAAAGAGATAAGGCAAAATTACATCTGTGGTGATAAAGGGGGCACAGCTACATACCCAGCTGACTTTAAAAGGATAGGTAAATGCCATAAAAAACTGTATCAATCATTTAGAAAATGTATAGAAAATGGACAAATTCTTAGAGATACATTTAACTTAAAATGGATGAGAAAAATAGAGGAGTAATTACTTAATATTAAAGAAATTGAGTTAATAGTTTATATGCAAAAAAATAACAACCTAGAAGCTATATATTTGTAGAACTTATTTCACATAAAAATTTATCACAATAAATACATCATTCCATCTTATGGAGGTTCTTCCGGAGAACAGAAAATAAGACAACATGCTTTCTTTGATTTAGGAGAACGGTACACTTTTTTATTTTTAACCAAAACCAGATTTAGGGAGTAATACTGAGCATAGTAAAGAGGAGATAATTATTGGCCAAACTTAGAATAAACCTCAATTAATTTTTAAATCCTAGAGAAAACATGGCAATACATATCGTTCCATATGCACCCCAAAAATGTTAACTTTGGTCAAAATGGGTTTACTCAGGATTCCATGTGAGATTTACCATTAGGAAATCTGCAAATGATTTCTACTTTATTACCTGATTAAAGGAAGGGAAAATATAATACAAGTAATTAGCTCCTTTGGGTCCAAAATGGACTACACTAGAGTGAGAATGCTTATGAGAGCTCTGTCCCCAAGAGACAGAGGAAAAGGTGGGCTCTGCGGGGGACGGGATGCCAGGAGCAGAAATTGTGGGCCTTTTTCCCAAGGAGTTGGCAGTAGACTCACAGACACAAGTCACAACAGAAAAGTAACCAGTGACACATGGGTTAAATGCCAGCTCAAGAGAGCAACTGAGGTGTTGTCCCTGAGTTAGACAAAGTCAAATTCCACCTGTTGTGCCCGCCTCTAACCGTCTCCCATCCCGGCTTTTTTCCCCACACGTGACAGAGATGACATAACATACTTCAGAATCCCTTACACTAAAAAAATAAAATGATTTTACCTCTTCATACAGCTCGGGGTGCAATGACTGCCTGCCTACTAGATGCAAACACGCCGCTTCAGTTCACACATTCTGATGTGGTGTGCACAGTGGACACTTACCAGAAATTCAGGGAGGATACAAGATTACTAATCCTTAGAAACCATTATGTATCTTGACACTGAGTCACAAGGAATGAGACATTTGGAACCGCTAATATGATATGACACCTATCAATAGCAAGGTAAGGGTCGTGTCAGTTACATTGTTTTAAAAGTTGCTAGCACAGAACTCCTGTCTGAAGATATTTGTAGCAAAAACAGGATCATAGGATTGATGTTTCTTCAAATAATAAAAGTAATATTATGAAAGGAAAAACAAAAAATATGAAGATTTAAAAAATCACTATAATCTCACTCTCTAAATAAAGCTGCTGTTTTTATTCTATTATATGCCATTTTAAGCTTTCTCTGATTTATGTATTTTATAGGTATGCTCATTTTTCTCTGTCCATAGACAGACAGATATAATGATGTGTGTGTGTGTGTGTATATATATATATATATATACATCTATATACATATATATATATATATAGTGATGTTACAAAATTGAAGGATTTTTCTTCCTTTTTTTTAAAAATTTTTCTTTTAACCAGAAAACCATTTAAAATATGGCTGTGGTAAACGTCCACCAATTCAAGGACGGGGAATGAGGAAGCCGGGGGCTAAACGGCGGCCCCGTCACCTGCTTGTATCTTTAATCAGTAATTAAAGGGTTTTGCTGACTCCATTCAATAGTAGTTTCTTTCCTAATGGTCTGTAGTCACTCAGTCAGATCAATGATTTCTTCATGTTATCGTGCCACCAGCTTCGTCTGAAATTCCTGTGTAGGATCCTTTACAGTTTAAAGAAGCTTATTTTCAGGTTAAAATGATCAGAAGGGTTTAGCATTAAGGTCTAAGAAACCCTCATGTATGTAACCAGTATTGCTCTGAAGCCTAGAATATACAGCTAAAATCTCTTCTCCTCCATCCTTGGAAGCGGCTCCCAGGCCACAGCAGTTATGGCTGGTCACAGAAAAATCGCCATCTCCTTAGCGGCTGCAGGGCCTGATGGTTTACTTTTGTTTTCCCTTCTTTTACAGACTCCCACAAATTTGGTTATTCTTAAAAATACACAGGCTTGCGATCTAAACTCTTTATCTCAGTGTGGGTTTGATGTTGAGTTTGCCAGCGCTAAACTCACCTGGGGAATCTAAAATGCTTTCAATATTTTTATCTAATTTGAAGGTGTGATTATTTTTCATAGGCACTTCATTTTTCCCATTTGGTGATTTTTTTTTCTTTTAAAAGCAATGTCACGGTAGAACCAAACTTTGTCACCACGAGACCCGAGTTAGTAAGGCTTAGGCTCTTTACTGCAGAAAGCAAAGCAGCAAAAGGTCTAAGACACAACGTGCTAATTTGGATTCAGGGAGTTGAGCTTCTCACTTTTGATTTTAAAGAAAAAGGCTTTTCATCCCAATGACAGTCATGATATGTAGACGCATGTTGGTTTATCACATCACCTCAAAAAAAATATTTTATATAACCTGGGTTATACATATATGTGCATGTGAATATGTACATGACATAATGCACAAACTTAAAATTGTACAGTATTTTATAAATAGTATCTTAGTAAACTTTTACAACAAAGTAACACTGAGAGATATGTTTTAGTATTTCCATTTTACAAATGGGAAAGACAGGCTTATATAAATAAATAAAATGTGTGTAGCCATCACATGGTAAACTGCTTTCCCTTGCTTTTCACTGATTCACTGTCTGCTCTAAATCACCACCAGGGGGCCATTTGTCCCAGGTGCAGTTCCTGTATTTCCTCAGTTCACTGGCAGCATTGAAATATGCTCCTCTAAGTGGGGCTGGTCCACGTGGCCCACCACGAATCCTCTCCCTTTGGCCTGGCTGGTCCA